>NC_133651.1:236021089-236354156 GCF_009905375.1 Apium graveolens | reverse complement strand
AAGGACTTTAAAAAATGTGTTAGTCTATTTCAGTGCAAGTTATATAATCTGTGCATGTTGATCTGTAAAACATGTCACAGGTCCTTAGTTCAGGGGTAAAAAACAGATCTAGAAATCTTGTATTCTCTCAAGAGAAATAGCTGAGTTCTTATTCAAGAACACGATTTGTAGCATAACTAATTTGATTTTTAATAAAAGATCAAGTAAGTTTTGATAATTACTTCTGTGTCTTTTACATTAAGTCATTTATCACTGCAAACGATATCTAGCTGTGAAGTTCCATAGCCTAAACACCAAACTTGATTTTTAAGCAAGAAAAATCAAGAAACACACATTCACCCGCCCCCTATGTATGCATTTCATACCTAACATTCTAATATTATATAATTTAATTGCTTTTAATATTATTTTAACTGAATTGAATATTATATTGGTTTAGCTCGAATTAATAGTTTATATTATTTTAGTTTAGCCCGATTTCATCAAACCGATTAACGATTTATATTTCAACTTAAATTTTATAATAGCTCGATTCAATAGTATATTTTTTCAGCCAGCTAAATTGTATTTAAATTCATTTTTTTAGCCCAAGACACATTATATTATTCCGACCAAATCCCACTAACTATATTTAGTTATTTTTTTAATTTTATTTTTATGGCGGATTAATATTATAATTTTATTTTAGCACAGATGAATATTATGTTAATTTTACTCCATCGCGACACTAATATATCGACCAACAAACTATATTTTTATTTTTAATTTTTAATTTTATCTATATTCTGACTCAATGATATAATTTTATAGCTCGAACGAATAATATATATTATTTTGTTCCCCGAGATAATTATACTGATTAACGAATTATCTCTAGTTTAGTAATGTATTTTAGTTAAAAATGTAATAATATATATATATATATATATTAAATAAGATTAAAATATATTTAAAATAATATAATCCAAAATTAACTAAGTAAAACCAATGAGTAAAAACAACACGTACCTTACCAATCAAATAAAAAATAGAATAATATGGATAAAAAAATTCAAGATAGAAGGGCTGAAGTTTTACAACCAACCAAGATACATAATATTTAATTATTCGGAAGATGATAGATGAATAAAAAATACTTAAATAATGATAAATTGGTTAATATGGCGAGTACCAATAAATAAGGGTCATTTAGTAATTATCATTAAGGGATGGCGATTTAGTATAATATTTATTAAGGGTTTAAATACAATCTCAGTTTATGCGATTGAGATTTCTGAATATTTGGCTAACAATGATTTTTATGTGATAAGGTCAATTTTGGTTTCAAGAATCACTTTGAATCTTTGATTTCGTTTTTAGTTTTAAGAATTTTTAAATTATGTGTGTTAATCGATCAACAAACAAATCTGTGAATTATTTTTAGAATGTTATTTATTTTTCAACCTGGTTGTATCGGCAATTTGGGGTTTGTCTCGGTTGTGTTGTGTTTTATTGAACAAAAACTATTTTTTAATAAGAGTATTTAAGTAATTTAACGAAGGACAACACCAACTAAATTTTCAATGTTTGTCTATTATAATACAGTATAGGAAGTATAGTTATATTCTATTTAATGAAAATTTCTTTTTTTAATAAGAGTATTTAAGTAATTTAACCGTACCAACTAAACTTTCAATATTTCGTCTATTATAACATAATCATTAATTTTAATTAAATCGATAATACATTTTACTCAATTGAAAAGGGTTATTGATTTTTTATTAATCTATTTTATATTATTAGATATATTTGTCATATTATTTTGGAAAAATAAGGCTTCTTAGTTAGAAAAAAATTTGAATAGGGTATTGTATTTTAGTTGAAAATACTACACCATATATGGCCTATCGCAACGCCCCTCTTAAAAATTGTTACCTAATATATTACTCTAAATATGGTACTCATGAGCTAATCTAACATTGTATTTTTTGTGTTATCTTAGCCAAAAACGTGATGTTGCACTAGGTATAAAGTTTTGCAGTTTGCAACATTCTTGTTAAAGCGTCAACTTGGAGTATTAAAATATAAATATAATATTTTTTAAGATTAAGTATTTATTTTATAATAATATTTAAGGTGATATATAAATTTAATAAATGAGATACATGAGGATATAATAAATATATAATAAAATTTTAAATATGAGTTTTTAAAAGTAATAAATTTAAAAAATTTAAAAATTGTATTTTAAAAATAATAAAAATTTAAAATAGTATAAATTTCTTGTTAGGCCCTTAATCAACTGTAGAGGGGGGTGAATATAGTTAATACAATCAATTCGACAAAGCTTCAACATAATCAATAGTTTTTATATTATCAAGATAAAAACTTATTACAAACGTACTCTCTCGAAAGGATGAACAAATATCCTTGAGAGCTGCTAGGTTATACGAAAGATATAACAATGTCGCAATGAATATAACATGAACCTAATATGTGCTTTATATTGAGCACAGCTACACAATGTATAAGGAATCCTATTATATTAACAACAAGGAAAAATATGCAATGCTTCTGAGATAAAGTCCTTCATCGCCTTGAGTTTCTGTTTCCTTTTCCTTAGCGAAGATCAACTGATGTGACAAATACTGATTTCATCATCCGTTAACATCATCGCCCGTCGACATCCTTTTTCGTCAATTTTCAAAATCCGTCAATGTCATCATCATCCATTGATGTAAGTTCTGATATGAACTTCTGATAGTTTCTGCTTGATATCATCAATTGCTCCTAACAATCTCCCCCAACTTATTCATTATGGAAATATGGACAAGTTCCAACTGATAATGTCAAAACTATCTAAATGCATGAATCAAGTATTCCTATTCAATCTTGATTCAGTGAATATAAGACTTTACTCTTCATCCTGAACCACTTCTTTAACTTGAGCAATGTCAGAGGTTAATTCCAGTTCATCAGCTCAGAATGCTTCATTAATCTTCCTTCTTTGATGAATTCTTCTTTTTCACATTTTTCTTCAGTATCATAGGCTTGTACTACTATATAGATCGGATTTATCAGTATTTGAGATTTAGTTTCCTTAGATAGTATTTTCTTCTTTTCAACAGCTTTGGCTTTAGACTTTGAAATCTTTGACTTCTCTCCTATCTTCTCTTTTCCTTTAAGCTTCATGTCAGTAGTTACAGTAACTTGTGATCTGAGATCTTCTGCCTGACTAATTTCCTTTATAACTACACCTCTGGTTGGTATGTTAAAAGGATCATCTTCATAAAGTACTTGAGAAATAACAGCAATATCATTATTTGCTATCTTCATGGAATTCTTGAAGTCTTCCTCCATTTGCCTTAGCTTTTCAAGATCAACACCAGGATTTTCTTTTGCAAATATTCTTCTACTTACCTCAGAGTCAAATAATTGAATCTTTGGATCCTTATAGAATAAAGTTTTCTTTCTTCTCTAACTTTCAGAGTTTGAAAAAATTGACTTGCTTCAACACCAGCTTCTATCTCCATAATACCTTGGTCTTCATCAGCAACAGTTGTGACTTATGAAGAATTTTGCATTTTGTAGTCATAATCAAATCTTCTACTCTTCTTTCATTCCTCTTACTTTCTCCACCTTGTCTAGATTGAAATCTAGTGATTACTTTGGATGAACCACTAACTCCAACTAGCTCTTCACCTCTTGTCTTTTCACTATCTGTCTGTCCCCCCTTATTACCTTCATCAGGAGTTTCATCATCAGTGCTTGTCAATGTCAGCTATTTGTATTTAGATTTAACAATTTTCTCCCCCTTTTGACATCATCACCAAGCAGTAGAGAAAGAATCAGCTCCATTGAATTCTATACTTTTGTAAGTTGAGCAGACATTTGAGCTTGTTTAGCTTCCAATCTAGCTTGACTGGCTTCAATTTCAGTTTGCCTGACAACTATTGGTGAAATTTGTTTCCAAATTTCCTGATGAGTAGTCAGCTTTGAAGCAATCAAAGATTCTTTAATCTGATTGATTTGAGTAGTAGTTGCTTCATGAGCTGTGTGTAAGGATCTGACAACTAAAGTTGATTCTTTCAGATGATTTGTAATATTCTGTTTTTCTGTTTTCAGATTTTCAACAGCTTTTGTTCTGGAAATAAGATATGTATTATCTTTCCAATGAGCATTCCAGAGATTATCAAAATAATCCTTTTCTTTCATAGCATCTAACTCTTTCAGTTTTTGTTGTCTCACATGTATAGGCATATCTTCAGGGAAGAAAAGATCATCCTCAGGATCTATAATAGCATTAGAAACATTAGCTTCTTCACCATCATTAGATTCTTCAACATCAACCAGATTTTGCACTAATTTCTGAACTTCATCACCAGCTTCAGCATGTAGAATATAGTTAAAAATTTGTGCAGTTTGTGATCCAATAGCTTCAGAAGCTTCCACACCTTTAGCAATTAACTCCACATCTTTAAGTATTGTAGATAAATATATTGGAGCTTCGAGATTAACTTCCAGAACCTCAGTTCCTTTAACATGCTGTGGTGATTTTGAAATGGATAAAACTTTATGAATGGACTGTTGTGCTACTACATCTTCAGCAACAACAGGGATTATATCAGGTGATGGTAAATTAGAGTAAATGGACTATTTTTAATAAAAACAGGGATTGTCTCATATGGTGGAATAGTAGAATGTATGGACTGCAAGAAAGTATCAATACTTATACTTGCAGGGAGATTAATAGCCCTTGGTACATCAGAGTTTTCTTGATGTTCAACATACTTTTGTTCAGCATCTGTTTCTTTAGTACTCTGAGCACCTTCAAACATATAACAAATAAAAATTAATCTCTCTATTCTTTTAAAGTAGTCTCACTACTCCTCACACAACACATTTCATGACTTTCAATAGTCAGAGCTTCCTAACAAGGATTACTAAATCCTATCTCTCATCCACCTATCCTTTTTCCAGGAAGGATCCTGCCTCTATTAAATTCTATTTTTCTCTCAATCTTTTCACACATCTCACAGAAAAAGGCTCAGAAAGATTGTCCTACAAAAATAAGAGGTGGCTAAAGAAGGGTGATATGTGGTCATACAACTAGTGGTAGTCCTTAAATAAGGTCTAGCAGTAATCATGCCAATAGGATTTTATATCATTAAAAATAAATGCTGAAAAGATTGAATCAGTATTTAGAATAAATGCTGATAAAGTAATAACAATATTTATACCTTGTGAATACACAATTAAGCTCACAGTTGATACCGTGGTTATGACAGTTGTTGTTCATCAATAATGAGAACCTCCATTTGAATTGGAGATGATTTGATCAGGTTACTGTCATGTACCATGATCTCAAACCTTGTTCTTCTTGCAAAGAACTAACACTTGAATGTGTTGAGCACGGTTGGATAGCTCAAGTGGTAAAGGGCTTATCCTCTGTCGTCCCAGATCCTGGGTTCGATCCTGGCTCACCCCGAGAATTGTTGAGAACAGATACTCATTTGTAAGGCTATAAGCCAAAATTAGTCAAAAAAAAAACACTTGAATGTGTTTATTAAAAGCTATCACAGAGTCTTCAGTAAAAACTGATGAAACCTCTGTGTCTCTGTTAGTATCATTAAGATCTCCCTCAGCAAGTAGTCTCTAACCAACTAAATGTTGTTTCTGAGTGGTGAGCACAATTCATGAATTATGTCATTTGATTTTTGGCAACATTTGAGAAAATAATTTAAGTGTTTCAATTATGAGAAAAAATTAAGATTTAAGTTGTGTAATGTTAAGAAATGAGTGTGAACACTTTCTTGGTGAGAAAAAGAAATTTTCAAAGAATTTGAATAGAATGTAACACTCAAAGATAATAATCCTTATTGACTAATAATTAAATCTTTCATAAATTCCTTCTTTAACAATAGTTACCTCTTGCAGTGTGCTCAATCTGTACTGAAGTGATCACATGAACTTAAATAGAGATTAGTTTATTCACATGCACTATTAAAACATCTAAAGTTAAGCATGCAGTACCAATTTAGATATCAACAATTAAAAAGCATTCAAGCACACACAAGATAGTAAACAATTATTCACTTAAATAAACAAAGAAGACAAAAAGATTTTCATTAATTATGAAGACGCAAAGTACAAGATTTCATAGAATTTTAAACATAAAATCCTAATACAATCTAAGTATTTGGACTTCTTCTTCTTCTCTGCTTCCAACTTCTTCATCGACCTTCGATGGAAAATACGTGACATAGAACCTGCAAGAGAAATGATATTCTCTTGCAATGACAACCATATAAGGCGACATTGTTCTTCCTCGAGGCGACGTTGCGCAGCCTCCTCAGCTCTTCTCAACTCTTCAAATCGAACGTCTATTCTAAAGAGATGAAGTGACTGAGTGTCATCCGAGTTAAGTCGATCAAGAATCAACTGTGGGATTTCAGTGGAAGAATAATCTTGGACGTTGAAGACTACCTTGAGATAAAAGGGATCAAAATACAGCCTTCCATATTTAGCAATGGAGACTGGTCGATAAACTCCATATGAAATAGAAAAAATAGTGGCCATAGATTCTGAATGAAGAAGTTGAGTGAATTTTGGAGTTTGAATGAAAAAGGCAGTGAGTTGTTTTTTTAGAGTGGAGGGTTTTATTTATAGCCGAGAGGTTTAGAAACTGAAGGGACTCTATAATTAACCATGTAATAACTAACCATAATGCAAATACATAATTACGCGTATCTAAGTAAACAAAAAGTAATCTCTCTCTTCAGATTCATATTCCCAATGTAAATACTCAAGTATAACAAGATACTTGCATCAGTAGCTAACCCATTTAAGAAATATTCACCAAAGAAATATTTTGAGTGTAGCATGCAGTGTTTACAGCTTCAACCCAAAAGTATGTTGGTAACTTTGATTCTTCCAGCATTGTTCTTGCAGCTTCAATAAGAGACCTGTTCTTTCTTTCCACCGCTCCATTTTGTTGTGGAGTTCTAGCAGCAGAAAACTCATGAATGATCCCATTTTCTTCACAAAATAATCTCATCACAGAATTCTTGAATTCAGTTCCATTGTCACTCCTGAACCTTCTTACTTTAAAATCAGGATGATTGTAGACTTGTCTTATGTGATTTATGATGATTTCACTAGCTTCATCTTTGGACTTTAGGAAATATGTCCAAGAGAACTTTGAGAAATCATCCACAATTACTAGGAAAAATCTTTTTCTTGAGATGGACAACACATTGACTAGTCCAAACAAATCCATGTGTAACAATTGCAAAGGTTCTTCAATTGTTGAATCAAGCTTCTTTCTGAATGATGCTTTGATCTGCTTTCCTTTATGGCAGGCATCACACAGTCCATCCTTTGAGAATTCCACTTGAGGAATACCTCTTACCAAATCTTTCCCGACTAGTTCATTCATAGCCTTGAAGTTAAGGTGGGACTGCTCCTTGTGCCATAGCCAACTTTCATCTTGACTTGCCTTGCTAAATAAACAAGTGACAGATTCTGCATTTGATGAGTTGAAATCAGCTAAGTACACATTCCCTTTTCTCACTCCAGTGAGAACCACTTTGTTGCTTCTCATATTTGTCACAACACAGGCTATCAACCCATCAATAATAATATGAGCAGATATGAGGCTATCAAAGTTCCAATCCTGAAGATTCATGAATATCTAATATGGAAGGGGAAGATGGCCATGTGTCTGGAAGCAACAGATCATGAATACCTGAACAGGATATATGATGGTCCACATATGCCAATGAAGGTAGCTGTTGCTGTTGTTGGCGAAGAAGAAAATATGGTTGATAAGGATAAGAAGGACTATACTCCTGAAGATCTTTAATCTATTATGAAAGATGTAAAAGTGAGACATATTCTTCACAACAATCTTGACACTATTATGTCTAACAGAGTTATTGGATGTAAAACTGCCAAACTTAACACTACCACACTTAACAAAGATTTTTCTTGTTACATATTTATCAGGTGTGTAGTTGTTATGTTTGTTAATTCCTACTTTCCCATTTCTATTGTTTTTTCTTTTAGCTTCTGTTTTAACCTCAATCTTTTCTAATCCGTCATTCAATTGCTTGATAGACAGATGACCAACATCAACTTTCTTTTCCTTCCTGATTTGACTTGATTCTCCTGGAATAAAGTTCTTAGAAACTAATCCATATTTCTCATTCAACTTAGCTAGCTTAGCTTTTCTAACTGGTTTACTCACAGCTGACGAATGTGGCTCCTTGTCACTCGACAGATAATCTTTTTGATTATCCGACGGATGATTTTCATCATCCGTCGAGTTCACATCTGTAAGCAATCCTTCAACTAAATTGGAATCAAACTTCTCTTTACTCTTCTTCCAGGCTGCATCACAAAAGGACTCAATACCTTGAACTTTATTGATTTGAGCATGGACATCTCTGGATGATTTCCATGCCTTAATCACTTCATGTTCTCGTTCAAGCTGCTTCTTTAAAATCTCTTATTTCTTCAAGGACTCGGTTAATTCATCCTTGGCAATCTTGCACTCAATTCTCAATTTCTCAAATTCAATAAACTGAGACTTTAGCACATTATTCCTCTCACTTGAAACAAATTATTTTCTTTAATTTTAGCATTTTTCTTAGTGAGAGACTTAAGTGTAACATGCAGGTGATATAATTTTGTGGACATGTCATTTATTGCATCATTACACTCAGCTTTAGATAAATGTGCTAGGTTAGTGGTGATTACCTGATTGCTTAAAGAACTTGTTTCTGTTTCATCAGATTTGGCCATTAGGGCTAGATTGACATAGCTTGTTTCTTCATCTTCATCCAATCCATCTGCAGCCCAATCATCCTCCTGTGTGATGAAAGCCCTTTCCTTTTGTTTGAGCAACTCAAAGTATTTCTGTTTATAATCAACAGTCTCGAACTTCTTTTTGCTGGAATCAGACTTTCTACATTCACTTGCAAAATGACCAGCCAAGCCACATTTGAAACATTTGAATTTTGACTTATCAACCATGTTTCTGTTTGACTTAGCTGCTCCAAAATTCTTCTTGAATTTGAGCTTGGAAAATCTTCTGGATAAGAATACTAGATGTTTCATCAATATCATCCATGTCATCTTGGCTCAAGTGATCTTCATTTTCAGCTACCAGCCCTTTACCCTTGCTTTCACAGACCTTTGATGTAGACTCAACAGCTTCTACCTTCATCTCTTTCTCCTTTTCTAATTCAGCAACCAGTGATATGGATCCTCCTTTCTTTCTTCCTTTCTCCATCCTTTCATCTTGCTCTATTTCAAGCTCATAGGTTTTCAGGATGCCATACAGTCTCTCCAAGGTGAACTCCTTGTAATCCTGTGAGTTTTTCAATGAGACTGTCATTGGCTTCCACTCATTTGGAAGAGATCTAAGGAACTTGAGGTTAGAGTCTTTTGTTTGATAGACTCTTCCATGCAACTTCAGGGCATTTAGTAGCTTTTGAAATCTACGAAAAATATCAGTGAGAGATTCACTTTCTTCATAATAGAAATTCTCATATTGCTGAATCAATAGCTGCATCTTATTTTCCCTTACTTGCTCAGTACCATCATGAATAATCTGGATTGTATCTTAAACCTCTTTGGCTGTTTTACAGTTAATAACGTTATCAAACATATCACCATCAACTCTATTGAACAATATATTCATGGCCTTCTTATCTTTCCTGACTTGCTCAATATCAGGGTCTGATCATTCATGCCTAGGTTTTGGAACAGATGGCTCATTGCCAGTTGCAGCTCTCATTGGTACATGAGGACCTCTCTCTATGCAGTCCACATAGGTCTCATCTTGAGAAAGAAGATGTAGGTGTATCTTCACCTTCCAGTGGTGATAGTTGTCTTTGTCCAGAAATGGAATCTTCACTCCAACTCCAACATCCTTTTTGTTCATCTTGTTGTTTGTTGTGATCTTTATACTCTTTGTTCTTCAAGAGCTTACTCTGATACCAATTGTTATTCCCTAACAATACAACAAGAATTACAGAAGGGGGGTTGAATGTAATTTTGGCTACTTTTTCAAATTTAAAGAAAGTTCTAATTTGATAAATATAACAGTGTTTGATTAGCAATTGTGCGGATTAAAAAGAGATAAGAATCAAAACACTAAGTAATAGAAACACAAGTTTTAAAACTTTCTGGTGGATTTGAAAGTATCCACCAGATATATATATATATATATATATATATATATATATATATATATATATATATATCTCAAATGAGAACCCTGTGAAGCTTTTGAATAGCTCACAGCTGCTTACAAGTTTGAACAACTAAACTGCAGAGAAATGCTTACATAATACAGCTTGATTTGTTTCTCTGAAAATAGGCTTGCTTAGTCAATTGTTCTACTTGCTACACTTGGTTTATATATCACTAAGTTTACATGATAATGAGACAAGATAATAAAACAAAATAGATATAGTCTAACTTCATGCTACTTCAAAACTCTATTCCAACATCTTTGAATATCTTCACAATTGCATGGAAATGGTAATGCTTCTTTGTTCTCAAATTCCTGCTTAACTGGCTGCCACATTCCTTTTGCAAACACCCAACGTATGTGACTGTGTTGTCACTGTCAACAACTATTTGAATTTGATCATCCGTCGGGACTATGCTTGTCATCCGTCGGGAGCTTTGTTGATCATCCGTCGGGAGTATTTGTGAACCATCCGTCAGGAGTCTTTTATGTCACTTGACTCCATTTCATTTATACAGAATTACAAGACATCTTATATTTACAATTAGTCACCCTATTCTGTATATCCACTAGTAGTCAATATGACTCATATACTCTTACAGAGTCTACACAACGTTGCTTGCATAAATGTGCTACAATTCTTATTTGTTACATAAGCTACTCACTCGATGAATGTCAGTTTGTCTTCCATCGGGACTATAAGGTTCATCCGTCAGGATTATAATTGATCATCCGTCGAGTGCTACAAAATTCACTAAGTTAAATCTACTAAGGTGTTTTGTTTAACCTATCATCAAGTTCATAACATCTTCCTAACACTGTGCATTCAAATTGTGTGCATGCATAACATTTACAGGTATTGTAGGCATGATGAGAAATGAAGGAGGTGTAGACATGGAAGAAGGTATGGCAAGTTTGCAATTAACAGACAAATGATTAACACTCCCACACTTAACACATATTTTTCTTGGTGCATATTTATCAGGTGTGTAGTTGTTATGTTTGTTAATTCTCACTTTCCCATTTCTATTGTTTTTCCTCTTTGACTCTGCTTTCACTTCAATTTTCTCCAACTTGTCATTCAATTGCTTGATAGATAGATGACCTACATTAACTCTTTTGTTCTGTTTCACTTGACTTGTTTCCCTCGGAACAAAGTTCTTAAAAATGGATCTATATCTTTCATTTAACTTGGCTTAATTGGCTTTGCTAACTGGTTTACTTGCACTCAACGAATGTGGCTCATTGTCTTTCGACGAATAATCCATTTGATTATTCGACGGATAATGTTCATCATCCGTCGAATCCACATCCGTTGAAAGTCCTTCAACCAAATTGGAATCAAGCTTCTCCTTGCTCCTTTTCCAGGCTGCATCACAGAAAGATTCTATACCTTGAACTTTAGTAATTTGAGCGTGGACATCTCTAGATGATTTCCATGCCTTAATTACTTCGTGTTCTCGTTCAAGCTGCTTTCTTAAAAATCTTCTCCTTCTTTAAGGATTTTGTTAGTTCATCTTTAGCAATCTTGCATTCTATTTTCAATTTTTCAAACTCAACAAATTGAGTCTCTAGTACATTATTTCTCTCACTTAAAAACAAATTATTTTCTTTAAGTTTGGTGTTTTCTTTTATGAGAGATTTGAGTGTAACACGCAGATTATATAATTCAGTGGACATGTCATTTATAGCATCATTACACTCGGCTTTAGATAAATGAGCTAGGTTGGTAGTAATTACCTGATTGCTTGATGAACTAGTCTCTGTTTCATCTCATTTGGCCATAAGTGCTAGAATGACATAGCTTGTATCTTCATCTTCTTCTAATCCATCTGCAGCCCAGTCATTTTCTTATGTGATGAATGCCCTTTGCTTTTGCTTGAGCAACTCAAAGTATTTTTGCTTATAATCAACAGGCTCAAACTTCTTTTTACCAGAATCAGGCTTCCTGCACTCACTAGCAAAATGACCTGCCAAGCCACACTTGAAACACTTGAATTTGGACTTGTCAACCATATTTCTGTTTGGCTTTGCTGCTCCAAAATTCTTTTTAAATTTGAGCTTGACAAATCTCCTGGATAAAAAAGCAAGATGCTCATCTATGTCATCCCTGTCATCTTGACTAATTTGGTCTTCATTTTCAGCTACTAGCCGTTTTCCCTTGCCTTCACAAACTCTAGGGTTTGATGTAGAATCAACAGCTTCAACCTTTGTCTTCTTATCCTTTTCTTGCTCAACAACCAATGCAATGGATCCTCCCCTCTTTATTCCTTTCTCCATCTTCTCATCTTGCTCTATTTTAAGCTCATAAGCCTTTAGAATCCCATACAGTCTATCCAAGGTGAATTCCTTGTAGTCTTAAGAATTTCTTATGAGACTGTCATAGGCTTCCATTCCTTTGGTAGAGATATAAGGAATTTGAGGTTTGAATCTTTTGTTTGATAGATTCTTCCATGAAATTTTAGAGCATTCAGTAGTTTTTGGAATCTACTAAAAATGTCAGTGAGTGACTCACCTTCTTCACTATGGTAATGCTCATATTGTTGGATCAAGAGTTGCATTTTGTTCTCCCTTACTTGCTCAGTACCATCAAATTTGACTTGAATTGTGTCCCAGACATCCTTAGCAGTTTTACAGTTTATAATGTTGTCAAACATGTCACCATCAACGCCATTAAAAAATGTTCATGGCCTTTTTATCCTTATGAACTTGTTCAATATCAGGATCAGACCATTCTGCTCTAGGCTTTGGGACAGATGGTTCATTTCCTGTTATAGCTCTCATAGGGACATGTGGACCTTTATCAATACAGTCCACATATGCTTCATCTTGAGATAGGACATGCATGTGCATCTTGACCTTCCAATGGTGATAGTTGTCTTTGTCTAGAAATGGAATGTTTAGTCCAACATCTTTTCTGCTCATCTTGTTAGTTGTTGTGATCTTTAAACTCTTAGTTCTTCAAGAGCTTGCTTTGATACCAATTGTTATTCCCAAAAAATCTAAACAAGAATTACAGAAGGGGGGGTTGAATGTAATTCCGGCTTCTTTTGATTTTAAGAATGATTCTTCTACCAATAACTAACTGTGTTTGATTTGCAATGGTGCGGAATAAGGATATAACAGAAATCAAATCATAAAGTAATTAAATACAAGTATTTAAAAACTTTATGGTGGATTGAACTTTTCCACCAGAGATATATATTAAGTAGAGAACCCTGTGATACAAATAGTACACAGCTGCTTACAAGTTGAACATCAAGAACTACAGAGAAATTCTTTACATATTTTGCTTTTTCTATTTCTCTAGTCTTTCTTACTGATTTGGATACTTTTCAACTTGCTACACCATGGTTTATATATCACCAAGTTACATGATAAAAACACAAGATAATAAGATAAACTATATCTAGTCTAGCTTCATGCTTCTACACTTCTCTTTCCAGCATCATTGAATATCATTTGTTTAGCATGGAAATGAAAATGCTTCTTTGTTCTCTAAATCCTTCAAACAGGATACCACATTCCATTTGCATACAATCAACGCATGTGACAGTCAAGTCACTATCAACTGCACTTTTAAATTTAAACATCCGTTGAAATTTAGATTGATCATCCGTTGGAACTTAGATTGATCATTCGTTGGAACTTTATCTGAGCATCCGGTGGAACTCAGGTTGATCATCTGTCGAGACTTATGTTGATCATCCGTTGAAACTTTGTAAATTATCCGTTGAGACCGTCTTCTTGATAGTTAACTCCACTTCATTTATACAAGATTACAAGGTATCTAATATTTACAATTAACCATCCTATCTTGCATATCAATCTAGTAGCTAACATAACTTGGAAAATCTACAACATTTAGTTCACTAAGCTATCCAAGTATGCAAGAATGTGCTACTAGTCTTATTGTTACATGAGCTACTCTTTCAACAGATGTTGATAATGATCATCCGTTGAAAGCTACAAATTTACTTAACTACAATCTACTAAGGTGTTTTGTTTAACTTATCATCAAGTACACAACATATTCCTAACAATCTCCCCCAATTTATGTCTACTAGAATTGTAGCCATAAATTAAGAGAAACTTGATGATAACAAAACACTTTATGAATACAAAATGAAGTACAGTAGATTAAAATTTCAAGTGCTTGCCATTTATTGAAAATTCTCACAAAGAAAGATTTATAGAGTGTCTTACAGATCATTTTCAAGGTGCTCCTCTAGACTGAGCAAATTAAGATTATTTCCTTGATTGCCTTGGCTTCTTTCCCACCTTCACATTATTTTCCTCAATTTGATTTTGAAGTTTTCTATAGAATTCAGATTCATTCTCATTTGTCTGATCCAGCTTTTCTTGCATCTCCATAAGAGTTCCATTATTTGCAATCTTTAGCTGATCTTCCAATCTGAAAAATCTTATAATGTTCTTTTCATCCTTGAACTCCATAATCCAGTAAGGCGTCAAATGCACTATATCTACAGTAAGAGGGATTGTTAGTACTCTTGGGAGTGCATTTGGTCCCCACTAGCTATTCCTTATTTCCACAATACTTTTCAGAACTGTTTTATTGGCAACTATGTTGAATCCAAAGTTTTTCTTGATTGAGGAGAAAATGGTCACCAAAGTTGAATAGCCTTCATTGAGAATTCTGTGAAGTGGCCATGTAATCTCTTTACCACCCTTGTACTTAAACAGTAATCTCTCTAGAAGATGCTTGTATGCATCAATAGATCTGACCTCTTCTAGCTCATCCAGATAGAGATTTATGTCTGAAAGTTCTTTGATGTCATATATGAAGAGTTGATCTCTCTTGTTGACAGTAGGCTTGGGTTTGACCACTTTCTTGAATTGAAAGCTTCACAGGATTGACTATTTTGACAGCTCTTTTCTTTGTTTTTATGTTTAGAAATTATGGGAAGATTTAGATCAGGAAGAGGCAAGCTGTCCCAATCTATAGGTTCATCCTTGGGAACAACAGGATCACCATGAAAGGTGATGTTGGGATCAGCCTTGAATTCAGCCTCTTTCACTGTAGGAATGGCTGGTTGACTTGAAGTTGTAGATTGGGCTAGCATGTAGTCTTCCTTGTCTTCATCAAAATTTATCTTCCTCTTTGCATGCATCTTGTATCTAAACATCCTTTTATCTGATTTGGTTTTTCTTTCTTTCCTTCACCCAGATTCTCAGTTGGCAAAAAAGTTTTTGTGACTGCAGGCTTCTTAGCTTGGTTTTTGGCTTCTAAAGCAACTTATTTCTGTTATTGTTTGAGCCTCACCTTTTCCTCTTTCTTAGCTTCTTCAAATTGTGGATGTCCAATCATTACACATATTAGTTTACCATTTCTGTAGATTTTAGCAATCCTTTTCTTTAGCACTGAGTCTCTAGGGTCTTTGAAGAAAGTTATGGACCTTCCAAGCAGCTTCTTTTCATCTGGCCTAGGGGTTTCATATGATAGGTCCAGTGGATTTTTGTCTGAGGTTTTTGGATAATTTCTTTTTAGCTTAAAGATCACACTAGCCTTTGGAGACTTGATTGCTGAGGGTTGACCCCTTTCTAAGTTCCCTAGACTCATTTCATTGAATGAAATTTGTATCAACTGAGAGAAGTGAGAAAAGACCTTGTCTTTCTTCTCAATTGGACCAAATTTCTTTATCAATCTTCTTCCATTTGTCATCCAGCTCTTGCTCAATTGCTTCAACATCAAGCTTTTTAGATTTTTCAATGAATTCCAACTTAGATGCTGCTAGCTTGATTAAATCAATGCTATCCATAGTTGGTGGCTTTGGAAAAGTAATTGCTGGAACAATTACTTTGCTTACTTGAATTTTGAGCACTTGCTCCCCCTCACTTGTTGACTCCCCCTTCCTAACTGAGATGATAGAGTCTTTCTCCCCCTTTTTGTTAGTATTAAGTTGAGTAGAGGTAGAGAGTTGTGCAGCCACTAACTATTGAAGCAAACTAGTTTGAGCTTCCTGATTTTCAAGTATCTTGGCCACTGACTTCTACACATTTTTCAGTCTGGAATCCATGGCCTCAACCTTTCTGTTCAAATCAGCTTCCTTTCTGAGCTTTAGAGCTAATTTAGTCATGGTGGTTCTTGGAACCCTAGCATCCAACCTTGCTACAAAGTCTTGTTTGATTTCAGAAATTTCATGCTTGATGGCATCCACATTCTGACTTTGTTGGAGAGCTTGAATCTTATGCAATTGTAGAGATTCCAGGTGGGCTGAAAGTAGTCTTTTGGTGCTAGCATTAGTGGATGCTTGAATTGTTGTTCGGGTGTCATGAATGAGCTTGAATAATGTGGATTGAAAATGTGGATATGAACATTCCTTGTGTAGCATCCATGATGGAGTTTCTGCATCTCCCCCTATGCTCATGCTTTTATCCTCATCATCCTCACCATCATCCCCAAATGAGTCTTCAGCCAATTCAAGGTCATTACCGGCTGTAGAGGGCATGGCAGTTATAACATACTTTTCTCTTTGCATAGAAGCAGTTGTGTGCACCAAATTTAGCATTCTTTCAACAACCACATTGTCTTGTTCATCCAGAACTTGATAAGCTGAAACAGGGTGAGTAAATGCCTCAGCTTCATAAGAAACAGAATCTAAGACAGCTTGATATTCATATTCTTGCTGAATTAGTTATTTCTTTTCAACCTCATTGACATCCATTAACTCACTTACAATGGCATCTTCCTATACTTTTGTACCTGCTTTTCTCTCTTTTTCTCTCTTTTCTTGCATCAAGGGCTCCCCTTGGCTTCCCACCCTCACACCCTCACCTTCACCTACTAAGGTGGGACTCCACTCACTCACTTTTGCCAAGCTGGAAGAAATAGCTTGCTTGAGTTCACTCATTTCCTCTCCTTTTTCCTGAGGGCAACTCAGCCTCTCACTCAATTCACTCCCTTCCCTCAGTCCTAAGAGTGATTGTACAACTACTAGATCATCTGCACTTATAATATTTATTGAAGTTTGAAGTGGTGCAGTGATATTCAACGGATGAGGAACATCCGTCGAAGTAGTAGTTGAGAGTTTCAATGGACGACTGTTGTTAAGCTCATCCGTCGAGATACAATCACTAGTCGACGGATGAACAATATCCGTCGAGATAGTGGAAACAAAAGAGTGTGGAGTAGAGACTATTGTTGAATCTGTGGTGATTAATTTGAGATTTTTCACAGATGTTTCAGTAGACTCAGAAAGAAATGGCAAGTGAGCCAATAAATCATCTAAAAGATGATGCTCATTTGCTTGGATTTTTGGCTCCTCCTTGAGAGTTAGAGATGGAGAATCATGAATTGATGTAAGAATCATATCAACATCCAATGAATGTGTGGGTGAGTTTGGTGTGTTAGGTGCTTCAATTGTTAAAGATTTTGGTTGTGACTCCACATTTATTGGAGCCATATCAACCTGACTTTGATATGGTGCATGTACTGATTCTTTGACTGCAGTAAGCGCTGTGTGTGCACCCTGTATATCCCCAATGGTTTTGGATTTCTTCTTTCTAAGGTAAGTTTGGGGTGAGCTTGTGTCCCTAACCCTTTTGGCATGTGCTCTTGGCTGTGAGCTTTATTCAATAGTTACATCCTTTTGGGAGGATGCAACTAGTAATGAGCTAATATCCTTATTAATCACTACAGTTTGTTGGGAAACTGCAGTGTGGCTAGACTGGGATTCACTCACTTCTCCAACATTATTCTTAGGGTTTCTTTGATGTTCACCCTGTCCCTCACCAATCACACTTCCCATCACACTCCCCTGTTGGTTTTTAGTAGATTGTTCAACTAGTTTCTTTTGAGAGACACTAGAGGGGGCTTTCTTTGATTTGGATTTAGAAACTTTTGGTTTTGTGGCTTGGGTAGGCACCTGTTTGGTCACTGTCACAGATGCCATGACCACAGTTATTCGCAAAGAAGCAACAATTTGAGGTTTGAATCTTTTGTTTGATATATTCTTCCATAAAATTTAAGAGTATTCAGTAGTTTTTGGAATCTACAGAAAATGTCAGTGAGCGACTCACCTTCTTCACTGTGGAAATGCTCATATTGTTGGATCAAGAGTTGCATTTTGTTCTCCCTTACTTGCTCAGTACCATCACATATGACTTGAATTGTGTCCCAGACATCCTTAGTAGTTTGCAGTTTATGATGTTGTCAAACATGTCACCATCAAGACCATTAAACAAAATATTCATGGCCTTTTTATCCTTATGAACTTGTTCAATATCAGGATCAGACCATTCTGCTCTAGGCTTTGCGACAGATGGTTCATTTCCTATAGCAGCTCTCATAGGGACATGTGGACCTTTTTCAATACAGTCCACATATGCTTCATCTTGAGATAGGACATGCAGGTGCATCTTGACCTTCCTATGGTGATAGTTGTCTTTGTCCAGAAATGGAATGTTTAGTCCAACATCTTTTCTGCTCATCTTGTTAGTTGTTGTGATCTTTAAACTCTTAGTTCTTCAAGAGCTTGCTTTGATACCAATTGTTATTCCCAAAAAATCTAAACAAAAATTACAGAAGGGGGGGTTGAATGTAATTCTGGCTTCTTTTGATTTTAAGAATGATTCTTCTACCAATAACTAACTGTGTTTGATTTACAATGGTGCGGAATAAGGATATAACATATATCAAATCATAAAGCAATTAAATAAAAGTATTTAAAAACTTTCTGGTGGATTGAACTTTTCCACCAGAGATATATAAATTAAGTAGAGAACCCTGTGATACAAATAGTACACAGCTGCTTACAAGTTGAACAACAAGAACTACAGAGAAATTCTTTACAGATTTTACTTTTTCTATTTCTCTAGTCTTTCTTACTGACTTGGATATTTTTCAACTTGCTATACCTTGGTTAATATATCACCAAGTTACATGATAAAAAGACAAGCTAATAAGACAAAATATATCTAGTCTAGCTTCATGCTTCTACACTTCTCTTTCCAGCATATTTGAATATCATCTGTTTAGCATGGAAATGGAAATGCTTCTTTGTTCTCTAAATCCTTCAAACAGGCTGCCACATTCCATTTGCATATAATCAAGCATGTGACTGTCAAGTCACTATCAACTTCTTTTTTGAATTTAAACATCTGTTGGAACTTAGATTGATTATCCGTTGGAACTTTATCTGAGCATCCGTTGGAACTTAGGTTGATCATCCGTCGAGACTTATGTTGATCATCCGTTGAAGCTTTGTAAATTATCCGTTGAGACTGACTTTTTGATAGTTAACTCTACTTCATTTATACAAGATTACAAGGTATCTAATATTTAGAATTAACCATACTATCTTGCATATCAATCTAGTAGTTAACATAACTTGGATAATCTATAACATTTAGTTCACTAAGCTATCCAAGTATGCAGAAATGTGCTACTAGTCTTATTGTTACATTAGCTACTCTTTCAATGGATGTTGATAATGATCATCCGTTGAAAGCTACAAATTCACTTAACTACAATCTACTAAGTGTTTTGTTCAAGTTATCATCAAGTACACAATATATTCCTAACACACAGCTAATAGATGAGGTTCTCTAGGATCAGCTTGAAACCTTGCACAGAGACATGTAGCATACATGATATAAGGTCTACTAGCAGTCAGATATAGGAATGAGCCAATTATACCTCTATAGTTAGTTATATCTACTGAAGAACCAATATTTAAATCTAACTTGGTTGCAGTGGCCATGGGAGTTGATGCAGTTGAGCAGTCTTGCATTCCAAATCTTTTGAGTAAATTCCTAGTGTATTTGGATTGATTTATGAAGATCCCTTCATCCGTATGTTTAACTTGTAACCCCATAAAATAACTCAATTCTCCCATCATACTCATTTGATACCCGGACTGCATTAGCTTTGCAAATCTTTCACAGAGTTTATCATTAGTAGATCCAAAAATGATATCATCAACATATATATGTACTAATAACAAGTCCTTACCATAGTATTTATAAAAGAGAGTTTTATCAATTGTACCTCTTGTGAAACCACTCTCTAGCAGAAATAGAGCAAGTATTTCATACCAGACCCTTGGACCTTGCTTCAGTCCATAGAGTGCTTTATCCAGTAAGTAGACATGATCTGGATACCTTGGATCAATGAATCCTGGAGGTTGTTCAATATAAACTTCCTCTTCAAGTTCTCCATTTAAGAATGCACTCTTCACATTAATTTGGAACGCCTTAAACTTCTTGTGAGCAGCATAGGCAAGAAGGATTCTAATTGCCTCAAGCCTTACAACTGGAGCAAATGTCTCATCATAATCAATACCTTCTTGTTGTGAGTATCCCTTTGCAACCAGTCTTGCTTTATTCCTTGTAACAATGCCCTCACTGTCAGTTTTGTTTCTGAACACCCACTTTGTGCTAACTACAGATCTGTTCTTTGGTCTTGGCACAAAAGTCCAGACTTTGTTCTTTTCAAATTCATTGATCTCTTCTTGTATTGATGTGATCCAGTCAGCATCTTGCAAAGTTTCTTCAACCTTCTTAGGTTCAGTTTGAGATAGAAAAGAATGAAAGAGACATTCATTATGAGTGGCTTTTCTTGTTCTTACACCACTATCAGGGTTTCCAATGATTAAGTCAGGTGTGTGTGACTTAGACCATTTTCTTGCAGATTGAACTTAACTTCTTGAAGACGAACCTCCCCCTTGATCCATGAACTCTCTGTTATTCCTTTGAATAGTACCACTATTGTTTCCTGATGCTCCCCCTGAATCAGTGTTTCCATTGTTATCAGTATTTGACTCATCAGAATTTGAGGAAGATGAGTCTAATGATCTTTCTAATGATGTCTCTTGAGATGAATCACTTGTAGTAGTCTCTGGATTTGAGTCATGTTGCTTCCCCTCAACATATGCTTCAGTGTTAGAAGTATTTCCACTGTTTTGTGGAACCTCAGAGCTTTGAGTGATATCAGGACTTACTGCATCAGAGTCAGGATTTAAAAGTTCAGCATAAGGTACTTTATTTTCAAATCTCAATTTGTCATGGTCATCTGCATCTTCTAGACCTGTTATATTCTTGTCATCAAAAGATACATGTATAGATTCCATGACTGTTCTTGTTCTCAGATTGTAAACCCTGAAGATTTTTGTGCTTAACGGATAACCCACAAATATTCCTTCATCAACTTTCAGATCAAACTTGGTCAACTACTCTGGATGAGTTTTGAGAACAAAACACTTACAACCAAAAATATGAAAGAACTTCAAATTTGGTTTCTTTCCCTTCACCATCTCAAATGGTATTTTTCCATGCTTGTTGATCAAGGTTGCATTTTGTGTAAAGCAAGCAGTTTGCACAACCTCAACCCAAAAGTAGGTAGGAAATCTTGCTTCCTCTAACATAGTTCTTGCAGCTTCTATCAGAGTTCTATTCATTCTTTTAACAACTCCATTTCGTTGTGGAGTTCCAGGAGCAAAAAACTCTTATTTTATCCCCTTGAGTTTGCAGAACTCTTCCATAGAGCTATTCTTGAATTCAGTTCCATTATCACTTCTAATGATCTTCACTTTGTATGTTGATCCTTTTTCCACCTTCCTCACATGATCAAGAAGAATGGATGGAGATTCATCCTTGGTGTGCAGAAAATACACCCATGTGTATCTTGTATATTCATCAACAATTATGAGTGCATACCACTTCTTGGCAATTGACATAACATTCCCTGGGCCAAAGAGATCAACATGAAGTAGATGATATGGTTCAAGAATGAATGATTCAGTTTTACTCTTGAAAGAAGTTTTTTTTCTTGGCTTTCTGGCATGAGTCACATAAGCCATTAGGAGTAAAAACTGCACTGGGCAATCCTCTCACAAGATCTTTCCTCACTAACTCATTGATATTGTTGAAGTTGAGGTGAGAAAGTCTTTTATGCCAGTTCCAGCTGTCTTCCACAGATGCTCTACTCAGTAGAAAAACTTTTGAATTATAAATACCTGTGGAGACCCTGGCTTCATATAAACTACCATGTCTTACACCAGTCAATGCAATCTTGCAATCAGACTTACTGAAAATTTCACAATGCTCCTCATAGAAGTTGACATAGTAACCTCTGTCATAGATTTGACTCACACTAATCAGATTATGCTTGAGCCCTGCAACTAGAGCTATATTTTCAATGATGACATTTTCAACTTTGATTTTGCCATATCCCAATATTTTTCCTAAGTTGCCATCTCCATAAGAAATGCTTGGGCCAACCTTCTCATCAAATTCTGATAGCACGGATTTATAACCATTCATATTTCCTGAGCATCCACTGTCCAAGACTAGAGCATTCCTCCTATCACCCTATAATCAGTAATTTAAATCAGTTAGTGTTTTGGCCTTTTTAAGTTTGTTAGCATATGCAGCATAAGACTTTTTATCAGAGTTTATGTTAACATCCTTACTATCAGTATTTATACATGCAGAGACAAATTTTGATTTAATTAAAAAGGGTTTCAGTTTATAATAATCATAATACAAACTGTGATACTCTTTACATGTATAAATTGAATACCAAACACTTCCACAATGAAAACAAGGACTCTGTGGTTTATTTCTAACTGTTCTATTCCTAAACTCTGATTTGGAAGAAACAACATTTATCTTTTTATTCTTCTTGCAAGAATTAGCAAAATGGTTAGTGCTACCACAGTTTGAACAGGTCTTTCTAGGTGCATTAGGTGGAGTTACATAATTTCCATTCTTACTAACACCTACCTTGCCATTCCTATTTTTCCTAGACCTTTTCCTCTTGTCTTTCATGTGTAGATCCTTCAGCTTTTGCTTAAGTTATTTCTGAGTCATTGAATAAATATTTACTGAATTTGTGTGAACTTGTTCACTATTGTCAGTAATTAAGTTTGATCTAGGTGCTGAGGTTGTACCTTCCTTATGGATTGACTTAACAGTATTATCACTAGGATTAAACTTAATGGACTTTATTTGAACCTTGTTCAATTTGACCTTGCTATCAGTTTTTATTTGTTTTATTCTTTCAATTTCTTTTCCACTTTTTTTATCAGAATTAGATCTAGCTGAATATCCTAATCATGATCTCCAATAACCATTCTCTAAAATTTCCTGAGTTGACTTTCATGAGTTAGTCCAAAGTTTAACGACTTCTCTTTCTTTTTTTAGCTCATTCTCTAGATAAGCATGTTTTTCTAACAATTTTTCCTTAACATAAACAGCATTATCTCTTTCTTTTTGAATTTATAGCATGGAAAGCAACTTAATTTCTAGGTGACCATTCCTTTTCTATAATATAGAGTTTTCACTCTTGATTCTATTTGTTATTCCCAATCAATGCAACAAGAATTACAGAAGGGGGTGTTGAATATAATTCTAGCTTCTTTTTCTGATTTCAAGAATGTTCTTATTTAATATATAACTGTGTTTGCTTTTTCAAGAAGTGCGGAATGAAAGTAAAGTAGAAATCAAAACACAAAGCAATAAAATACAAGACTTTAAAACTTTCTGGTGGATTTGAACTTATCCGCCATATATATATATATATATATATATATATATATATATATATATATATGAAGTTGAGAACTCTGTGATGCTTAAATAACATACAGCTGCTTACAAGTGAACTTACAGAATTACAGAGAAATGCTTAACAAATACATCTTTATCTATCTCTTTAAAAATTATGCTTAGTTTATTTTATTCTACTTGCTACACTTGGGTTATATACTACCAAGTTACATGATAAAAAGACAAACAGATAAATACAAAGATTGTTTCTAGTCTAATTCCATGCTACTTCATTACTTGATCCAACATCTTTGAATGTCTTCATAATTGCATGGAAATGGTATTGCTTCTTTGTTCTCTAAATCCTGCAATTAGGCTGCCAAATTCCAATTACAAACACCCGACGCATGTGACTGTGTTGTCACTATCAACCACTCATTTGAATTATGATAATTTGTCGGGACTATATTGGTCATCCGTCGGGAGTCTTGTTAATTATCTGTCGGGAGCCTTTGTAGATCATCCGTCGGTAGCCTTTCTGTCACTTGACTTCATTTCACTTATACAGAATTACAAGACATCTTATATTTACAATTAGCCAACCTATTATATATATCAATCTAGTAGTTAACATGACTTAAACAAACCTACAACATCTACTAGTACATTGTTGTTTGCAGAAATGTGCTACAAGACTTATTATTACATAAGCTACACTCTCGATGGATGTTCATTTGTCATCCGTCGGGACTATAAAGTTCATCCGTCGGGACTGTTTTAGAACATCCGTCGAGAGCTACAAAAATACTAAGTTAAATCTACTAAGGTGTTTTGTTTAACTTATCATCAAGTTCACAACATATTCCTAACAATCTCCCATAATTTATGTCTACTGGAACTGTAGCCATAAATAATGAAAAACTTGATGATAACAAAACACCCTAGATGTACAGATTGAATTTTGGTAGATAAAACTAGTAAGTGCTACAAATTATTTGAAAATTGAACAAAGTATAGTGTACAAAAAGTTTTCACAATCATTTTCAAGGTGATACTCTAGTCTGAGCAGATGATTTCTATTTCCTTGATTGTCTTGATTTCTTCCCAAGCTTCCAGTTGTTTTTTTCTATTTGATTTTGGAGTTTTCTGTGAAATTCAAATTGTTCAGCATTTGATAAATCTAACTTTTCTTGCATTTCCAATAGAGTCTCATTGCTTGAGATGCTCAATTGGTCATCTAATCTGAAGAATCTATTAACACCTTTGTCATCCATGAATTCCATCAGCCAGTAAGGCCTCAAGTGCACTGTATTTCATGTGAAAGGAATTGATAGAGTCCTTGGGAGTGCATTTGAGGCTTTTCTGCTCCTTAGTTCTTCTATCTTCTTTAGAACCTGTAACACCCCCAAATCCGGGGTTAGGATTGGGTGTCACTACACAATTTTAACTAATAAAAACCCGTATATTAAAATAAATATACAGATAACCCCTCATTATTCAGGATCGCTTGCAGGTTATAGTGTGAAACAAGAATCTAACCTTCTAAAATTTACATTGTATAAATATAATTTCATTATCTCATTACTACTTTCCTTGTATTGATCACTCTGACACCTCCAAATTTCTTCAGCCGGAATCTCACCACTTTTGCTGTCTATTAAAAGCTATTCTTTTTTATCCTCATTTGATACTGAAAGAAATAAGAGTTCACAAAGCAAGAGTGAGCCAAAAATATCCAGCAAGTATCATAAATGGTTCCCAGGTATCAGATCAGAAAACTCCTGGAAACGATTATTGAATGATTTTAAAAACATCTTTACATATTTAAATAGTTGAGCGGACAAAACATCGGCCCTCATTGGCCTTTAATCATAAATCACATTTTTCTGTAAAAGAACAATGATCGTTTTAATATTTCATCCATTTGAATCAAATCTTTGTTTGATTTGTAATTATGAACTATTCGGGAAGGAATGCAGTTAATGGCGATCAACAATAAATTAGATTGGACACTAGAAACCAACATATGCACTATAACCTGCTGATCAGTCAGGATATAGTGTGGATCTATGCCCAACTGCATATACCCAACCAACATATGGGGTACCCAGGCAACTATGGCCTAAGGTTCCGGTCCATCTCCGGCCCATAGGATCCAGCTCATCACTGGTCCTCATAATAATCGTCCAACCCGTAGAGTATTTTGATGTCAAATCATTTTGATTTCAAAACATCCCAAATCAGGGTTCGCAAATAACCCGAACGAATGGGTATTTGCTCAAGAGAGGAATCGATAATATAGGAACAATAATGAAAAGAACTGGTATAATAAGAGTAATTGCAGCGAAATATAAAACAGTTAACTATTCTGAACTTAGAATAGGAGCGAATAAATATTTGCAGTATTTTAGGAGAAAGGTTAGGAATACTTGCCTCAATTGGTGACCCTCTGATCTTTAACTATCTGCCATATCACTCACATCTGATGTGTCTGTATTTCCATTGACATGCCACTGGGCCTTTCTTAGCAATCGCTATTTCAAGTTTATCTCTATTCTGAATTCACTCGTCTCCTTACTATTAAGCAGGCTTTACTTTTACACTCTCTGTCTGGCTTTGAATGCATCGTACTATGTGTATCTATCATAAAAGATACTATTCAATTAACTGATAATATATCATTGTCTAGCCTATATATTTATCTTTGTCGTCTACCCGCTCGATAATAACATATAAGGATCACCTTTAATCATATAAAGTTTAATCGACACGTGGACTCATAGTTTACATAAAACATAAACACACAAGGCACGTATCACATATTTCATATAACATATAATCACATACTTCAAGTAGCACATAAGTTGAATTGCCAAAAGGTAGGTCTCGATACGTTTAGAATTGGAATCGGGTCAAAAAGAGTATTTTATCGGTTAATAACCGACTCAGAATGACTCGTAAAATAAACGACCTTTTGATACAGAAGAAATTTGGTCTCGAAAGTATTTTTAATGAAAGCAGAATATTTTTCTGAGTCTAGAGGCATTCGTTTCGTATTGAACGGACGAACGGTTGATTTATTATGAATAAAATGAGAATAATTCAATTAATAATAATATTAATTAAATTTTAAATACCTTTGTATACATTTTAAAAGCTTAAAAATGATTTTTAAATCTTTATTTGGCTTAATTATAAATAATTACATTTTATTTAACTATTTATATATATAATTAATTAATTAAATGGATTAATTAATTAATTAAATCCATAAATAATTAATTAAAATAAATTATAAATAATTAAATTAAATTTAGATTTTTGAAAATAATAAATAAAATAATTTTCTGGAATTAAAATAATTTAGTTAATTATTTAAAATAATTAACAAAAATAATCTTGAATTTAAAAATCAATTTTTGGAATAAAGAAAGTGATTTTTCAGATTATTTTTTAAAACATAATTATAGAAACATGTTTTGTTTTCAGGTTCTCTTCCACCTCGGATCAAACTGATGCACAAGGAAGGAGACAACCGGAAAGTTGATGAACACATCACCGAAAAATCTGGAAGCCCAGATTCCGGCGACCGTCTGGTCAATTTCCGGCGCTCCTCTGGGATCAAAACATGCCGATTCAACAGAGTTTCTAAGCCAAACATAACCAGTGTAATCCCCACAATCATAATTAAGCATCAACAACACTAATCGATGAAGAACTCATCGATTCCGGTTCAAAAATCCGAGAAGAACTCGGCAATTTCCGGCAAAAAATGAGATCCTTCGTTTCTTGATCAAAATTAACAAATTATATCTCAAAATAAAGTTGGGATCACATAGAATCTATTAGTATGATCAAAACAAACCATAACAACACGTATAACCCAGAAAATTGAAAAGCAAAAAAACTAAAATTCCAAGAACTCGACTGAATACTTCTAGGGGCTATAATCATCGATTAGATATACCATTCAATTGCAAATTCGATGCTAAAGTTTATTTAAGCATCAAAATTAACAAACGATTCGTAAATCCAAAAATCCCCAAATTTCAACATAAAACCTAATTTACGAAATTAACAATTTACCTATCGTTCAAATTATTTGATGGCATAAACAGAAAGAGCATGAAAATCTGAGCATTTTGGTTACTCGTACTTCAAAAACTGAGATCTGCATCATCCTCAAATTTGATTTTGATTCTCAGAACTCTTCAAGAACACCAAGAACAACTTTTTAGAGAATTTTCAGAAAATCAAACATTAATTACTATGTGTTATTAAACTCTATTTTTGAAGTATAATATACCAAATTGACTAGAAAAAAATTGTCTACACGATGGAATCATCAAATCATCTGAACAACATCAAGAACAAATTTTCATACTTTAATTCATAAATAATTTGAAATAAAATAATTAAATCAGAAGAATACCTTAATTCCTGCATAAAAACGGATGATTGATTATGAAAGTACTTTTCGAGAGCTTCGTTTTGATATATTACACGCCTGAATCGGAGTTCGATAACGTCTTCGTTTGTGCATTTGATTCTTAAGACCATATCGCTTTTTAGGGTTTTTCTCCATAATTACTATATTTTTACTGGTTGTAATTGAATAAACGAATAAAATGAAATAAGAAATATGCTATTTATATTTACGGAATATTGGTTCGTTCTGGATCATTTTGTATCGATAAATTAGTTGCTTAGCCGCTAAGTAACTGCAATAACGATCCGATTTGATATCAGTTTTGGATAATTATCCCAACCGGGCTTTTTATAAAACACTTTATACGAAAATAATGTAATGTTATCCCGCCTTTTGAGAATACGGGTTTCGTTGATTCGCCGAAATGGTTATCTTTTCGAAAATCTTGCGTCGGGCCGCGCACAGTTCAAACCGTAATCCGGATCGAAAAAGTCAAAACATGGAAAATGTCCGGAATCACCAGATTAGGTTAGGAAAGAGTTTTCGGAAGAGTTTCGGGTTGTAAAAATATAAAAACGGTTGAAGTCGACGATTCCCGAATTTATAAAATAATTTTGTAATTATTCTGAAAATAATTAATAATTTATAAATCATTATAAAATCATATAACACACCAAAAATTACCAGAAAATATCTTAATTATCTATATTTTATTCTGGACATATTAAAATTAATATACTCACATTTTATTATATACAAACATCCAAATATTATTATCAATCAACATATAATTCACCAAAAATTCATATAATATTTACATAATAATCATATATTGATATAAATAATTACACGATATTTCCCGGATGTTACAGAACCAATTTCTTGGCAGTCACATTGAATCCAAAATTTTTCTTGAAGGATGAGAAGATCTTTATCAAAACAGTACAACTTTCTTGAAGAATCCTGTGAAGGGGCCATATGATATCTTTCCCACCCTTGTATTTGAACATCAGTCTTTCAGGGAGATTCCTGTGAGCATCAATTGCTCTCAATTCTTCTAGTTCATCCATATAGAGATTTATATCTAAAAACTCCTTGATGTCACAAATATATAGAAAATCTCTCTTGTTGACAGTTGGTTGAGTTTTGGTTAAGGTTTTGGTTTTGAGTTTCACAAGCTTGACCTTCTTGATTGCTCTTGTCTTTGTCTTCTTTAATTTGTTGAAGATTGGTAGATTAAGCTCAGGAAGAGGCAAACTATCCCAGTCTATAGGCTCATCCTTAGGAACTATTGGCTCACCATGAAAGTCCTTTTTAGGATCCACCTTAAATTCATCCTGCACCATTGAGGGCTTGGATGTTTGAATTTTAGATGTATACTGGTTGGGAATGTAATCTTCCATCTCATCATCATTGAAGTCCAATCTTCTTTTAAGAAAGAGTTTGTATATGAACTTCCTTTTCTGCTGAGGTACCTTGTGCATTTTCTGATCTTGATCTTCAGCCACCACAGGTTGTTTTTCTGAAATCTCAGTTGCTGTTTTCACAGCTTGAAGCTTGGCTACTATAACAACTTGCTCTTTTTTTTGTTTGAGTTTCTTAGAATCTATAGCAGTTTGCTTCTTTTCTTGCTTGATTCTTTCTTTTTCTTTCTTCTTAGCTTCTGCAAACTGAGGGTGTCCAGCCACCACACAGATTTATTTCCCATTCCTGTAGATCTTAGCAATTCTTCTCTTTAGCACTGAGTCAGTTGGATCTTTAAAGAATATAATGGACCTTGCCTACAGCTTCTTTTCCTCTAGCCTTGGAGTCTCAAACATAAGATCCAAAGGATTCTTGTTAGATGACTTTGGATAACTTCTTTTGGGCTTCAAAACCAAGTTGGCTTTTGGAGATTTTATACATGATGGTTGGCCCATTTCCAAATTACCCAGACTCATTTCATTCACAGAAATTTGTCTCAATTGAGAGAAGTGAGAAAATACCTTGTCTTTCTTCTCAATTAGACCAAATTTTTTTGTGATTTCTTCATCAATCTTTCTCCATTTGTCATCCAATTCTTTCTCAACTGCTGCAACATCAAGCTTCTTGAAATTTGTCTTTGAATCCAACTTATCAGCTGCTATCTGGATCAGATCAATGCTGTCCAAGACTGGTGGCTTAGGGAAAGTAAAATCTGGAACAATTACTTGACTAACTTGTATGTTTAGCACATTCTTCCCCTCACTGATTGGCTCTCCTTGACTAACTGGGACAAGTGAATCTTTCTCCCCATTTTTATTAGCATCAAGTTGAGTGGAGGTAGAAGTTTATGCAGCCACTAACTTTTGAAGCAACTGAGTTTGTTGGGCTTGATGTAAGTGAATTGCAGTGATGGAAGCTTCCAATGTCTTGAGTCTTGTGTCCAAAGAGTCCACTTTGTTGGCCAGATCATAATTTTTCCTGAGTTGTCTGTTAATGTCAAGCATGGTGGTGTGGGGAAACTTAGCATCTAGCCTGTCAGTAACATCCTTCTTGACTTGATCAATTTCTGTCTTCAGCTCAGTGACATCCATACTATATTTGATGTAGTTGGAGAGAACTGAGGTGTGCTTGTAGAAGTTTCTTTGTATTGGCATTTGTGGTGGTTTGAAGAGCTGTCTGAGTTTGTTGAATAATATGAGATAGAGTAGATTTGAAGTGGTGCTCATCACATGTCTAGGTAAATGCCCAAGATGGCATGCTTGATCTTCAGCTAGGGCCTGCATCTCCCCCTATGTCTATTATCTCATTTTCATCATCATCTTCATCCCCAAAGAGGTCCTCAGAACCACCAGTTCCATCATCAATGTCATCACCAACTGTAGATGGCAAGGCTGTGATGGCATCCTTTGCCCTTTATATTGAAGCAGTGGTATGCACTAAGTTGAGCATCCATTCAACAGCCATATTCTCCTGTTCAGCTAAGACTTGATAAGCTGAAACAGGGTGAGTAAATTCCTCAGCTTCATAAGAAACAGAATCTAAGACAGCTTGATATTCTTGCTGAATTAGTTGTTTCTTTTCAGCCTCATTGACATCCATTAACTCACTTACAATGGTGTGGCGTCCCAAAATCTGGGGTTAGGGATCTAGGAGGCCACGCCATCTTGAATGCTATATAACACTTATCTCGTATCACAATATATAAATACTCACACCTTTACAACCCCACACTTATCATACAAATACACTTATAGGTTATTGTCTTGGAAACGAACCATTCATTACTAGAGTAAATCAATCCACAAAGTGATAATTATACAACCCAAAAGTAATTAAGTCTTACCGTGGAAATAACCTCTAAGTAAGGTTAGTCCGTTGGCCAAATATTTGTTTCTTATTTATTATCTTACATAAGTCGTACTTGTAAATAAGCCGGACCAAAAATAACTGAAAACCAATCCAGCTTTGTTATTCCCAAACAATACAACAAGAATTACAGAAGGGGGGTTCAATGTAATTCTGGCTACTTTTTCAGATTTTAAAACAGTTCTAACTTGATAAATATAACAGTGTTTGATTAACAGTTGTGCGAAATAAGAAGACGATAGAAATCAAAACACTAAGTAATAAAAACAAAAGCTTTTAAAACTTTCTGGTGGAGGAAGTATCCACCATATATATATATATATATCAAATGAGAACCCTGTGAAGCTTGAATAGCTCACAACTGCTTACAAGTTTGAACAACTAAACTACAGAGAAATGCTTATAGGATATAGCTTGATATGATTCTCTAAAAATGTATCTACTTTTTTAATTGTTCTACTTGCTACACTTGGTTTATATATCACCAAGTTTACATGACAATAAGACAAGATAATCAAAACAAAACACATCTAGTCTAACTTCATCCTGCTTCACTACTCTATTCCAGCATCTTTGAATATCTTCACAATTGCATGGAAATGGTAGTGCTTTTTTGTTCTCAAATTCCTGCTTAACAGGCTGCCATATTCCCTTTGCGAACACCCGATACATGTGACTATGTTGGCGCTGTCAACAGCTATTTGAATTTGATCATCCGTCAAGTCTATGCTTGTCATCCGTCGGGAAGCTTTGTTGATCATCCGTCGGGAGTCTTGTAGATTATCCTCCGGGTGTCTATTTGTCACTTGACTCCATTTCACTTATACAGAATTACAAGATATCTCATATTTACAGTTAATCAACCTATTCTGCATATCAATCTAGTAGTCAACATGACTTACAAAACCCTAAGCAACCTACTTGACTAATACATGTTGTTCGCAGAAATGTGCTACAGTTCTTATTATTACATAAGCTACTCACTTGATGGATGTTAATCTGTCATCCGTCGGGACTGTAAAGTTTATCCATCGGGACTATATTAGATCATCTGTCGAGTGCTACAAAATACACTAAGTTAAATCTACTAAGGTGATTTATTTAACTTATCATCAAGTTCACAACATATTCCTAACAATCCCCCCCAATTTATGTCTACTGGAATTGTAGCCATAAATTAAGAGAAACTTGATGATAACAAAACACCTTAAAAATACAGATTGAAAAGTAGTAGATAAAACTGATAAGTGCTATAATATCTATTGAAAATTGAACAAAGCAAAGTGTACAAAGAGTTCTCACAATAATGATCAAGGTGCTCCTCTAGTCTGAGCAGATAAATCTATTTCCTTGATTGTCTGGATTTCTTCCCAAGCCTCCTATTGTTCTCTTCTATTTGATTCTGGACTTGTCTGTGGAATTCAAGTTCATCAACTTCAGATAAATCCAACATTTCTTGCATTTCCAAAAGAGTCTCATTGCTAGAGATACTTAGTTGGTCATCCAGTCTAAAGAATCTTCTAACTCCCTTATAATCCATGAATTCCATCAGCCAATAAGGCCTCAAATACTCTCTTTCCTGTGAAGGGAATAGACAGAGTTTTTGGAAGTGCATTTTTGGCTCTTTTACTCCTTAGCTCCTCTATTTTCTTTAGGACTATTTTCCTTGCAGTCACATTAAATCCAAAATTCTTTTTGAAGGATGAATAGACCTTTATCAGTACAGATTGGCTTTCTTGAAGAATCCTGTGAAGTGGCCATGTGATCTCTTTACCTCCCTTGTACTTGAACACTAGCCTTTCAGGAAGATGTATGTAGGCATCAATCCCTCTTACTTCTTCCAATTCTTCCAAGTAGAGGTTTATTTCAGAGAACTCCTTGATGTCACAGATGTATAAAAGATCTCCCTTGTTGAGTGTGGGTTGAGATTTGGTTAAGGTCTTGGATTTAAGAGTCACAGGCTTCACTTTCTTGATTGCTCTAGTCTTTATTTTCTTTGGCTTGTTGTGTTGGATTTTAATCGCAGCGGAGGCATGGTAATACACTTTTACACACATAAAATCCAAATAAAAGCATATAAATTGTGGTAAAAACATAGGGATCGATTACTAACCTTTAATATGCGATCCAAAAGCAACGATCGGAGATCCTTAGCAGCTGCTCCTCAAACGTGAAGCACTCCACCAGTATCCACCAAGAAAACGACGTTAAGGAGGAGGAGGAGGTTGAGAGAATTAGGTTCTATAAAATTTTGGGGTTAGAATAAAAATAGGGTTTATAATAGTATATTTATAGGCAAAATTTTCAGCTGAAATTTTCCCACAAAATATTATTATTATTAACCCATTTATTATTCTTATTAATAATTAAAACACCTTTTAATTATTAATCCTTTTTCTAAACACTTTAGAAATAATTCTCTCTCTTGATTTAATTTCCAAAAATTAAATCCTTTAATTAATAATATTAAGAACTTTTCTTAATTAATTTATAATCAATTAAATCTCATTTAATCAATTATTAAATTTGCCAATTAATTATTTATTTCATAAATATATAATTATTAGCCATTATTAATTAATTCCTCCACCATTAAATCATTCTCTTTTTATGGTGTGACCCTGTAGGTTCAGTATTAAGCCGGTAGTAGAAATAAATAATAATAAAACTATTTTATCATTATTTATATAAATTCTCCAATTTATTAAATATGATTAATTAATTAATCACATTCATTCTACATCGTGAGGGATACTTCTCAGCATATCGCGACTATCCGGATAATATGAATTCACTGCTTAGAATACCAAGAACCTATTCAGTGAATAGTTACCGTACAATAAACTCCTTCTACCCTACAATGTCCCGATTAAATACAAGGCATGGATCTCGTGTCAAGCCTATCTAATTTAATCACTTGCTTACCATTTACTATGCTTAGTTCTATGCAAATCAGAAACTCCTTTCTAATTTCATTCACTCTGGCCAGAGATTCCTGAACTAGCATAAATGGATCAGCCTTGAACATTCGCTTCCTTCACTGGAAGGGGTAGATCCTTTATTGATCATACACTATCTTCGTGTACAAATTCCTATACCCAGTAGAGCCTTAATAATTGTCCCTGGAGACTAAGAACTAAACCAAAGCATAGTTCAGTGTACACAAGATGACTATGATGACCTCAAGTCTAAGGATACTTGTACAACTATCACTATGTGAACAACTGCTGACACGTGAGTGAACTCCATCAGTTGTTCAGCTGGGCGAGTCATGTTCAGTGAACTTATTCTATAATAAGCACCTACATACTAGCTATAGTGTCACCACACAAATGTCTATGAGAACAGACATCCTTCATAATGAAGCAAGCATAGTATGTACCGATCTCTGTGGATTATTAATTACCAGTTAGTAATCCTATGATCAAGAACTATTTAAGTTTAGAGTTATCATCTTTTAGGTCCCACTATTATGATCTCATCATAATCCATAAAAAGCTTTACTCTAAACTATGGTATATCTTATTTAAACACTTAAATAGATAAAGCCCGTAATAAAAACAAAACAAGTCTTTTATTAATATCAATGAAATCAAAACAAATTACACAAGAAGTTATTCCTAAATCCTAATACATGATTGGACTTAGGACATATTCCTTTCAATCTCCCACGTGTACTAAAGCCAATCACTCTGGTATCTAATACCCATCTAGTCTTTATGACGATCAAAGTGACTTTCAGAAAGTAGCTTTGTGAGTGGGTCTGCTATGTTGTTATGTGTGTCAACTCTATTTCAATACAATACAAGAAATGTTACCGCGCTCCCACTAACCCTTTTGTAGACGCATGGTTCATCTACGTTTTTGATAAAATCAAACTCTTTGATTGTCTCATCAAAACGAATGTTCCATCTTTCGAGAAGCTTGCTTTAAACCACATATGGTTCGCGGAAGCTTACACACTAGGTTTTCATTTCCCTTGGAAAGAAAACCATCTGGCCATTTGCCAGATCTTATAGTCGTAGTAAGCAGCAATCGCAAGCAAAATCCGAACTGATTTTAACAGGGCTACAGGTAAATGGTTTCATCAAAGTCAATCCATTGCCTTTGTTTGAATCCTTTTCCCAAAAGCCTGGCCTTATAGGTCTCCACCTGGCCATCTGCTCTAATCATTCTTTTGTATCCCGTATACATAGATTTCATTCCGGATTTCATGGCACTATGCCATTTCTCTGAGTCAACACTACTCATAGCCTCATTATAGGTCACAGGGTCGTCATCATCAATGATCGACAACTCATTGTCATTCTTAATGACAAGGCCATATTACCTCTCAGGTTGGCGAGACACTCTCCCTGTTCTATGAATGGGCTGTTCCACAAAAGGTTGTTCAGTCAGAACAGGTGTTTCCACTTGATCCATAGTAGTTTGTGCTTCTTGAACTTCATCAAGTTCAAATTTTGCTCCCACTGTTTCCTTCAAGGATAAACTCCTTTTCCAAGAAGGTAGCATGTCTGGAGACAAACACCCGATGATCGGTGTAAAAGTAATACCCTAAAGACTCTTTAGGATATCCCACAAAACTACATTTTACGGATCGATATTCCAGCTTATCTGGGTCAACTTACTTGACATAAGCTGGACATCCCCAAATCTTAACGTGTTTAAGACTCGGTTTCCTTTCTTTCCATATCTCATACGGAGTTTGAGGAACAGATTTGGAAAGCACCTTATTCAGTAAATATGCTGAGGTTTCCAATGCATAACCCCATAGGAATACTGGAAGATTCTCATAGCTCATCACGGACCGAACTATGTCTAACAAAGTTCGATTTCTCCTTTCAGATACCAATCTGGAGGAGTCCACCGGGAGACTATACCATTTACTTTGAGATAATCTAGAAACACTCCATTAAAGTATTTACCACCTCGATCTGATCAAAGAGTTATAATACTATGTTTGGTTGTTTCTCCACTTCATACTTATACTCTTTGAACTTTTCAAAGGCTTCAGACTTGTGTTTCATCAAACACATATCCGAATCTAGATCTATCATCTATGAAAGTAATGAAGTATGAAAATCCACCCATGGCTTGCTTAGACATTGGTCCACATACATCTGTGTGTACCATTCCTAGCAAATTTGCAGCCCTCTCTCCATGTCTACTAAATGGAGACTGCAGTGCCACAATGAAGTGAGATTTTCATCATCCCTTTTCTTTTATTAGTTTGTTCAATCTGAAGTAAATTATGTCACATATATACAGACCATTATTTAAAGCACCACGTCCATAAAGAATATTATCTCTAAGAATAGAACATTTTATTATTCTCAATAATAAATGAAAATCCAGCCAAGTCTAACATGGGAATAATATTCCTCACAATCGAGGGAACAAAATAACAATTATTTAAAACAATAGTCTTGCCCGTAGGCATATGTAAATGAAATGATTCTACATCTTTAGCAGCAACTCTTGCTCCATTTCCCATCAGTAGAATCACCTCCTCTTCCTCAAGAGTCCTACTTCTCCTTGGTCCCTGCAACAAATTACAGATTTGAGAACCACAGGCGGTATCTAATACCCAAGTAGAAATTTGATTTAATGACATATTCACTTCTATCATGAATATACCTGAATCAGAAGCGGTAGTCTAACTACCCTTCTTCTTCTTCAATTCTGCAAGGTAAACCTTGCAGTTCCTCTTCCAGTGCCCCACCTTGTTACAGTGAAAGCAAACAACTTTGCTATTGGGGTCTTCAGCTTTTGGTGGAACCGACTTTTCTTCACCTACTTTCTTCTTCTTGGAAGAGTTCCTCTTCCTTTTCTTAGGATTGGAACCTTCACCAATTAGAAGAACAGAACTCTTCTTAGGGGGAAAATTCGATTTCGCAGTCTTCAACATGTTGTGGAGTTCAGGCAGGCTGACATCCAAATTATTCATGTGAAAGTTCACAACAAACTGCGAGAACGAACTCGAAAGCGATTGCAAGACCAAGTCTTGGCTCAGCTCCCCATCCATGGCAAAACCAAGTTGTCCAAGACGTTCAATCAAATTGATCATCTTAAGTACATGGTCATTCACAGATGATCCCTCAGACATCCTACAACCGAACAGCTCCTTCGATATCTCATATCGAGCTGTCCTCCCCACCACATCATACAACTCTTGTAGATGCATGAGGATAGTGTGAGCATCCATATGCTCATGTTGCTTCTGTAGCTCAATGTTCATGGAAGCTAGCATGATGCATTGAGCAACATTTGTATCATTTATCCACTTACGATACACAACATGTTCATCATTATGCGCATCGCTAGCAGGTTCAGTAGGCTTAGGTGAGTCAATCACGTATTCCAGCTTCTCAATCCTGAGAACAATTCTCAAGTTTCGAAGCCAGTCAGCATAATTAGGACCAGTCAACTTGTGAGCATCTAGTATGCTCCTGAGTGATAGTGCAGAAGACATGACGTACAAAGTAAATCTGTAAATGATAAACACATAACAACACTTAGCAAATATTCGATTTCATTTCAAAACACTATATGAATCGGGTCTTTATTCATAAGTGGCTCCCACTAGTTTATCTTATTTATTCAACCCCCTACGTGAAAAATTAAGCATTCATAATGCTAGTGGGAATAGGGATCCTACATTCCATTACACAACCTCGGCTGTGGCACGAAACGCCATGTAATGTTCAATAGGCAGACAACTCTTGTCAATTACATCTAATGTTATTCCCTAATCAAACTTTAGCCTCTTGAATAATTGAGTCACGGCTGTGGCACGACAAACTCAATATTCTAAGTCAAGTCTAACCCAACATTCCGTACAATTGAATCAGTCCCCAAAGGCCCACGGCTGTGGCACGTAACGACCTTTAGATTCTTATTCAATGTACACATCTCTATGTAATAGACAAGTATTTCTTATTTCAAAATCAAAGCCCTCGACTGTGGCACGAAACGACAATGATTTAAAAATAAGAACTACTTTCCTATCATGTTGGAAGGCTATGACCGACACAAGCCCGTTGTGTCATTGGCCAATTACTACTTGATATTGTTTAATTTTAGAGGGATTATATTACGTTACAATCATAATCATATTATAAAGAGATTCTTCCTTTTAAATTAAATATTTCAAATCAATAATCAATAATCAGATGATTCCCAGATCGGGTGGAGCATTGTCAAGAGGCGTCACTTAATAACCCTTTCTTACAGATAGAAATCTGTTGTTGATAGAATCATCCTTTCTCTCATATCGAAAATTCATACTCAATTACGTGTTTCATAAATACAAGAATCTCATGATTGTATTCATAATATTATTATTAAGGTTATGAAACAATTTCACTGTACTAGGTTGTCTAACAATCGCCTTATGTTCATTTAAGTTCACCTAAATCTATCATCGCATGATAAACTAAGCATATATCACATATATAAACATGAATAAACATCAAGGTAGGCATGTTATATCATCTAGTATATTAGCCTAAGCAATATACATCTCTATGTATCACATGAAGCACTTAAAAGCAATTCAAACGATCAAAAACAGCTTTAAAACACTTCTGTTAGCTATAAACAGTTTGAAACAATTTCATAAAATATCATATAATATACCATTAGAAGCGTCTCGAAAAGACGAATCCAACGACACCAAAATCACCCAATTCTGAGTTGCCACGCGCCCGCACGCGCCGAAAGAAGGTCTCCCACGCGCCCCCACGCGCACACGCGCCTCACGCGCCTGAAACCCTGTGCTGACATCAGCATGACGTCATCTGATGACGTCAGCATGACGTCAGCATCCGTCTGACCTTTGACCAGCGCGTGGCTGACACGCGCCGCACGTGGGCCTGGAGCGCGTGAACCCCACGCGCGCGTGGCAGACGCTCGGTCCTGCGCCCTTCTGTGATGCGCCGCCGCTTTCCTCGATTAGCGTGCTGCCGTACCTGACTGTTCCTTCTTCTTCTTTTTCCGTGCAGCAGTAATACAACACAGGCAATACAAACATATATATATACTATATATACATATATTTATACTTATTAAATTACGAATTTAAGTACAAGAACTTAAAAAATTCATAATAAAAAATCTATACATCATAAAATTATGAAAAAAAATACCCAGACGATCTACAACACTTGTAGAACCCAGATCAACAATCAAAATTATTCTGAGAAATGATTTCTCATCAGATAAAATTAATCGATGATATAACTTGTAAAAATCATAATTAATTCATACAAGCACATAAAATTCTGAAATTTTTACCACAGATCTATATGCATACAACCTGGATCTGATACTATTGTTGGATTTTAATCACAGCGGAGGCATGGTAATACACTTTTACACACATAAAATCCAAATAAAAGCATATAAATCATGGTAAAAACATAGGGATCGATTACTGACCTTTAATATGCGATCCAAAAGCAACGATCGGAGATCCTTAGCAGCTGCTCCTCAAACGTGAAGCACTCCACCGGTATCCACCAAGAAAATGACGTTAAGGAGGAGGAGGTGGAGAGAATTAGGTTTTATAAAATTTTGGGGTTAGAATAAAAATAGGGTTTATAATAGTATATTTATAGGCAAAATTTTCAGCTGAAATTTTCCCATAAAATATTATTATTATTAACCCATTTATTATTCTTATTAATAATTAAAACACCTTTTAATTATTAATCCTTTTTCTAAACACTTTAGAAATAATTCTCTCTCTTGATTTAATTTCCATAAATTAAATCCTTTAATTAATAATATTAAGAACTTTTCTTAATTAATTTATAATCAATTAAATCTCATTTAATCAATTATTAAATTTGCCAATTAATTATTTATTTTATAAATAAATAATTATTAGCCATTATTAATTAATTCCTCCACCATTAAATCATTCTCTTTTTATGGTGTGACCCTGTAGGTTCAGTATTAAGCCGGTAGTAGAAATAAATAATAATAAAACTATTTTATCATTATTTATATATATTCTCTAATTTATTAAATATGATTAATTAATTAATCACATTCATTCTACATCGTGAGGGATACTTCTCAGCATATCGCAACTATCCGGATAATATGAATTCACATCTTAGAATTCCAAGAACCTTTTCAGTGAATAGTTACCGTACAATAAACTCCTTCTACCCTACAATGTCCCGATTAAATACAAGGCATGGATCTCGTGTCAAGCCTATCTAATTTAATCACTTGCTTACCATTTACTATGCTTAGTTCTATGCAAATCAGAAACTCCTTTCTAATTTCATTCACTTTGGCCAGAGATTCCTGAACTAGCATAAGTGGATCAGCCTTGAACATTCGCTTCCTTCACTGGAAGGGGTAGATCCTATATTGATCATACACTATCTTCGTGTACAAATTCCTATACCCAGTAGAACCCTAATAATTGTCCCTGGAGACTAAGAACTAAACCAAAGCATAGTTCAGTGTACACAAGATGACTATGATGACCTCAAGTCTAAGGATACTTGTACAACTATCACTATGTGAACAACTGCTGACACGTGAGTGAACTCCATCAGTTGTTCAGCTGGGCGAGTCATGTTCAGTGAACTTATTCTATAATAAGCACCTACATACTAGCTATAGTGTCACCACACAAATGTCTATGAGAACAGACATCCTTCATAATGAAGCAAGCATAGTATGTACCGATCTCTGCGGATTATTAATTACCAGTTAGTAATCCTATGATCAAGAACTATTTAAGTTTAGAGTTATCATCTTTTAGGTCTCACTATTATGATCTCATCATAATCCATAAAAAGCTTTACTCTAAACTATGGTATATCTTATTTAAACACTTAAATAGATAAAGCCCGTAATAAAAACAAAACAAGTCTTTTATTAATATCAATGAAATCAAAACAGATTACACAGGAAGTTATTCCTAAATCCTAATACATGATTGGACTTAGGATATATTCCTTTCATGTTGAAGATAGGAAAGTTTAGTTCAGGAATTGGCAAACTATCCCAGTCTACTGGCTCATCCTTTGGAATTATGGGCTCACCATGAATATTCCTAGTTGGATCCACCACCTTGAATTCTTCAAATACCATTGAGGGTTTGGATGTCTGAGTTGAAGTTATAGACTTTTTGGGAATGTAGTCTTCCATTTCCTCATCACTAAAGTCCAATTTTCTTTTGGAGTGGAGCTTGTATCTGAATCTTCTTTTCTGTTGTGGTTCCTGTTGCATTTTCTGATCTTGAGGTTCAGCAATCATAGATGGTTGTACAATAATCTCAGTTGTAGTCTTCAAAGCTTGAAGTTTGGCCAAGATAATAGCTTGCTCCTTCTTTTGTTTGAGATTCTTAGAATCTAAGGCAGCTTGCTTCTTTTCTTGCCTGATTCTTTCCTTCTCTTCCTTTTTAGCTTCTACAAACTGAGGGTGTCCAGCCGCTACACATATTTTCTTACCATTTCTGTAGATCTTGGCAATCCTTCTTTTAAGTGTTGAGTCAGCTGGATCTTTGAAAAATGCAATTGACCTAGCCAACAGCTTCTTTTTATCTGGCCTAGGTGTTTCATACACAATATCCATAGGATTTTTGTCTGAAAACTTTGAGTAGTTTCTTTTAGGCTTCAGAACCAGATTTGCCTTTGGAGACTTTATGCAAGAAGTTTGACCCCTTTCCAGATAATTTAAACTCATTTCATTCATAGAAATCTGCTTGACTTGAGAGTGATGATTAAATATTTTGTCTAGTTTCTGAATTGGCCCAAATTTCTGTTGAATTTCTGCATCTATTTTCCTCCATTTTTCTTTTAGTTCCTTCTCAGATGCTGCTGCTACATCAATCTTTAGCAGTTTGTCATTTGATTCCAGTTTTGCTGCTGCCAGATTGATGATATCAATGTTGTCCATGGATGGTGGCTTAGTGAAAGCAATTGTTGACATAATTACTTTGCTGACTTGAATGTTGAGCTGTTTCTCCCCCTCACTTGATGAACCTTTCTCCCCCTTTTTGTTAGCATCAAGTTGTTGAGTGGAAGGGAGTTGAGCAGCCACCAACTGTTGGAGCAGAGCAGTCTGAGTTTCCTGATTAGCAAGTATCTTGGCCATTGACTTCTCCACATCAGATAATCTAGAGTCCATGGCCTCAACCTTTCTATTGAGATAAGCTTCATTCTTCAGTTTTTGAGATATATCAGTCATGGTGGTTCCAGGAAGTCTAGCATCCATCCTTGCTATGAAATCCTGTTTTACTTCAGAAACTTCTTGCTTTATTTCATCCACACTTTGAATATATTGGAGAGCTTGAATCTTGTGCAGCTGTAGAGCTTCAAGATGTGTTGTAAGTAATCTTTTTGTACTGACATTTTTGGATGCTTGAATGGCTGTTTGGGTGTCATGAATGAGCTTGAATAATGTGGATTGGAGATGTGAGTATGAACATTCTTTGGTTAGCATCCAGGAAGGAATGTATGCATCTCCCCCTATGCTCATGTTGTCTTCCTCATCATCCCTACCAGCATCCCCAAGAGAGTCTTCAGCCAGTTCAAAATCACTTCCAGTATTGGATGGCATAGCAGTGATTGCATCCTTTGCTCTTTGTAGAGAAGCAGTTGTGTGCACTAGATTTAGCATCTTTTCAGCCTCCTCATTGCCCTATACAGCTAGGGTTTGATAAGCTGTAACAGGATGAGTAAATGTTTCAGCATCTAGGGAGATAGAATCTATGACAGCTTGATATTCTTGCTGAAATAGTCTCTCCCTTTCTGCATCACTGACATTCATTGACTCACTAGCAATGGTGTCCACCCTTATCACTCATGTACCTGTATTTCTCTCATAATCTCTCTTTTATTGCATCAAGGGCTCCCCTTGGCTTCCCACCCTCACCTTCACCATCTAAGGTGGAACTCCTCTCACTCACTTTTGTCAGATCTGAAGAAATAGTTCACATTGGTTCACTCATTTTCACTCCTTTTGCCTGGGAGCAACCCAGCCTCTCACTCAATTCGCTCCTTGCCCTCAGTCCTAAGAGTGATTGTACTACTACTAAGTCATCCGCACTTGTGACAGTTATAGGAATTTGAAGTTGTGCAGAGACTCCTGACAGATGAGGAATATCCATCGGGATAGTAGTTTGGCTAGCCGACGGATGACTGCTGTTAGGCACATCCGTCGGGATATAATTACTACTCGACGGATGAACAATATCCATCGGGATAAAAGAAATGAATGAGCTTGGAGTTGTAGACTCTGTGCAGATTGATGAAAATTTGGGCAAAGATGTCTCAACAGACTCAGAAAGAATTGACAAGTGAGCCAACAAATCATCTAAAAGATGATGCTCACTTGCTTGAATTTTTGGCTTCTCCAATAAAGTTAAAGATGGAGAATTTGGAAGTGATGTATGAATCATGTCTACATCCAGTGAGTGTGTGGGTGAATTTGGTGTTTCAGGTGCTTCAATTATTAATGATTTTGGCTGTAACTCCATATTTATTGGAGCCACATCAATCTAATTTTGAGAAGGTGCAGTGACTGGGTCTTTAGCACAAGTTTGCACTGTGTGTGTTCCCTGTGCATCTCCAAGGGTTTTAGATCTTTTCTTTCTGGCATAAGTCTGTGGTGAACTTGTGTCCCTAGCCCTCTTGGTTTGTGCTCCTGGTTGGGAGCTTGTTTCAATAGTAACATCGTTTTGGGAGGATGAAACTAGAATTGAGATGATTTCCTTATTAACAACCACAGTTTGTTAGGAAACTATGGTGTGGCTAGACTTGTGTATACTAATCTCACCAGCCTTATCCTTAGGGTTTCTTTAATTTTCACCCTGTCCCTCTCCTTGCTCACTCTCCTTCACACTCCCCTCCTTGTGTTTAGTAGATTTTGCAACTGATTTCTTTTGAAAGAAACCAGATGGGGCTTTCTTATCTTTGGATTTTGAAATAGTTATTTTGGTAGCTTGGGTAGGCATCTGTTGGGTCATTGACACAGATGCCATAGCTACACTTGAAGGTAAAGAAATGTGTGAGGTTGGAAGAGTGGAGACAGTGGTGCTTACCTCACTTACCTGAGGTCCCCCCATGATTGGAAAGTGAAAGAGGGGCACCTCTTTGTGGTGACTTGCCCTGTTGAGATCAACAATGACTCTTCTTTCTTGAACCCAACAATTCAGTTTGTTGGTTGGGTTCTCAACAATAATTGTTCTCAATAAGATGGTTAGCAAGCATAATAAAGAATCTAGCATAATAGACACTTTTACCTCTTTTATTAAGTTCTCCTAACTTATAACCTAACTCAAACATGATCAAGTCACTGAAGTTAAAGTACTTATCAGTAACTAGCATATAAAGCATGTTAAGCATGGAAATGTTAACAGAATCAAAATTTCTTATTTTACCAAAAAATATCTTAGTCACAACATCACACAGATAGCTCCATTCCTTTCTAAGACCTAGCCTCCTAATTTCACTTAACTTAGTAGTTGAAAGTGCATAGCCCATAGAATTTAACATGTTAACTATATCAATATCTGTGTGTGGAACAGTAGAGGTGTTATCTAGAATTCTAAATCATGCTTTGATAATGTCACTATTAATGCAAAATTGCTTACCTTTAAGAGTGAAAGTTATGGTCTTGTCAGTAGAGTTGTACACGGCAGATGTCCATATCTCCTCCACAACGTCACAGTAGATTGTGGATGATTCCAGCATAGCATAACTGAGTTTACAGCTCTTCACAAAGTCCATCATCTTGTAAAAGTCTCCAGACTGTGGAATCTCCTTGTTCAGAAGAGCTACAAAGTTGTTCTTTTTCATAGATAAATCCAGATTGAGACATAATTCTGACTACTGGTGCCATTGTTAGAGAACGAGAAATTTGCAGAGAGAATATTTGCTTTGGAGAAGAAAGGAAGTTAGAGCAATTGATTTGAGAGTGATAAAAGAGTGGAATAAAAATGAATTCTACTTTTATACTATCTCAGAAATAAACTGTCAAAAATAATAAAGTGAAATAAAGTAACCAATCAAAATAGCCCAAAATAGCCGTTTAAAAATAAATAAACTGTAAAAATTATGTCACTTATCTGTCGTGTTATACTTACAAACTATAAGTATACCCGATGGATAATATTCAGAGATTTAACGGCTAAGACTGAGACAATTCGACGGATGAGAATAAAACAATTATCCGTCGGATTATAAAATCATCCAGAAAAGTAATTAATTTTTATTAACAAATAATATTCCAACGGATGATCAAACTCGATGGATAATGAGCATCCGTCGGGATGTAAATTTTGACTTAGTAAAAATTTCATCCAAAACAGAAAAATCAATTAAGTTTCTGGCTGCATTATAACTAGCAAAAATATCTGAAATAATTCAAGAATAATTGAGCATACCTAACTCACTTACCAACCTTGAAAAGGTGTATTCATCAAGTGGCTTGGTAAATATATCTGCAAGCTGCTTTTCACTTTGAACAAAATAAAGTTCCACAGTACCATTCATCTCATGTTCCCTAATGAAGTGGTATTTGATGTCTATGTGCTTTGTTCTTGAATGTTGTACTGGATTTTCAGTGATGGCAATTGCACTTGTGTTATCACAGAAAATGGGAATTCTATCCACTTATAGACCATAGTCCAAAAATTGGTTTTTCATCCACAAAATCTGTGCACAGCAACTACCAGCAGCAATATATTCAGCTTCAGCTGTAGAAGTAGAAACTGAATTTTGCTTTTTTACTGAACCAGGACACAAGCTTGTTCCCTAGAAATTGACAGGTTCCTGTTGTACTTTTTCTTTCTATTTTACAACCTGCATAATCTGCATCTGAATAACCAGTTAGATCAAAACCAGAATCTCTAGGGTACCAAATGCCAAGTTTTGGTGTTCCCTTGAGATATCTGAAAATTCTCTTAATAACTACTAAGTGAGATTCTCTAGGATCAACCTGAAATCTAGCACAAAGATAAGTAGCAAACATTATATCTGGCCTACTAGTTGTTAAGTATAGAAATGAGCCAACCATGCCCCTATAGCTTGAAATATCCACAGACTTTTCAGTAGTGTTTAATTCAAGCTTAGTTGCAGTGGCCATGGGAGTTTTTGTAGATGCGCAATCCATTAGATCGGACTTCTTTAAAAGATCATGAATATATTTAATTTGACTAATGAATATTCCATCCCTAACTTGCTTAACTTGTAAATTAAGAAAGTAAGTTAGTTCTCCCATCGTGCTCATTTCATACTTACTTTGCATCAATTTGGCAAACTTTTTGCAAAGTTTTTCATCCGTAGAGCCAAATATAATATCATCTACATAGATTTGAACAAGTATACTAGAGCTATTAACATTTCTAATGAATAAAGTTTTATCAACAGTACCTCTTGTGAAGTGATTTTCCAAAAGAAACTTTGATAAAGTGTCATACCAGGCTCTAGGTGCTTGCTTCAGTCCATAAAGTGCTTCCAATAGATAGTAGACATATTCTGGAAAATTTGGATCTTCAAAACCAGGAGGTTGACTTACATAGACTTCCTCCTCCAAATCTCCATTTAGAAAGGCACTTTTGACATCCATTTGATTAGGGATGGCAATCGGGTCGGTCGGAACGGGTTTGGCAAAAACCAAACCCGAACCCGATTATTTTTTGCTAAACCCGAACCCGAACCCGAACCCGGAAAAACCCGAACCACTAAACCTGAACCCGAACCCATCGGGTTCGGTTCGGGTTCGGTTCGGATTCGGGTTTGTAGATCACTATCAAATTGTACCTTAATTTGCACAAACTCTAGTGAAAAATTATTATGATTTGATATGAGCAAAGTGCTCATAAATACGACGATATTGAAATTTTTGGGATTGAATTAGAGGGTTCAGATAAGACAATGAATCATACCTCTATGATTAAAACTGTTAGTAAAATAATGCAACAATCTTGACCTTTAGTATACTTGTATTGAACATACTTGCTAAAAACATATTTAAACGACTTTAATGCAATAATTTATAAAAATTAAATTTTTTTAGTACTAATATTAGTAATATATTATATTATATATTATATTACTACTTATAAAATATAAAATATTATTTATATATTAACACGGGTTTCGGATCGGGTTCGGGTTCGGGTCGGAATGAAACGGGTTTCGGGTTTTCGGGTTTGGGTCGGAACGGTATGCCTTAAACCCAAACCCGACCCGAAAATGGTTCGGGTTTAAAAATCAAACCCGAACCCGAATCCAAACCCGAAATATTCGGGTTCGGTAAAACCCAATCGGATCGGTACGGATCGGGTATCCATCGGTTCGGTATAAATTTCCATCCCTACATTTGATAAACCTTGAAATTGGCATGAGCTGCATAGGCTAAGAAAATTCTGATGGCTTCAAGTCTTGCAACAGGAGCAAAAGTTTCATCAAAATCTATTCCATCTTGTTGACAGTAGCCCTTAGCAACCAATCTAGCTTTGTTCCTTACCACTATGTCATTTTCATCCATCTTGTTTCTGAATACCCACTTGGTATCAATTGGATTCTTTCCTTTAGGTTTGGGTACCAGCTTCCATACCATTGTTCCTTTCAAATTGGTTTAGCTCTTCCTGCATAGCTAAAATCCAATCAGGATCCAACAAAGCTTCTTCTACCTTCTTTGGTTCTTCTTTAGATAGGAAGCTGCTATATAGACATTCTTCTTGAGTTGCTCTCCTTATTTGAACTCTAGAAGTTGCATCACCAATGATGAGTTCAAAAGGGTGTTCTTTAGTCCATTTCCTTTGTTAAGGTAAATTAGCTCTAGATGAAGAGGCCTCATTATTGTCTTGATGTGTGACTGAGTTTTGATTATGAGTAACTCTCCCTGAGTTTTTGAATCTTTGATTTTAGAAAGGGGAACTTTCTGTAGGTGATCTATTCTAACTTTTAGCTTCTCTTGATGTTCCGACGGATGATGCACTTTGTGTCCCGACGGATGAAGCTGAACTTTCTGTAGGTGATCTATTCTGACTTTTAGCTTCTCTTGATGTTCCGACGGATGATGCACTTTGTGTCCCGACGGATGAAGCTGATTGTCTCCCGATGGATAAGGCAGATTGTCTCCCGACGGATGAAGCACTTTGTGACTCAACAGATGTTGAATTATGTGCTTCATTAGTTATAGATTTTTCTGCATTATCCTTATTCACTGTTTCTTGATCACTTTCATCATCACTGTCATCACTAACCATCTCTACATTATCAAATTTGAGGTTTTCATGGAAATCTCCATGTAATATCCGGGATATATCGTGTGATTATTTTTGCTGTTAAATAATTATTACGTGTGTTCGGTACCTATTCTGTGAGTTAATTATTAAATGTTATCTGTACTTGGATATTCAAAAATAATATTAATTGAGTATTTTAATTTTTATATGTCCAAAATAAAACATAGATAATTGCCATATCTTCCTAATTCATTTTATGATGATTTATAGATTTATAAGAAACATATGAAATTTCTAAAATCTTTTTCTGAGTATTTAAAATCTATTTTATAAAAAGGGAACCAACCGACGTTACCCGTTGTTACGTTTTTGGAACCCGAAACTCTTCCGAGAGCTCCTTCCTAACCTAATTGTAATATTCCGAGCATATTCCATGTTTCGACTTTTTCGATCTGGCGTACGGTTTGTTCTGCGCGGGTCCCGGCGCAACATTTTCGATACAATATTCGTTTCGGTAAATCAATAAAACCTGTATTTTCGATAAACAGGAGCTTTTTATTAAACTATCCCAATTATCACTTCGTAATACGTGTAACCAGGCGCTGGACCCAAGACCGCAGTACAAATTGTACTGATTTGGATAATTATCCCGAAAACCGATACCGTTTGGATCAGTTTTTATAAATAAACGTACCGTTTTATATCCGGAATGATCCAACGGGATATTAATTTTCCGTAATTATAAATAGCCTTTTACCGTATTTTATTTCGTATCAAAATCATTTGCAGACAGATAATTATATAATTTTACAGAGAAAAATCATATATTCATAAATCTTTCTGAGAATCAAACTACTATTTGGAAGTGTTATTGAAATCTGCTCGGGAAGCTCTAGTAACCAAAACGGAGGTTTTGAAGGGTACTATCAGATTATACAAGTTTCAGAACTGCAGAATCAAAGGTTGATTTTATATAAATTTATTTATTTTCGAATTATTTTGATTAAAAATATTAATTTTTGTTCGGATGATTGTTTGTATGATTTGATGCTTGCATGCTATAGAGCTTGATTTCCTGATGATTTTGATATATTATACGTCTGATTTGGAGTTCAATAACATGTTCAAATTTGAGTTTGATTTTCGAATTTTAAAATTAGGGTTTATAACCCGTATGAATGTTCTTAATTGAAATTTGGGGGTTTCTTATTCTGAAATAGATTGATGTTGTGGTATAGTGTATTGTATTCTCTGTGAAATTTGCAATCTAGTCGTACAAGTTTCATGAATCAACGGGGTCTGTAGAGAAGGGAGTTGTGTTTTGAAGTTTACGTCGAACCCGCCGGAAACCGGCGAGTTTCTTGATCAAATTCCGGTCAAGTCTGGGGTTATTGATGAATTTTGATTGCAGATATAGGTTCCTGGTGTTGTGTAGTTTAATTATGGAGGTGATGGTGGTGGGCGGATGCCGGAGGTGAGTTCTCCGGCCACCCCCGATTTTCCAGCGACTGAAACTGCAAAATTGCAGTTTAGTCCCTGTATTTTTGAAAATGGTGAAGTTTAGTCCCTGTAGTTTGCAAAGTTTTCAAAAATAGAATTCCTGTTTATAAAATGTTTAAAAATCATATTTCCTATCTATTTTTATTATAAAAATTCATTTTTAATTTTTGAAAATTCTGAAAATTATTATTTTAATTCCGAAAATTACTTTTAATTCAAAAATAAATCTGAATTAATTGTTTAATTAATTTCAGTTAATTTTTAATCGATTAATTGGTCAATTAATTTGGAAATTAATTGATTAATTGATTTAATTAATCATTAATTGATTTTAGTTAATTATTTAATTAGATATAATTACTTAAAAATGATTTAAAAATTCCGAAAAATAGTTTCGAGCTTTAAAATATTATTCTAAATTATTTCCAAGGCTCGATAATTAGTATAAAATTGTTTCGGAGCCAGAATTGGCCAACCGAACCCTGTTTATTATTCCAAAATTGATCCAACGACCCGTTTTAATTACGAAAAATGTTTTAAAAATCATTTTAAATATCAGAAACCCTATTTATGACCTGAGACTTCTTTATAAATAATATATCATTGATTACGTGATGTATTATGTGCTATATGTGTCTTGTTGATTGACTATCAGTCTTTATATTCGGTGTTTACTTGATTATTGCATAACTGTCAATCCGTTAATCGGATTTGGGTAAAATGAAGGGTAAATAGAAGTATGTGTTGAATAGAACTCTATGAGTCGATTATTGATAGATGCTTATGATATGTGAGCAGAAGAGGCAAGGCGTAGGAAAGGGAAACAGGTAGTTGACGAGTAAAACGGTTGTGATTGGAAGCGAGTGCAGTGTAGTAAGCTAATACCAGGCAAGTGTTCTGAACTCTCTTGAGATATTGTAATATTTGATAGTCGTGTTGGTATTGCAAGTGCTTTGAAGCACTGAAACCTAAACTCTGATTCCAGTCATTGTTCTTGAGCCATGAACCTTATTCTTTCTAGACCATTGATTGTTGTATACCCAAACACGAACCTCAAGTATACGATCCTACTCCACAAATACATACGAACTAAATATTAAACACTGAACCAGATTGCTTACACAATTAAATCTTTGTATTTTATGCTTTGAAAGACCAAATCCTTGAAACCCTAAAACATTAATTCCTTTATTATCTAATTATTTTATTAGCAGCATCCAAGCTTTGAAATTACCTTATTGATCCTTACAAGGATTGAAACTCTTTCATTGTTAAACACTCATTGTTGTTAATGATTCTGGTTATTGATTGTTATTGCTTATTCTATTATTATATTAGAATTGGATTGTTTTTATAAAATTGTGGACCAGATTCATGGTCAGACCATATAATGGTCAAGTTAGGCCAATGTGTGCCTTGGATCCAGTAGTTAGAGCAGTGTTGTGTGCTTTGCTCGGGGTTAGTGTGTGACTGATCAGCAGCCTAACCTTGTTTTTTTTAACCTGAAAATATAATATCCAATTCTAAATCATAATCCATTGTTCACTTGATATCATAATCATGTTCACCTGATGATCATTATTCTCAGTTTTGTCATTGTGACTTGCTGAGTGAGTTAGCTCATTTGTGTGATATTGTTTCTGTTCTTTTTCAGTTAAGAAGGAACCAGTTGGTACCGCGGATCCCCAGTCCAGCGCGAGAGCTAGGGGTTCAGGTTGATCGAGCTAAGCTAGTAGGTTTCTTTTGGGATAGTTTAAGTTTATAAAAGTTGTAATAAAGTTTAATACTCAGTTTGAGTTTGAATGATTGGGATTTGAACGGTTTGTAATATATTAGTGTGTTTGGCTTGTGTGCATACTTTAACCTGTTGCGGTCCATGGTGGTTGGTAAGTAGGGTCACTGCATATATTATTATTATCTTTATTATTGTTATAAACAGGTTATAAATAAGGTGTGTGTGTGGACCCCAAACTTCTGACCCGGGTTTGGAAGGCGCCACAGGTTTGGTATCAGAGCTACAGGTTATAAGTCACTGACACAAGCCTAGGTTGACGGGAATGGGTAGAGGGTTAGGATTAGAAGTAAGGAATAGAAAGATAGAACGTCGAGAGGTTGAGTGCTTCGGTATATCAGGTATTAGTGTAATTCGCGTTATAGGTTGAGATTCTGATATTGAGATATGATTTCAGATAGCAGCGATGGCCGACTCTTTTATTCCCGTATCAGCTGATCACTCAGAGCCTTCAGTTGGAGTGCCGTCTTCGGATTCACGTCATGTTGTTCCACCAGTGTTGGCTATACTACCTCCACCTGTGTTGCAGCCCGTACCATTGCAGGCTATTCCACCTCCAGGCATGAGGCCACCTGTCAGAGGACCCCCACCTGCTGATTCAGGCTTTACTAGTCATTCAGTCATAGGAGTACCTTTCCAGTTCTCTTCCTATCCTGTCCCATATCATCAGTTTGAGGCTTGCCTTATGGAGCAGCAATTCCTACAGGGTCAGATCCAGGAGTTATTGCATATCATGCGTACCAGAGAGATGGGGAGTGGTGAGAGGCGACTTAGGGAGAGGCTCCAGGCGTTTCGTAGAGCAGCTGCTGTGAGGATTGCTGAGGCTACACATGAGGACATCACTCCTGATTTCTTAGTGGAGTGGGCTAAGTGGGTTCTAGAGGAGCTTGAGGAGATTGGAGGTCCAGATTTTCCATGAGCCAGAGATTTAGTGATGGAGATGCTGAACAGTGTTGTTATAGTTATGTAGTATGTACAGTAGTGTATAGTGTGTATCAGTAGACTTTTGAGTTGTCTTTATAGACTAGCTATGCTGACTAGTGAGTAGGTTGTTGTACCCTTTTGCTTTTACTTCCGAAGCGTCTTTACGCTTGTACTACCTAAAACTTTTGATCTATATATATCAGTACCTTTTTCCTTTCCATCACTGTCATTTATTTTATTGCACCTGTTTTGTCTTACCTTATCTATTGCACCAGTTATACCCCTGTGATACCATGTACCCTGTTTTCCATGACTGTTTATATTCTGTAAAGAAGCATGCAATTTACTTAGTTACAACTGTTTTCAAAAAGAGATACCTCTGTTTTACAAAACTTTTCTTTTATACAAAGATTTGATTCAAAAGCTAAATAAGTTGATTGATTCTTTACAGAAAATGCCTCCCAGAAGAAATACTCGCACCAACACCCAGAATGAAGAAACCAACAATAACAACAATCAAGATGATACAAACCCGAATGTGAACCCAGGACCCATGGACCCAGCAATAGCCCAGATTCTTCAAATCTTGGCCCAACAAACAGTTCACTTGGCACAACAACAACAAAGACAGACCAACCCCCAGGTAACTTTTAAAACTTTTCAAGCAGTAAACCCACCAGAATTTAAGGGTTCCTTAGAGCCAATTGAAGCAAATGTTTGGTTAAAGGAAATAGAGAAGGCATTTGCCTTAGTGAAAGTAAAGGAAGAACAGAAGGTTGAGTTTGCAAGTTACTATCTGAAGAATGAGGCCACCTATTGGTGGGAGATGGTGAAGACATTGGAAGGTACAGATATTATTACTTGGGAAAGGTTTAAGGAATTGTTTTTAGAAAACTATTTTCCTCAGTTTGTTCAAGATCAAATGGAGCTGAAGTTTTTAGAATTAAAGCAAGGGAACATGTCGGTAACAGATTATGAGGGTAAGTTTGAAGAATTGTCAAGGTATGTGCCGTCGTATGTTGATACTGACAGGAAGAAGGCTAAAAGATTCTAGCAAGGTTTGAAACCATGGATCAGAGGAAAGGTAGCCATTTTTGAATTAGATACCTATGCAGGAGGGGTACAAAAGGCTATGATCGCAGAGAGTGAGATGTTCCAGAAGGAGAAAGAAAGCAAGAAAAGGAAAGTTGAGGGAAGTGAGGGTCAGTCACAACCAGGGAAGTTTCCAAATTTTAAGAAAGGCAAGTTTCAGCCAGGGAGAAATTTTAATTTCAGGAAACAGAATGCAGGAGACAGAGGCCAGGGCAACCGTCCAGTTAATGCGAATCAGCCGAATCAATTGAGATTAACTTTTCCAGATTGTCAAGTATGTGAAAAGAAGCATGGAGGAGTTTATAACAAGTTGAATGTGGTATGTTTCAAATGCAATCAGAAAGGGCACTATTCGAGGGAGTGCCGAAATCAGCCAGCAAGAGAACCAACAAGTAAGGATCAGCCTATCCGGAATCCAGTAATTAAGGTTCCAGCCATTGGATTTACATGCTTTAAATGTGGAAAGCCAGGACATATGGCCAGGGATTGCAAGACACCAGTCCCAGTCAGTAATACATTGAGGATTATGGGATCTACCCCAACAGTGAATGAGACTCCAAGGGCTAGAGTTTTTGATATGTCTGTGAAAGATGCTATCCAGGATACGAATGTCGTGGCAGGTACGCTTAATGTGAATTCTTTATGTGCCAAAGTGTTAATAGATTCGGGAGCAACCCGATCGTTTGTTTCACAAGATTTTGTTAGTAAGTTAAATTGTCCAGTTGAGTGTTTAAATGAAATAATGACTGTGGAATTAGCAAATCAAGAACTTGTATCTGTTAATCAAGTTTGTGGGAATTGTGAGATTGAGATTTCTGGTAGTAAGTTTTATGTAGATTTGATACCATTTAAGTTAGGGGAGTTTGACGTTATATTAGGAATGGATTGGTTATCTAAGCACGATGCCCAGATAGATTGTCGCAATAAGAAGGTAATGGTGAAAATGCCAGACGAAAGGATAGTAACGTTCAAGGGACAGAAGCAAGTAAGGAAGTTCTTAACAATGATTCAAGCTAAGAAGTTATTACGGCAAGGATGCGAGCATTTTATAGCATATGTGATTGACAGAAGTCAAGAACTAACAAAACTTGAAGATATTCCAGTTGTGAATGAATTTCCAGACGTGTTTCCCGATGAGTTACCAGGATTTCCTCCAGATAGAGAAATTGAATTTGCGATCGACTTAGCACCTGGAACAGAACCAGTATCCAAGGCCCCGTACAGAATGGCGCCTGTTGAGATGAAAGAGCTAGCAAAGCAATTGCAGGAGTTGTTAGAGAAAGGAGTAATCAGACCCAGTGTATCCCCGTGGGGAGCCCCGGTATTATTCGTCAAAAAGAAAGATGGAAGCATGAGACTGTGCATCGACTATAGGGAGCTCAACAAGCTGACAATCAAGAACAAGTATCCGTTACCCAGAATTGACGATTTGTTTGATCAGTTAAAAGGAGCCAAGTACTTCTCCAAAATTAATTTAAGATCGGGATATCATCAACTAAAGATCAAGCCAGAAGATATACCAAGGACAACTTTCAGAATAAGGTATGGACATTACGAGTTTTTAGTGATGTCTTTTGGATTGACCAATGCCCCGGCAGCGTTTATGGACCTGATGAACAGAATTTTCAAGGAGTATTTGGATAAGTTTGTTATTGTGTTTATAGACGATATTTAAATTTATTCAAAGACGGAAGAGGATCATGCAGAGCATTTGAGGACAACTTTGGAGATTTTAAGGAAAAAGAAGTTATATGCTAAATTCTCAAAGTGTGAGTTTTGGCTACAGGAAGTTCAGTTCTTAGGACACATAGTTAGTAACGAAGGGATCAAAGTGGACCCGACAAAGATTGAGGCAATTACGAATTGGGAGATACCGAAAACACGCACCGAGGTAAGAAGTTTCTTAGGATTGGCGGGATATTATCGTCAATTTGTTCAAAATTTCTCGAGAATTGCCACACCATTAACAAAGCTTACACGAAAGAATGAGAAGTTTATATGGAACGACGAATGCGAGGAAAGTTTTCAGGAGTTGAAGCGACGATTAATCACGGCACCTGTTTTGTCACTTCCAGATGATCAAGGGAATTTCGTAATTTATAGCGATGCTTCTCACAAAGGATTAGGATGTGTTCTAATGCAGCACGAAAAGGTGATTGCGTATGCGTCAAGGCAATTAAAACCACACGAACAAAAGTATCCTACTAATGATTTGGAGCTAGCAGCCATAGTTTTCGCTTTGAAGATTTGGAGACATTATTTGTATGGAGAAAAGTGTGAGATTTTCACGGATCACAAAAGCTTAAAGTACATATTCACACATAAGGAACTTAATATGAGGCAAAGGAGATGGTTAGAGTTGATCAAAGACTATGATTGCTCGATTAATTATCATCCTGGTAAGGCTAACGTTGTGGCAGACGCATTGAGTCGGAAGGAAAGGTTGAATATATTATCAGTACCTGAAGATATATATAAAGAATTTCAGAAATTGGAATTGGAAATTAGAGTTTGCAAACCTGAGGAAGCGAAAGTATACAATATGAATTTCCAGCCGGAGTTGTTGGAGAAAATAAAGAAGTGTCAGGAAAATGTAATTAATCAAGATATAAATCGTTTGGTAGGTGAGGAATTATGCATGCAGAAGGATGATCAAAGTATTCTTAGGTTTTCTTCAAGAATTTGGATTCCACCAGTGACGGAGCTGAAGAATGAAATTTTACAAGAGGCACATAGTTCAAGATATTTTATCCATCCAGGGAGTACCAAAATGTACAGAGATTTAAAGAAGAATTATTGGTGGCCAGACATGAAGAAGGAAATTGCAGAATGGGTTAGCAAATGTTATACTTGTCAGAAAGTTAAAGCAGAGCATCAGAGACCAAGTGGATTGTTACAGCCATTGGAGATTCTAGAGTGGAAGTGGGAACATATTACCATGGATTTCATAGTTGGATTACCAAGGACAAGGGCTAATCATGATGCCATTTGGGTTATAGTGGATAGACTTACCAAGTCAGCTCATTTTCTGCCTATAAATGAAAGATTTTCGCTCGACAAGTTGGTCCATATGTACCTGAAGGAAATTGTAGTTCGTCATGGAGTTCCTGTGTCTATTGTATCTGATCGAGATCCAAGGTTTAATTCAAGATTTTAGAAGAGTTTTCAAGAATGTTTGGGAACAAGACTGAATATGAGTACGGCCTATCACCCCCAGACGGATGGCCAAAGTGAAAGAACGATCCAGATAATCGAGGACATGTTACGTGTTTGTGCTATTAATTTCAAAGGAAGTTGGGACGAGCATTTATCCCTGGTAGAGTTTGCTTATAACAACAGTTATCACGCCAGCATTGGAATGCCACCCTATGAAGCCCTTTATGGACGCAAATATAGATCTCCAATATATTGGGACGAAGTAGGAGAACGTAAGATACTTGGACCTGAACTGGTACAGCAGATAAAGGAAATTGTTGAAATTATCAAGAAGAGATTGATAGCCGCATAAGATCGTCAGAGGAAATATGCAGATCAGTCAAGGAAAGACATGGAATTTGAAGAAGGAAGCTTTGTATTACTAAAAGTATCACCGTGGAAAGGACTAACGAGGTTTGGAAAGAAAGGAAAGCTGAGTCCAAGATATGTCGGACCTTTTGAGATCCTAAAGCGTGTTGGCAAAGTAGCTTACGAGTTAGCGTTACCACCGCACATGGAGCACATTCAAAATGTTTTTCATATATCAATGCTCAAGAAATATAATCCAGACTCCAGACATGTAATAGAATATGAGCCAATAGAGCTTCAGGTAGATTTATCATATGTAGAGAGTCCGATAGAGATTCTAGAGGAGAGAGAGAGAGAAAAAGTATTGAGAAATAAAGTGGTAAAGTTAGTAAGAGTATTGTGGAGAAACCCAAAGGTTGAAGAGTCAACCTGAGAGTTAGAAAGTGACATGAGAGAAAAGTATCCTCATTTATTTTCTTAGGAGATTCTGAGGACAGAATCCTTTTAAGGGGGGAAGGATGTAATATCCGGGATATATCGTGTGTTTATTTTTGCTGTTAAATAATTATTATGTGTGTTCAGTATCTATTATATGAGTTAATTGTTAAATGTTATATGTACTTGGATATTCAAAAATAATATTAATTGAGTATTTTAATTTTTATATGTCCAAAATAAAACATAGATAATTGCCATATCTTCCTAATTAATTTTATGATGATTTATGGATTTATAAGAATCATATGAAATTTCTAAAATCTTTTTCCGAGTATTTAAAATCTATTTTATAAAAACGAGAACCAACCGACGTCACCCGTTGTTACGTTTTTTGAACCCGAAACTCTTCCGAGAGCTCCTTCCTAACCTAATTGTAATATTCCGAGCATATTCCATGTTTCGACTTTTTCGATTCGGCGTACGGTTTGTTCTGCGCGGGTCCCGGCGCAACATTTTCAATACAATATTCGTTTCGGTAAATCAATAAAACACGTATTTTCAATAAACGGGAGCTTTTTATTAAACTATCCCAATTATGACTTCGTAATACGTGTAACCAGGTGTTGAGACCAAGACCGCAGTACAAATTGTACTGATTTGGATAATTATCCCGAAAACCGATACCGTTTGGATCAGTTTTTATAAATAAACGTACCGTTTTATATCCAGAATGATCCAACGGGATACTAATTTTCCGTAATTATAAATAGCCTTTTACCGTATTTTATTTCGTATCAAAATCATTTGCAGACAGATAATTATATAATTTTACAAAGAAAAATCATATATTCATAAATCTTTCTGAGAATCAAACTACTATTTGGAAGTGTTATTGAAATCTGCTCGGGAAGCTCTAGTAACCAAAACGGAGGTTTTGAAGGGTACTATCAGATTATACAAGTTTCAGAACTGCAGAATCAAAGGTTGATTTTATATAAATTTATTTATTTTCGAATTATTTTGATTAAAAATATGAATTTTTGTTCGGATGATTGTTTGTATGATTTGATGCTTGCATGCTATAGAGCTTGATTTCCTGATGATTTTGATATATTATACGTCTGATTTGGAGTTCAATAACATGTTCAAATTTGAGTTTGATTTTCGAATTTTAAAATTAGGGTTTATAACCCGTATGAATGTTCTTAATTGAAATTTGGGGGTTTCTTATTCTGAAATAGATTGATGTTGTGGTATAGTGTATTGTATTCTCTGTGAAATTTGCAATCTAGTCGTACAAGTTTCATGAATCAACGAGGTCTGTAGAGAAAGGAGTTGTGTTTTGAAGTTTACGTCGAACCCGCCGGAAACCGGCGAGTTTCTTGATCAAATTCCGGTCAAGTCTGGGGTTATTGATGAATTTTGATTACAGATATAGGTTCCTGGTGTTGTGTAGTTTAATTCTGGAGGTGATGGTGGTGGGAGGATGCCGGAGGTGAGTTCTCCGGCCACCCCCGATTTTCCGGTGACTGAAACTGCAAAATTGCAGTTTAGTCCATGTATTTTTGAAAATGGTGAAGTTTAGTCCCTGTAGTTTGCAAAGTTTTCAAAAATAGGATTCCTGTTTATAAAATGTTTAAAAATCATATTTTCTATCTATTTTTATTATAACAATTCATTTTTAATTTCTGAAAAATTCTGAAAATTATTATTTTAATTCCGAAAATTACTTTTAATTCAAAAATAAATCTGAATTAATTAGTTAATTAATTTCATTTAATTTTTAATCGATTAATTGGTCAATTAATTTGGAAATTAATTGATTAATTGATTTAATTAATCATTAATTGATTTTAATTAATTATTTAATTAGATATAATTACTTAAAAATGATTTAAAAATTCCGAAAAATAGTTTCGAGCTTTAAAATATTATTCTAAATTATTTCCAAGGCTCGATAATTAGTATAAAATTGTTTCGGAGCCAGAATTGGCCAACCAACCCTGTTTATTATTCCAAAATTGATCCAACGACCCGTTTTAATTACGAAAAATGTTTTAAAAATCATTTTAAATATCAGAAAGCCTATTTATGACCCGAGACTTCTTTATAAATAATATATCATTGATTACGTGATGTATTATGTGCTATATGTGACTTGTTGATTGACTATCAGTCTTTATATTCGGTGTTTACTTGATTATTGCATAACTGTCAATCCGTTAATCGGATTTGGGTAAAACGAAGGGTAGATAGAAGTATGTGTTGAATAGAACTCTATGAGTCGATTATTGATAGATGCTTATGATATGTGAGCAGAAGAGGCAAGGCGTAGGAAAGGGAAACAGGTAGTTGAGGAGTAAAACGGCTGTGATTGGAAGCGAGTGCAGTGTAGTAAGCTAATACCAGGCAAGTGTTCTGAACTCTCTTGAGATATTGTAATATTTGATAGTCGTGTTGGTATTGCAAGTGCTTTGAAGCACTGAAACCTAAAATCTGATTCCAATCATTGTTCTTGAGCCATGAACCTTATTCTTTCTAGACCATTGATTGTTGTATACCCAAACACGAACCTCAAGTATACGATCCTACTCCACAAATACGTACGAACTAAATATTAAACACTGAACCAGATTGCTTACACAATTAAATCTTTATATTTTATGCTTTGAAAGACCAAATCCTTGAAACCCTGAAACATTAATTCCTTTGTTATCCAATTCTTTTATTACCAGCATCCAAGCTTTGAAATTACCTTATTGATCCTTACAAGGATTGAAACTCTTTCATTGTTAAACACTCATTGTTGTTAATGATTCTGGTTATTGATTGTTATTGCTTATTCTGTTATTATGTTAGAATTGGATTGTTTTTATAAAATTATGGACCAGATTCATGGTCAGACCATATAATGGTCAAGTTAGGCCAATGTGTGCCTTGGATCCAGTAGTTAGAGCAGTGCTGTGTGCTTTGCTCGGGGTTAGTGCGTGATCAGCAGCCTAACCTTGTTTTTTTTAACCTGAAAATATAATATCCAATTCTAAATCATAATCCATTGTTCACTTGATATCATAATCATGTTCACCTGATGATCATTATTCTCAGTTTTTTCCGATATTGTTTCTGTTCTTTTCCAGTTAAGAAGGAACCAGTTGGTACCGCGGATCCCCAGTCCAGCGCGAAAGCTAGGGGTTCAGGTTGATCGAGCTAAGCTAGTAGGTTTCTTTTGGGATAGTTTAAGTTTGTAAAAGTTGTAATAAAGTTTAATACTCAGTTTGAGTTTGAATGATTGGGATTTGAACGGTTTATAATATATTAGTGTGTTTGGCTTGTGTGCATACTTTAACCTGTTACGGTCTGTGGTGGTTGGTAAGTAGGGTCACTGCATATATTATTATTATCTTTATTATTGTTATAAGCAGGTTATAAATAAGGTGTGTGTGTGGACCCCAAACTTCTGACCCGGGTTTGGAAGGCGCTACACTCCATCTTGAAGTTCTTCAATCTTTTTATCATCAAACACAACATGTACTGATTTCATAACAATGTTGGTTCTTAGATTGTAGACTCTATATGCCTTTCCCACAGCATATCCAACAAAAATTCCTTCATCTGCTTTAGCATCAAACTTCCCATGTTGATCAGTTTGATTCCTTAAGATATAATATTTGTAGCCAAAGGCATGAAAAAAATTTAGAGTTGGCTTCCATTTCTTGAACAATTGGTAGGGAGTCATGCACTTTGCTTGATTAACCAAAGAGATATTCTGAGTGTAGCAGGCAGTATTCACAGCTTCAGCCCAAAAATATGTTGGTAAGTTTGATTCTTCAAGCATTTTCCTTGCAGCTTCAATAAGTGATCTGTTCTTCCTTTCCACCACTCCATTTTATTGTGGAGTTCTTGCTGCAGAAAACTCATGCATAACCTCATTCTCTTCACAGAATGATCTCATCACAGAATTCTTGAACTCAATTCCATTGTCACTCCTGATTTTTCTTACTTTAAAGTCAGGATGATTGTTGACTTGCTTTATGTAATTGATGATGATTTCACTAGCTTCATCTTTGGACTTTAAGAAATATGTCCAAGAGAACTTTGAGAAATCATCCACAATTACTAGGAAAAATATTTTTCTTGATATGGACAACACATTGACTGGTCCAAACAAATCCTTGTGTAAAAATTGCAAAGGTTCTTCAATGGTTGAATCAAGCTTCTTCTTGAATGATGCTTTGATCTACTTTCCTTTTTGGCAGGCATCACACAATCCATCCTTAGTAAACTCCACTTGAGGAATAATATCTAACCAGTTCTTTCTTGACAAGCTCATTCATGGTCTTGAAGTTTAGATGGGACAGCTTCTTGTGCCATAGCCAACTTTCATCTTGACTTGCTTTACTGAGAAGACAAGTGACAGATTCTGCATTTGATGAGTTGAAGTCAGCTAGATACACATTCCCTTTTCTCACTCCAGTGAGAACTACTTTGTTGCTCTTATTGTTTGTCACAACACAGGCTTCTGAATTGAAGATTACTGAGTTGCCCTTATCACAAAGATGGTTGATACTCAACAAATTATGCTTGAGACCATCCACTAGGGCAACCTCTTCAATGATGACATTGTCTTTTGAAATCAAGCCATATCCCACAGTATAACTCTTGTTGTCATCTCCAAAAGCAATACTTGGGCCAACGCTTTCCTTGAACTCAGTGAGCAGGGTAGAATCTCCAGTCATGTGCCTTGAGCAACCACTATCCAGATACCAAAGATTCTCTATATTTCCCTGCACACATCAAAATCAAATTAAGTCGATTTTGGTACCCAAGTTTCCTTGGGTCCTGCCTTGTTAGCTTTCTTCTTTGGTTTCTTAGGTTTGATCTCATTTGACTTGGGGATTTCTGATTCATCCTTAGTCATTTGAGTTAGACCTTTGAAACCAGTCATTAGAACAGAATTATCATGCATATTTTGATTAACAGGGAAAGGCATGCTATTTGCAAACATGTTATTCCAGTAAGGCATGCTAAATGGCATTTGAGGCATACTAAAAGCAGCATAATAAGGATTAGGTGCAAATGGCATATTAGCAAATTGTGCATTCATATTCTGAGCAGACATAGCATTAATTGCATGGTAGGCATGGCAGTCATTTTGGAAAAGAACAGGGTGTAGACATGGGAGTGGGCATATCAAGTTTGCAATTAACAGACAGATGATTAACACTACCACACTTAACACAGATTGTTCTTGGTGCATATTTATCAGGTGTGTAGTTGTTATGTTTGTTAATTCATACTTTCCCATTTCTATTATTTTTCTTTTTAGCTTCTGTTTTAACCTCAATCTTTTCTAACCTGTCATTCAATTGCTTGACAGACAGATGACCAACATTAACTTTCTTTTCCTTCCTAATTTGACTTGATTCTCCTGGAATAAAATTCTTAGAAACTGATCCATATTTCTCATTCAACTTACCTAGCTTAGCTTTGCTAATAGGTTTACTCACATCCGAAGGATGTGGTTCCTTGTCACTCGATGGATAATCCTTTTGATTATCCGACGGATGATTTTCATCATCCGTCGAGTCCACATCTGTCAATAATTCTTCAACCAAATTAAATTCAAGCTTCTCTTTACTCTTCTTCCAGGTTGCAACACAAAAGGACTCAATACCTTGAACTTTAGTGATTTGAGCATGAACATCTCTGGATGATTTCCATACCTTGATCACTTCCTCTTCTCGTTTAAGCTGCTTCTTCAAAATCTCTTCTTTCTTCAAGGACTCGGTTAATTCATCCTTAACAATTTTACACTCAATTCTCAATTTCTCAAATTCAATAAACTAAGACTCTAGCACATTATTCTTCTCACTTCAAAACAAATTATTTTCTTTAATTTTAGCATTTTCCTTAGTGAGGGACTTAAGTGTAACGCACAGGTGATATAATTATGTGGACATGTCATTTATTGCATCATTATACTCAGCTTTAGATAAATGTGCTAGGTTAGTGGTGATTACCTGATTGCTTGAAGAACTTGTTTCTGTTTCATCAGATTTGGCCATTAGGGCTAGATTGACATAGCTTGTTTCTTTATCTTCATCTAATCCATCTGCAGCCCAATCATTCTCTTGTGTGATGAGAGCCCTTTCCTTTTGTTTGAGCAAATCAAAGTATTTCTATTTATAATCAACAGGCTCAAATTTCTTTTTGCTAGAATCAGACTTTCTACACTCACTGGCAAAATGCCCTTTCAAGCCACATTTGAAACATTTGAATTTGAATTTATCCACCAGGTTTCTATTTGGCTTGGCTACTCCAAAATTCTTTTTGAATTTGAGCTTGGAAAATCTTCTGGATAGTAATGCTAGATGTTCATCAATATCATCCATGTCATCTTGGCTCAAGTGATCTTCATTTTCAGCTACCAGCTCTTTACCCTTGCTTTCACAGACCTTTGATGTAGACTCAACAGCTTCTACCTTCATCTCTTTCTCCTTCTCTAACTCAGCAACTAGTGTTATGGACCCTCCTTTGTTCTTTCCCTTCTCCATTCTCTCATCTTGCTCTATTTCAAGCTCATAAGTTTTCAGGATGCCATGCAGTCTCTCCTAGGTGAACTCCTTGTAATCCTGTGAATTTCTCAATGAGACTATCATTGGCTTCCACTCATTTGCAAGAGATCTAAGGAACTTGAGGTTAGAGTCTTTTGTTTGATATACTCTTCCATGCAACTTTAGAGCATTTAGTAGCTTTTGAAATGTACTAAAAATATCAGTGAGAGACTCACTTTCTTCATAGTGGAAGATCCACCTTTCTGGAATCTGTTGTAGTTGGACTTGTACTTGAACTTGGGATTCCTTTTGAATCTGACATTTGAGAATCTCTTGACAATCAGGGCCATTGACTCATCCTCCAATTGCTCCAGTTCTTCCAAGGAATAATAATCATCTCCTGATTGATTTGTAGTAGGAGAATCAAATTCTGCTACTATCACATTATCTTCAACCTTGGAAGACTGTACCATTCTTTCTGACTGTTGAGATTGTTGTTGATATTGTGGTTATTGTTGTTGTTCATCAGCTACTAGAGCAGTAGACGTGCTGACCACTCTTCCTTTCCCGTAAACTTCCTTCTGCTGAATCTGCTCCAACTCATAAGTCTTTAACACACCATAGAGCCTTTCCAAAGAAATCTCACTCAGATCTCTTGCTTCTCTAATGGCAGTGATTCTATGTTCGAGATGAGTTGGCAGTGTTAAAAGGAACTTTTTGTTGACCTCCCTGATGGAATAGTATTTACCATTAATGTTCAGGTTGTTGATCAATGCATTGTACCTCTCAAACACTTCAGTGATTCCTTCTCCTGGATTGGATTTAAAGTATTCATACTCAGAGGTTAGGATTTCTAGTTTGTTCTCCCTAACTTCCTCTGTGCCTTCATTAATAATCTCAATAGTTTCCCAGATATGTTTGGAATCTTTACAATTCATCACATGTCTATTCATCAGGGGATTAAGGGAATCTACTAAGATTAATTGAAGGCTAGCATCCAGGGAAGCTTCTTCTATTTCAGCAGGAGAGAAGTCCTCAGGATCCTTCACATAAGTTCTCGCTTTGGTGATCACCACATCATTTTCTATTACCTCTGGTTCCATAACCATAGGAATTTTTGGACCCTTCTTCAACACTTGCAAATATTTGGGATTAGCAACCTGTAAAAACAGTAGCATCTTCTTCTTCCACATAAAATAATTTTCTTTATCGAAAAGTGGAATTTTAACGGTTCCAACTTTTTGTGTAGTCATTATGAATTTTTTGAGTGAATAAAAAATTCAAGAAGTGAAAAAAACACAAAAGTCTAGGATCTAGATTTGTACGTTAATCAGAAGGCTCTGATACCAATTGTTAGGTCCCAATTTGTTTGTAGAAGGGGGGGTTGAATGCAAACAATACCGTTTAATCGAATAAAATGCGGAATAAAATTGTGAAACAAAATTCAAGTTAAATAAAACTTTTATTAAACTTGAAAGGTGTTACAACTACGGTATCGGTTACAAGGGATTAATCTCAAATCAATTATTACAAATCTAGAATAAATTCGACATGAACTTTTTCTATTTTTGTAATTAAAAGATCAAATGCTAAATGCGATTTGAGATTAAGTTCTAGGGATTTTAATCCGCTAGATTGATACACAAGAACAAGATAAGTATTTCTAGTTGATTGGATTTAACTTTACAATCTAGAAATTGATCTTGAAGTTGCAGATGAGATGAAATATTTTTCTGCTCCTTTTTCTTTTTGTTCTTGAGTTTGTGTTCTGTTTTTTTGATTTGTAAATAATAGACTTCTGCTCCTTTTTATCAAACAGCCGAATGTAAACATGTACTGGCATGACAATCTTCTTTGGCCAGCAAGACTTTCGGTATGACAAAATTTACAACTAGCAAGACAATTAAAATGAGCTAGCAAGACTTTCGGTATGACTATTGATTGTCATACCGATTGTCATATTAGTTCAAATAAATTGTCTTGCTGAATTAATAACAGATTTTAATCTAAACAGAAATTCTAATAAGACAATTAAATGTATTGGCATGACTTTCGGTATGACTATCAATTGTCATACCGATTGTCATACTAGTTCAAATGAATTGTCTTGCTGAATTTAAGCAGATTTTAAACCAATTAAAATCTTGTAAATCCTTAATATTAATTCTAAATTAATTAATCAATTTAATTCAATTAATCAATAAATTAATCTTTGCAGATATAATTTATTTTCTTAATTAAATTATATGACTTAATTAATTAATAGAGAATTAATACTAACCCTGAGCAGCATCCATTCTTCTGACAATCTTCTGAAAGTCACTGAGACTTATGAATCAATTCCGCCACTTCAATGCTGACACTCGATGTACTGTCTGGTTCATGAGTGACTAACTTCGGTGATGTTTCTTCATGTCTTGACTTTGATATTCTGATTGAATCCTTGTAATAAATGATACCCTGACGAGATCTCTGTCACTTGATTAAATCCACGATCTTGATTTATATCACTGAGGCATGATCAAATTCTTGAACTTCTTCCAGTGAATCTTCAAGTCTGCAGATGAACAATGTTTCTTTATTCTTTGACAGATGTTACTTTGTGAGATCTCTCTGATGATAGATCCACTATTTACTTATTACATTCTTATTTGAGTTGAGTTAAATACTCGAATAAACGAGTAGGCTATGACATATGCCTTTCAATCTCCCCCTATTTGTTTGTTAGACAATAACAACAAATACCTAGAGGATAACTCAACTAACAAATAAGAAAAAGATATAAACAGTAATGTAAAGTAAATAGCAGAAAAGTTCTGGATTATATTTAACATTTTCCAGATTCCAAATGAAATTTACAAGTGAATACAAGATAGATGTTCCTCTAGCCTGAACATATAACTACATTAGACTATCTTGATTCATAAAGCTCTAATCATATTACATTGAGTTTTGAGCTAATTGACTTCAGTTGTCTTCTCTTCTGACTTCACCTTCTTCTAAATCTTGAAGCAATTCCTTGTCAAAGACACGATCCTTTTCTGAAGTGAAGCTTGCTGGTCTGACTGGTTGAACTCCAACTGACTTCAGCTTATTCTTGAGTTGATTGTATCTTTTAACATTCTTTTCACAATAAGCTTGAATCAAGTCAGCAGCTTGAGTCTTCAACATGGATGAATATCCAGCAGTTCTCAAATGATGTTCCATCCAGACCAAATGCTTAGCTGAGTAGTCTTTAAGAGATTGTACATCTAGCTGACAGATTTGAAGACAATCAGACTTAAAGAATCTCACCTGATGAGGATTGTTGACCACTTGAGGACTAGCCCTGCTGGCAAACTCTTTAAGCCTTTCTCGAAGAACTTTATTCAATTCTGAGCTTCTTTTGACTTTGTTTAAAAGAACCCAAATCTCTGACAAAGAACGATTCTCAAATAGATGAAGTGACACCTTGAAAGATCCTTCACTCTGACAATATACAAAAATGCTCATCTCATTTAGGGATCTATCAAAAGCAGCTGTGATCCTTGAGACTTCAGTCTTGATAGCATTCATGTACATGTCATTGTTAGGATTTGAGATTTCCAGCTTGTCAAGAAGATGTAAGAACTGCCTATCATTGTTAGTGCTCAGCTGAGGCATATCAAGTACTCTCCTAGCTTCATCCCATTTTTCACCAATCTTTAGTCTGACATCTCTTCTCCTTTCTTGAGCCTTAATGTCATGAAGACGTTGCTTTTGAAGAGTTTCTGTTCTTTGAATGTCTTTTCTCATGTCAATGATCTGAGAGACCTTCTTGAGTTCAGCTTCTTTTCTTTTCATTTCTGACTGCTCCTTCTGAAATTCTTTCTCAAACATAGGATCCACTTGAGCTTCTTCTTCCCATTCTCCAAAATCACTTTCCTCTTCAGCTTCAAATAACCCATCTTTATCTTCCTGAACTGGTTCAGTGGGAATGTCAAAAATATCAAAGTCATCCTGTTCTCCACTGTAGTAGACATCATCAGCCTTTCCTTTGTTTCCAGCAGAGGTATCTTTTTCTTTCCCTTTGGCACTACTTCCTTTCTTCTCCCCCTTAGTTGAGGGATCCTCTACTGACTTTCCTTTGGAACCTCCATCACCTCCAGAGCCTGATCCTCCACCAGACGGTCCTTCAAAATAAGTTCTTTGTTCTTCATTAGGGCAATGAGAATTCTTGATCATGAAATATAGGTGCTTCATCCCTTCATTGAGATGTTCCATGCCCGTCTCTATCTTTAGAAATCTTGAGGAGTCCAGTGAATGATTCATCTCAACGAGGTCTTCAAGAGAAGTCATTCTTGTGTGTAGAGAGCAGAAGTTGGATATGTCATCAGCTGATAAAGTTGGAGTGTCCTGAATAGAATTGAGCTTTGGTATTACAGTGGTCTTTAGATCTGAGATGTCATTCCTTATGATTGCAAGCTGATTGTTGACAGAGGTGGAAGAAGAAGACCGTTCAACCACTTGTGCTTTGAATGCTTGAGCTTCAGCTTGGCTTTTAGCAAGTTCTTCTTTTAGGGCAGCAATCTGAGCTAACAGGTTTACAGTATCAGTGTCTGTGTGTGCTCTCACCTGAATTTCACTCGTGTTTGGTTCACTCACCTCACGTGCATGTGTTTCTCTCAATATAACTGCTCGTGAGGAGTCTTCCTGTTGCTGTTCTTCTGTACCTGCATTAAAAATCACCCTAGCCTCTTCAAGAGAGGTCAGTGGTGGTGCAATGGGAATTCGCGAGTCCCGATCCTCAGTCAATACTATCAAATCTTTTGGAATAGATGTCTGAATTGCTTCAGGGATAGATTGACCGAGTTGCCCTCCACTTTCTCCAGATAAATCTGCGAGTGGAGAATCCCATAAGGGAGCCAGAGGTGTTGGACCTGGGAGGGGAGAAAATGACTCTATTAAAGATGGCGGAGAGTCAGATTTTCCCTCTGAAGCATGTGACTGCTCTTCTGCCGTAACTATGGCAGGCACTGTAACCGACTCTACGTGCACTCCTCGCTGTGTGTCCTGAGTATGATCTGGGGAAGTGTATGGTTCCATTGTGAGTAATGGAATTGTGCTTGACTCAGTACAAGATGCCATGGCCCTATGGCGAATTTCAATAGATGCATCCTGTTGAGAGAATGCCTCTAGTAACTGTTCATTGGCCATTTCAAAGTCCATGTCCTGTTGGGAGGACAAGGATGGGCTTTCAGATGCCTCAGAATATGTTCTTCTTTTCTTAGGAGGAGGCAGAGCTGAGGGTTCACTCATATTTAACAATGTACTACTTCCTAGTAATCTTCTGGGTAACATTTTAGACAGTGGGGGAGAGGTTGAGATAGAATGTGACTCTGTGTTTGGCTCTATGACCTGGGATTGAAGCTGTGGTTCTACAACTTCATGGTCAGTCCTATCAACCACTGGGGGTCTTTCAACAGAAGTAGGAAGGGAGTGAGAGTGAGGAATTACTACCTGTAATGGAAGAGCTTGGGTGGCTTGAACCACTGGAGGTTGAGGTTGCTGTTCATGGCCGGGAAGATTGAAAATAGGTAAAGGAATATAAGTGGCCATGAAAGCAGATACAAGTACTGGAACTTGCATGAATTTGAAGGTTGTGTCTTGGCGAGTGTAAATCTTTTTGCTAACTGGAGGGGGTTCGGTTACTGCAGAGTTAGCAAAAAGGGCTTTGTGTTCAGGTGAGAGAAGATGATTTTCTATAAGCATGAGAAAACGAGCATAGTAACATGATACCCTACGATTTGTAGAATGATCACGTAAAGCAGAAGTTAGACATCTCAAGAGAATGGGAAAAAGTAGTTTGCCAAAATTGATCCTTTGATTGAAAACAACCGCCAGACCAATATACTGCAGAGTGGAAGTGATGTTATGAAAATTGGATTTTGTGCAGTTGGCAAACACTTTGGAAAGTGTATCGAAGAAAATATCCCATTCAGACACCAAATTTGATTTAGAAAGTTTGGTTAAATTGATCGCACCCTGATAGTGAATAGCATTGAAAAAATTTGTGATATCATTTTCAGAGGGTAAATTACAGAAATTGTCTAGTGGAAAATTTAACGCACGATTGACGACTGTTTCATCAACTACATACTGTGTGTTTGCGACGGTGAATGAAAAAGATTTTGAATCATCGGCCACAGTAGAGGTTGTGCAAATCAGTCTAAGTAGATCGACGTTTAAAATCACATTTGATTTAATAGCAGAGCTAACAATCGAATGGTCATTTAAAAATCTAATCCATGGCTTAAATTTTTCAACATCACATTTTTCCGGATTAAAATAACCAACCTGATTATGTGCGACAATTTGGAAATTGAGAGCCATTTAAAATAATAATAAGACACACGCTTTTCAGAATTTTAAGAATAATATTAAGAAAATTCGAATTAATTAAATTAATTTAATAATTCGAATTAAATTAATTATAATCGAAAAATTTAGACAGAAATGTATCTCGTTAAAATTCTTAACTCACAAACACAGTTTTGACAAACCAAAAGACACAAATCAGAAATTGAAATAAAAAATAAAAAGTTCAAAATCAACAAACACAAATTGAATTTGAAGGGGCAAACTGATAAAAAAAATTTGAAAATTTTGACAGCACTCCTGTATGTATATATATGTAAGTATATATCACAGGAGTGAAGATTCAGTTTGCTGAGTAAAAACTCGAGCAAGGAAAGAGCAGTTCGTTGGTTTTAGTTCGAAGAGAGAGAAGAGAGAAAATGAAGAGAAAAAAAACTGTTCGAATTTTTGAAAAGAACTGAACTGTTGAAAATGGTTTAAAACAAGACAAACAAACTGCTTTATATGACAGTTGGTATGACAATCCTGGATTGTCATACCGATTGTCATACCAGGCAAAAGAAGGAAAAAAAACAACAGAAATAAAGGAAATAACAAAATACACACTGAGTATATATAACTGGTATGACAATCTGATAGTCATACCGATTGTCATACCAGTATAAAATAAAAGAATATATATATATATATATATTGTTTATAACTGGCAAGACAATTGATAGTCATACCGATTGTCTTGCCAGTATAAACTATACTGAAAAACACTAATATAACAATTATATAGCTAAATGACTTTTAGCAAGACAATTTCAATTGTCTTGCCGATTGTCATTTTAGTAGAAATACAATCAAATATGTACAGACTCTATAAATGTACTGAAATTATATTACAAAATGGTAAAACTGAAATACAGACCTATAATATTTACAGAAACAAAGACAATATATCAGAATTTATTATTTTTATTCCAAAAATAGATTTCTATTGAATTTTATTAGCAAATAAAATTCATAGTAAAATATTTTTAGAGGAAATAAAATATTCTGAGATATTTTAAATTAACAAGAAGGGAAAATAAAAATAGATAAGATAATATATATTACATAGAAATAAGCAAGAAATATGATAAAATGATAACATAAATTTGCAAATGAATTTTTCATTTATGAAAAATTCATTTGTAAATTCATTCAAGAACAGATCACAGATATTAACTAAATTAATCACTAAAACTATTCAACATGCCCAATTTACCAACTAATCTGGTAAATGTGGATTCGTCAAGTGGTTTAGTGAAAATATCTGCTATTTGTTCTTCTGTTGGAACAAAAAATAGTTCAACAGTACCATTCATGACGTGCTCTCTAATAAAATGATACCTGATGTCAATGTGCTTTGTCCTCGAGTGCTGCACAGGGTTGTTGGTGATGGCTATTGCACTTGTGTTGTCACATAAAATAGGAATCTTGTTCAATACAGAGCCATAGTCTCGTAGTTGGTTCCTAATCCACAAGATCTGAGCACAGCAGCTTCCAGCAGCAATATATTCAGCCTCGGCCGTTGAGTTGGAAACTGTTTGCTATTTCTTGCTGTACCATGAGACTAGCCTGCTACCTAGGAATTGACAACTCCCTGAGGTGCTTTTCCTATCAACAACACTTCCTGCATAATCTGAATCTGTATATCCGACAAGGTTAAAACCAGATTCTTTAGGGTACCAAATACCTAGATTTGGTGTTCCCTTAAGATATCTTAAGATTCGTTTAACAGCAACGAGATGAATATCTCTAGGATCCGCTTGGAACCTTGCACATAAACATGTAGCATACATAATATCTGGTCTACTTGCAGTAAGATAGAGTAATGAGCCAATCATACCTCTGTAGCTTGTGACATCTACCTTAATGGAGTTTTCACATGGTCCAAGCTTGACAGCTGTAGTTGATGGAGTCCTTGCTGATGTAGAATCCTCTAGATTGTACTTTTTGAGGAGTTCCTTGAGATACTTGGATTGACAAATAAATGTTCCATCTAACCTTTGATTTACTTGTAATCCAAGAAAGAACTTCAGCTCTCCCATCATGCTCATTTCAAACTTGCTGTGCATTAATTTAGCAAATCTCTTACAGAGATTATCATTAGTAGACCCAAATATTATATCATCCACATAGACTTGGACTAATATAGTATCATTCTTATGTTTTTTAGAAAAGAGAGTTTTGTCTATGACACCTCTAATAAAGCTATTTTCAATAAGAAATTCAGAGAGAGTGTCATACCATTTTCTTGGAGACTGTTTTAGCCCATAGATAGCCTTGAAAAGAAAGAAGACAAAATCCAAATGATCTGGATCTTCAAAACCAGGAGGTTGCTCTACATATACCTCTTCATCCAGCTTTCCATTCAGAAAGGCGCTCTTGACATCCATTTGATAAACTTTAAAGTTTGAAAATGCTGCGAATGCCAGAAATATCCTGATGGCCTCAAGTCTAGCCACTAGAGCATAGGTTTCATCATAATCAATGCCTTCAGCTTGAGAATACCCTTTAGCTACCAGTCTTGCCTTGTTTCTTGTAACCACACCATCTTCATCTAGTTTATTCCTGAATACCCACCTAGTACCAACAGCTTTCTTGTGTACAGGCCTAGGTACCAGTTTCCAGACTTGTTGACTTTCAAACTAATTGAGTTCATCTTGCATAGCAATCACCCAATCTGGATCAGTCAGTGCTTCTTCAATTTTCTTAGGTTCCATCTCAGAAAGAAATCCTGAGAACAGACACTCATTTTGAGTAACACGTCTAGTTCTGACTCCAACATCTGGATCACCAATAATCAACTCAAAAGGGTGAGCTTTATTCCAGACAGTCTGTCTTGGAAGATTTGATCTTGATGATTCGCCTTGAAATTCATTGTGATGTTGTGTCCTACTAGATGATCCTTCAGCATCTCCCCCTGAGTTGTTTCCATGTTGACTTGAAGATTCTCCGTCAGTAGCAGTGGTATTTCCATTGTTGCCAAAGTTTCCATCACTATTACCTTGAGTATCATCAGGATTAACAGGTTCTTCACCAGCAACAACCTCAGGTTCTTGACCATGTTCTGATTCTGAATCTGACGTATCATCAAACTTCAGTTTCTCAGAAGGATCTTCAGTTTGGATACTAGGGAGTTTAGTGTCATCAAATGTAACATTGACACTTTCAGTTACTTTGTGTTGATCAATGATATACACTCTATATGATCTTCTTCCATATCCAACAAAAATACCCTCATATGCCTTTGCCTCGAACTTACCACGACGATCATCTCCATCCTTGAGCACGAAGCATCTGGCACCAAATACATGAAAGTATTTGATAGAAGGTTTTTGTTCATTCAAAATCTCATAAGGAGTTTTCATGACGTCTTTGTTGATTAGAGTTCGATTCTGAGTATAACATGCAGTATTGACAGCTTCAGCCCAAAAGTACATTGGAAGACCTGATTCACTTAACATCGTTCTCGCAGCTTCAATCAATGTACGATTCTTCCTTTCTACCACTCCATTTTGCTGAGGGGTTCTAGGAGCTGAAAATTGTCTGGTAATCCCTTTGTCTGTACAGAATCCATTGAGAAGTGCATTCTTGAATTCTGTCCCATTATCTGACCTTATTGCTCTAACAGGGACGTTAGAATCTAACTCAATCATCTTGATATGATCAATCACAACTTGTGGTGTTTCATCCTTAGAGTGAAGAAATAAAACCCACGTATACTTGGAATAGTCATCAACTATCACAAGACAGTAACACTTCTTTGACATAGAAAGGATATTAACTGGACCAAATAAATCCATGTGCAATAATTGCAGAACACCAGTTATGGAAGATGTGTCAGTGCCTTTGTGACTTGCTTTCTTTGACTTTCCTTTCTGGCAAGCCTCACATAGTCCTTCTGGAGAGAATTCCAGCTGAGGCAGACCTCTTACCAATTCTCTTTTGATAAGAGAATTCATTGTTTTGAAATTGAGATGAGAAAGTCTCTTGTGCCATAGCCAACTCTCATCTGACGATGCCTTTGCATAGAAACAATTGACTTCAAGATTGCTTCCAGAGTTCATGTCAGCTACGAACAGATTTCCTTTCCGGATTCCCATTAAGGAGGGTTTTTCACTTTTTTTGTGCAGAATCTGACACTTCAGCTTGTCGAATAAAACATTGTAGCCGTTGTCACAGAACTGACTAATGCTAAGCAGATTGTGTTCAAGTCCTTGCACAACATATACATTTTCAATGATAACATTTCCAGCTAGCAAACAGCCATATCCCTCCATTAAACCTTTGCTGTTATCTCCAAAGGTAACCACTGGGCCAGCTTTCTCAACCACATTTGATAGCAGGGCTCTATCTCCGGTCATATGTCTTGACGATCCGCTGTCAAGAATCCACACTACCGGTTGTACCTGTTTAATGCCCTGCAATACAAATAGATTAGACCTTCTTCGGAACCCAAGCTTGGCTGGGTCCGGCATACTTGTAAAATTGGCCTTTATCAGGCAAAACAACATTCTTAATTTCAATATTCTCAACGTTCTCAATGACTGAACATTTGACCTTGTGAACAGCCTTGACAAATTTCTGTTTAGGCTTAGGCACAAATGTCTCCTTTCTAGCTTTAGGAGGACTAGCAGTCTTAGACCTATCATGCTTTCTATTATTCACATGCTGACGAGGAGTAGTCTTATCATTAGAAACATGCTTACCATTAAAATAAGCAAACAACAGATTAAAAGCACAAGACATACAATCAGGAACACCACATGCTTTATGAGAAGGATTAACAATAGGCAACTTATGCATGGTAGACATGGCATTTGTGTTATCCAACTCATGTGTGTCTGAGTTAGTCTCAGTTGCTTTCACAACCTTGACTGGAACTTTTGACACACTTGACTTGGAGACAGCTTTCCCATTAGCATTATCTTCAGCACGGATTTCTTCTTGAATAATAAAAGAGGTCTCATCAAATGGTTCAGCAATTGATTCTTAATAGAGGGGTTCATCAACACCCTTAAGCACATGTGGTACTTCCCTGCCTTTAGCACATACATGAGGAGGGGAGTTTATGCCTAATTTTCCAATAGCAGCATTGTAATCATAACCTATTCCATGTGTTTGATTAACAGCTTGCTTATTGTAAAACTCTTTGGACTTCGAACAAGAATTAAAGTAAGCTTTAACCTTAGCCTCAAGACCGGTGATCTTGTCTTTGAGAATAGTTTCGAGTTGTCTATAACAGTCAACTCTATTCTCTAGAAAAGATACTTGTTCTTTTAGTTTATCTTGATTAATGTGCACAAGTCTTAATTTATTGACCTCTTTCTCAAGGTCTTTGATTTGTTGATTTAACAATTCATTATCACGACGAGCACAATCTAAGGAACCTCCTAGATGATAAACTAATTCAGCATCAGTAAATTTTACCTCTTTTCTTGACGATGAGGTGCTTGCATTACTAGCCATGAGAGCAAGATTCCCAACTTCTTCATCTTCACTGTCAGTATCATCCCAGCTTCTTCCCTTTGCCAGGTACGCCCTTTCAGATTTACTCTTCTGATTAGAATCGTAAGAGTTCTTCCTAGCTTGTTTTGGCTTCCTGCATTCTGTGGCAAAGTGTCCCAACTCATTACAGTTGAAGCATCGAATGGTGCTTCAATCAATCATCCCTGTTTTATACCCACCACTGCTGGTGTTAGAGGATGAAGATCCACCTTTCTGGAATCTGTTGTAGTTGGACTTGTACTTGAACTTGGGATTCCTTTTGAATCTGACATTTGAGAATCTCTTGATAATCAGGGCCATTGACTCATCCTCCAATTGCTCCAGTTCTTCCAAGGAATAATAATCATTTCCTGATTGATTTGTAGTAGGAGAATCAAATTCTGCTACTATCACATTATCTTCAACCTTGGAAGACTGTACCATTCTTTCTGACTGTTGAGATTGTTGTTGATATTGTGGTTGTTGTTGTTGTTCATCAGCTACTAGAGCAGTAGACGTGCTGACCACTCTTCCTTTCCCGTAAACTTCCTTCTGCTGAATCTGCTCCAACTCATAAGTCTTTAACACACCATAGAGCCTTTCCAAAGAAATCTCACTCAGATCTCTTGCTTCTCTAATGGCAGTGATTCTATGTTCGAGATGAGTTGGCAGTGTTAAAAAGAACTTTTTGTTGACCTCCCTGATGGAATAGTATTTACCATTAATGTTCAGGTTGTTGATCAATGCATTGTACCTCTTAAACACTTCAGTGATTCCTTCTCCTGGATTGGATTTAAAGTATTCATACTCAGAGGTTAGGATTTCTAGTTTGTTCTCCCTAACTTCCTCTGTGCCTTCATTAATAATCTCAATAGTTTCCCAGATATGTTTGGAATCTTTACAATTCATCACATGTCTATTCATCAGGGGATTAAGGGAATCTACTAAGATTAATTGAAGGCTAGCATCCAGGGAAGCTTCTTCTATTTCAGCAGGAGAGAAGTCCTCAGGATCCTTCACATAAGTTCTCGCTTTGGTGATCACCACATCATTTTCTATTACCTCTGGTTCCATAACCATAGGAATTTTTGGACCCTTCTTCAACACTTGCAAATATTTGGGATTAGCAACCTGTAAAAACAGTAGCATCTTCTTCTTCCACATAACATAATTTTCTTTATCGAAAAGTGGAATTTTAACGGTTCCAACTTTTTGTGTAGTCATTATGAATTTTTTGAGTGAATAAAAAATTCAAGAAGTGAAAGAAACACAAAAGTCTAGGATCTAGATTTGTACGTTAATCAGAAGGCTCTGATACCAATTGTTAGGTCCCAATTTGTTTGTAGAAGGGGGGGTTGAATGCAAACAATACCGTTTAATCGAATAAAATGCGGAATAAAATTGTGAAACAAAATTCAAGTTAAATAAAACTTTTATTAAACTTGAAAGGTGTTACAACTACGGTATCAGTTACAAGGGATTAATCTCAAATCAATTATTACAAATCTAGAATAAATTCGACATGAACTTTTTCTATTTTTGTAATTAAAAGATCAAATGCTAAATGCGATTTGAGATTAAGTTCTAGGGATTTTAATCCGCTAGATTGATACACAAGAACAAGATAAGTATTTCTAGTTGATTGGATTTAACTTTACAATCTAGAAATTGATCTTGAAGTTGCAGATGAGATGAAATATTTTTCTGCTCCTTTTTCTTTTTGTTCTTGAGTTTGTGTTCTGTTTTTTTGATTTGTAAATAATAGACTTCTGCTCCTTTTTATCAAACAGCCGAATGTAAACATGTACTGGCATGACAATCTTCTTTGGCCAGCAAGACTTTCGGTATGACAAAATTTACAACTAGCAAGACAATTAAAATGAGCTAGCAAGACTTTCGGTATGACTATTGATTGTCATACCGATTGTCATATTAGTTCAAATAAATTGTCTTGCTGAATTAATAACAGATTTTAATCTAAACAGAAATTCTAATAAGACAATTAAATGTATTGGCATGACTTTCGGTATGACTATCAATTGTCATACCGATTGTCATACTAGTTCAAATGAATTGTCTTGCTGAATTTAAGCAGATTTTAAACCAATTAAAATCTTGTAAATCCTTAATATTAATTCTAAATTAATTAATCAATTTAATTCAATTAATCAATAAATTAATCTTTGCAGATATAATTTATTTTCTTAATTAAATTATATGACTTAATTAATTAATAGAGAATTAATACTAACCCTGAGCAGCATCCATTCTTCTGACAATCTTCTGAAAGTCACTGAGACTTATGAATCAATTCCGCCACTTCAATGCTGACACTCGATGTACTGTCTGGTTCATGAGTGACTAACTTCGGTGACGTTTCTTCATGTCTTGACTTTGATATTCTGATTGAATCCTTGTAATAAATGATACCCTGACGAGATCTCTGTCACTTGATTAAATCCACGATCTTGATTTATATCACTGAGGCATGATCAAATTCTTGAACTTCTTCCAGTGAATCTTCAAGTCTGCAGATGAACAATGTTTCTTTATTCTTTGACAGATGTTACTTTGTGAGATCTCTCTGATGATAGATCCACTATTTACTTATTACATTCTTATTTGAGTTGAGTTAAATACTCGAATAAACGAGTAGGCTATGACATATGCCTTTCAAACCCTTTGAAGCTTGAATAGCTCACAGCTGCTTACAATCAAATCGATTTAACACAAGTATGTAACAAAGATCAAGTATATTGAATAAACTCTGTTACAATAAGAACTGTTGTTCTCTCTCAGTGATGAACAAATATCACTAAGAGCTGCTAGGTTACAATGTATAATCTTCTCGATAATGATAACACATATAGTGTAAAACCTAAGTCTGTGTTTATGTAGTACACAGTTACAAGATAACTTCTAATTGATATGGAATATAATTCTATCTCCTAAAATATATCAATCAGGTATCTTCTACAAGTCTTCTAGTCTTCTAACGCTTCCATGCATATCTTCTTTTGTTTTAGTCTCGATCTTCTACTGTAAATCAGCTTCCTTCCTTATATGAAAGTCTTCCCGCACTTAAGTTCTGATATGACCCTAAGTTCTGATATTAAGTTCTGACTTCCAGTAAGTCCTGATTTCAGTAAGTCCTGATATGTCCTGTTTGTTAAGATCTGAAAACTAAACATGAATCATATTAGACATGACATCTCAAATATATCTAACAATCTCCCCCAACTTGTAAATTATGTAAAATATACAAGTTAATAGATTTGATGATGTCAAAAAGATTTCAGTAAAAATACAATAAGAGTTTAATTAGATAACTAACTACAACTTACAGTCGTTGTAGCTTTTACCAATCTCACTGAGTCAATGTGAATCCATAATGATTCTTGACAAAGCTTGATATTAGCTTTTCTTCTTTAATTCTCAAGACTTGAGAGAGTGTAGTCTTGACTTGCTTCATCTCTTCATTTTAACTTCCAATCTGATAGATTGCAGTCCTTGAAGCAGAGATATGATTTCTTTCTAAACCATCATTCAGTCTTATTACCCTAGGATGAGAAGAATCTTCATTGTAGCACATACATTTATCATTCAGTAACACTTCAAGCTTAGCAGCATCCTTCTTCACTGGAGTTTCACTTCCATCATTTTCAACAATACTCGGAATGAATTCTGTAACTCTTGAACCAGAAATTCTTGCTTTATCTCTGATGGTCTTCAATATGAACTTTGACCATCTCCTGGTAATATCAGACTTTACCTCTAAAAGGTAATGAAAGAATTGAAGTTCTTTCAATGATTTATTTAGCACATCTGAAATCGACATCTGATATGTCCTTCCATATTCAAGAAATAGAATCAGATTTTCCTTTACATTGTGCTTGTCATGAGCATCCAGTACCACTTGAACAGGGATAACCTTATCAAGGTGTTTCTGTGTAACATCTTCAAGAGGTCTGTCAGTCAATAAAAATGGATCTCTAGCATTTAACCCAATAGTCATGAAAGTAGACAGTAATTGGCTTTTCTTTGGATCTGATGGTTTGACATTTTTCCACAGAAGTTTCTTTTTATCATCTACTTCCATCTTGTCTAAATCAACTTGAGCACTGTCAGAGGTAGACTTGATGACTTTATCAGAACATGTTGTTTCAGTTATAGCTTATTGTTCTTCACTCTAAAGAACTTTAGCCTTGTCAGAGGTTGTCTTGAATTCTTCAGAAATCTTCTTTCTTTTCAGAGTTTGAACATCTTTATCTTCAGCAAGATTATCATCAGTAACTTGAACCATTTTGCATACTGGCTTTATCAGAATTTGAGGAATTTTCATCTCCAATGGCTTGGTTGGTTCATCAACTTTTCCTTTCCCTTTGTCTTTGGGATCAATCTCAGATTGTGATCTTGTCTTGGGCTTTGATGCCTCAGTATGTGACTTCTCCTTGATCACAATGCCTTTTACCTTAGGCCTTGGAGGTTTCTTTGCAACAGAAGCTTTTGGCTTTAGATTTTTCTTTTCAGCTTTAAATCTAGCTTCTTCCTCCTTGAGATTTTCTAAATCCATTCCTGGATTATGTTTCAGAAACAATCTTCTAGAAATTTCCTCATCAAGTGTCTGAATCTTGGGATCCTTGTAGTAGACAGTAGTCTGATTCCCCTTGAGCTTCAGAGTTTGCATGAACTTTTGAGAATCTTGACTTCTACCTTGTATCAGAACATCAGGCTTCGTAATCATATTTTGCTCATCAGAACTTGATATCATATTTTGATTTTCAGTACTTGCTATTAGATTTTAAGTTTGAGCAGCTTCAGAACTTGTCTTCTTTTGAATAGAAGATTTGCTTGCATCAGTAATTAGTTTCCTTGAAGAAACCTTGATGCTCTGCTCTTTACTTTGAACTTGACCTCTACCCTTGCTATGCTTTCCCTGATCATCAGTTTCATCATCTTTCTTCTTCAGTGTTTGATCATTAGAGCATTTGGACTTAACTATCTTCTCCCCCTTTTTGGCATCATCTAATAGTAGGAGTGAGAGAAGAAGTTCTACTGAAGATTGGATTTCATCCAATTGAGCCTGTTGAGAAGCTTGATTTACCAGAACCTCCGAGATTTGGGCATGTTGCTTCTCTTGAGCTTTCTCAATTGCTTCTACTTTCTCAGAAATAGGTCAGGATATGTCGATTCAAATTCAACAATTGTTTGTCAAATCATCACAAATTATTAGTAACCACAATTTTAATAAAAACATTCATCAAGAAATACAGTTCAAGTAGATGAAGTAAAGATTAACAGGCTTCAAATAATATTAGAGAGAGAGAAAGAGAATATGAGAGATTAAGAATTGAAAAGCAGGTACAAGATTAAAAAATCTTTTAACTCCCATATATATACTCTCTCCACTCAACAGTCCTTTTTAGAAGTAAAACAGACACTTGTACACTTATCAGCCAATAAATAGTTAAAACAGAGTTAGTGGGCACGAGAAATAAGCAATAATTAACGTGCACATGCAGTTTTTCAAGACAAACACGTTTACCACTAACCCAAATGATTATGACTATTTTTATCTTACCTAAATATGTCTTGATAAAATATGACCGTTACTGTATTTACCACAAATAAGTCAAGTAAAAAATAATGCCACGTAAGCATCAGAGTTTTCATCAGGATTTAATATCAGAACTTGATTATCATCAGATTTTAACAATCATCAGAACATGGCTTCTTAACTCAAAAAGTGAATGTTTGTATCTGTGATTCTTCATACAAATACTGACTTGTTTCTTCAGAGTTTAATCATCAGAACTTCCATCAGAACTTGTCCTCAGAATTTATGAATATGACACTTAACTGTTTATCTGAAACAACTTGATCACCAAAGTAATTTTCATCATTCATATAGAGTGATAGTGTGTGCATTAGCAAAATATTAGAGAAAAAAAATCTGATAAACTTCAGTACATCTTAGAAATAAGGCATAACTAAGAAAAATTCTTAAAATATGTCATTAATAATGAAGTCTACTATAGGATAAATTTGTGCATGAGTCCACCTCAACTGTTTATGCTCATTTTATGCATCTTTTAGAATTCTTTTTCACAGTGGCTTCTCAGTGTAAATGAGTCACAACTGCTATCAGAATTTATGTTATTATCAGAGTATTTCTCCAGTAATCAGAGAATGTGAAAAGTCACCAAAAAAAAATTATTTGCTTTTCTAATGCATATTACTTAATACCAGCAATGCACTTGGGTCTTCCCTTCCACATATTTACTCTAGATCTTAAAGGAGTACCTGACTTTAATTTTTTTTTTTAGATATGTGAGGCTTATCAGCATTTAGTTCATCCTTAAGATTTACTCACATCAGAATTTGACAGATAAGAAGCAAGAATCTAGTTTGTGACTTAGTAATAAGATACACAAAGTAAATTTGACAAAGCTCAAAATCAGAATTTGCTTGTGTTAATGAATTTCCACATAAACAACTAATTCATACATGGGATTTCTAGTATGTTAAAGACTACTAGGTCAGCATCTAATACAGTTATCCTCATTGGATTGAATAGTCACAGAACATTCAAATCACTATCAGAGTATATAGATCCACATCAGACAACAATCAGCATTTAATGTATTTCAATTTAAACACAGATTACATAAAGATAAGACAATATATAAACATTGATCATAAAGTCTGATGCATGAGAACAAAAACTAAGCAGATTTAGAGAAAGAACTTGAAACCATTCCAAGTTGATTTACCAGTCTTGTAAAAGTAGCTTCACATAGTGGTTTTGTGAAGATATCTGCTAGTTGTTGATCTGTTGGAACAAAATGCAATTCCACTGTACCTTCCATCACACGTTCCCTTATGAAATGGTACCTAATGCTGATGTGCTTTGTCATTGAGTGTTGAACTTGATTACCTGTCATAGAAATAGCATTTGATTATCACAGTAAATAGGTATTTTAGAGAATTCTAACCCATAATCCAGTAACTGATTCTTCATCCAAAGAATCTGTGCACAACATCTTCCTGCAATAATATATTCTGCTTCTGCAGTTGATGTGGAAATTGATTTCTATTTCTTGCTAAACCAAGAAACTAATCTGCCTCCAAGAAATTGGCAGCTTCCAGTTGAACAGTCTTGCATTCCAAATTTCTTCAGTAAATTTTTGGTGTACTTGGATTGATTGATAAAAGTACCTTCTTCATTTTGCTTGACTTGAAGTCCCAGAAAATAGCTAAGTTCTCCCATCATACTCATTTGATATCTTGACTACATTAGCTTTACAAATCTTTCACAGAGTTTGGCATTTGTAGAACCAAATATGATATCATCAACATATATCTGTACCAAAAGTAAGTCCGTTTCATGGTTGAGGTAGAATAGTGTTTTATCAATTGTACCTCTGTGAAATCCACTTTCCAGAAGGAATTGAGATAAAGTCTCATACCATGCTCTTGAAGCTTGTTTAAGGCCATAAAGTGCTTTGTCTAATCTGTAGACATGATTTGGAAATTTTGGATCTTCAAATCCTGTTGGTTGTTCAACATATACCTCTTCTTCCAATTCTCCATTGAAAAAAGCACTTTTCACATCCATTTGAAAGACTTTAAACTTTTTGTGAGCAACATAAGCCAAAAGATTCTTATGGCTTCCAATCTAGCAACTGGTGCAAATGTTTCATCTAATCAATACCCTCCTGTTAAGAGTAGCCTTTAGCAACCAGCCTTGCTTTGTTCCTTGTAATTATTCCATCACTGTCAATTTTGTTTCTGAACACGCATTTTGTGTAAACAACTGATCTGTTCTTTGGTCTTGGTACTAGGGTCCAGACTTTATTTCTTTCAAATTCATATAACTCTTCCTGCATTGCTTACACCCAATCAGCATCTTGAAGAGCTTCTTCCACTTTCTTTGGTTCAGTCTGAGATAGAAAAGAATGATAGAGACATTCATTTGATGTTGTAGTTCTAGTTATGACACCTGATAGAGACATCCATGCTATCTCCATCAACATTTTCTGATGCTCCCCTATAGTTATGCTCTCTGAAACTTCAGAATTTGAGTTGGATCCATCAGTATTTGAAGTATCAGAGTTTCCAGAATTATCAGAACTTGGCTCATCAGAACTTGATGAATCAGAACTTGAAGAGCCAGTAACAGATTCTGATGCTTCTTGTGAGTCTTGAGTTATGGTAGAATCTTCAGCTTGCTCCCCCTGGAGTAGTTACCACAGTTTCAATGACATCAGAACTTAACCCGTCGGAACTTACAGGTTCAGAGTTTAAGTCATCAGAATTTATAGTATCAGAGTTTAAATCTTCATTTTCAAATCTCAGCTGATCGTGATCATTGAAATATTCAAGTCCAGTAATCTTCTTATCATCAAAAGATACATTGATAGATTCCATGACAACCCTTGCTCTTAAATTGTAGACTCTGAAGGCTTTTGTGGAAAGTGGATATCCAACAAAAATTCCTTCATCAGCTTTTAGATCAAATTTTGACAGTTGTTCCGGATGAGTCTTAAGAACAAAACACTTACAACCAAATACATGAAAGTATTTCAGATTTGGCTTCTTTTTCTTCACCATCTCATATGGTGTTTTTCCATGCTTGTTTATGAGTGTAGCATTCTGTGTAAAACAAGCAGTCTGCACAGCTTCAGCCCAAAAGTAGGTTGGTAGCTTTACTTCATCAAGCATAGTTCGTGCAGCTTTAATGAGAGTCCTGTTCTTTCTTTCTACAACTCCATTTTGCTGTGGAGTTCTAGGTACAGAAAATTCCTGTTTGATTCCATGCTCTTTGTAGAAGTATTCCATAATTGAATTCTTGAACTCAATTCCATTATCACTTCTTATAATCTTAACAGAATCTTTGACCAGTTTATCCAGCTGTCTAACATGATCAATTAGAGTAGATGCAGTTTCATTCTTCTTGTGCAAGAAATACACCCAAGTGTACCTTGTGAACTCATCCACTATAACTATAGCATATTTCTTCTTTGCAATAGACATGACATTGACTGGACCAAATAGATCAACATGCAGTAGGTGATAAGGCTCAAGAATTGAAGATTCAGTTTTGCTCTTGAAAGAAGATTTTCTTTGTTTTGCCTTTTGACTTGAATCACAAAGGCCATCAGGAGCAAATACTGATTTTGGCAGTCCTCTCACAAGATCTTTCTTTACAAGCTCATTTATGTTGTTAAAATTTAAATGAGAGAGTTTTTTGTGCCAATTACAGCTTTCTTCAATTGATGCTCTACTCAACAGACAGATTGCAGAGCCATCAGAACTTGTTGAAAGTCTGGCTTCATAAATGTTACCATGCCTGTAACCTTTCAGAATTACTTTGCCTGTAGAATTGCTTACAACTTTACAGTGTTCTTCAAAGAATCCACATGATAACCTCTGTCACAGATTTGACTTATACTTAGTAGATTATGTTTAAGTCCTGAGATAAGAGCTACTGTTTCAATGATGACATTCCCAAGATTTATATTGCCATATCCCAGAGTTTCCCATGTTGCCATCTCCATAAGAAACTCCTGGGCCATCTTTCTCCACAAAGTCTGATAGCAGGGCTTTATTTCCAGTCATATGTCCTGAACATCCACTGTCTAGCACTAGGATGTTTTTCCAGTTGCCCTGCAATTACAAAGACCACTAATGGTTAGTTTTAAGGACCCAGACTTGCTTGGATCCTTTGGCCTTTTTAAGTTTGTTAGCATTTGCAGCATATTTAATTTCAGAGTTTATGCTAACATGTTATTTATCAGAACTTATATCAGACTTTGCATCAGACTTTACACTAGAAGGAATAATACTAACTTTCTTCAAAGAAGGTTTTATTTGATAATAATCATAGTACAAACTATGATATTCCTTACAAGTATAAATGGAATGTCATAAACTACCACAATGAAAAGAAGGATTTTGTGGCTTAAACCTAATAGACTGACTCTTAATTCCTGATCTAGGAGGTAAAGAGTTTATATCTTTATTTTTCCTGTAAAAAGAAGCAAGATGGTTAGAGTTTCCACAGTTATAACATTTCTTTCTTGGAGCATTAGGAATAGGCATATAATTATTACTTTTGTTCACACCTTCCTTTCCATTCCTATTTTTCCTAGCTTCCTTTACCTTGTTGACATCCCTAATCTCTTTCAGCTTATGCTTAAGCTGCTTCTTTGTCATTAAGCCTATGTTTACTTCAGCTGGTTTATCCTGTTCTAATTTTTCAGAAGTTGACTTTTCCTTAACTTCTGCCACAGACTCTTTCATCTTTTCAGAATTAGACTTTACAGTTTTTGCTACAAACTTGACAGGATTTACCTTTGGCTTAACAGTCTGTTTAACAACAATTGGCTCAATTTGTTCAGTTCCTTTTTCGCTTTTATTATCTCCATAACCTAAGCCTTCTTTCCAGTTTCCACTACTTCATAAATTCTAAGTTGTTCTGCCAGAGTTAGTCCAAGTTCTGATAATCTCTCTTTCCTTTTTTAAGTCAGCTTTTAGAGATTCATTCAATTTTAACACTTCATCTCTAACATATAAAGCAACATCTTTTTATTTCTTAGTTTGATGAAGAAAAACTAACTCCTTTTCTAAATAATCATTTCTCTTTTTATAAGCAAGATTTTCAGATGTTAATCTTTCACATGTTAAAGTCTGATCTCTATAATTAATGAACATGGTTTTAAGATATGATCTCAACTCAGTAATATCATCAGTATGAAAGGCATAAGTTGTTTGAGGTACCTTCAATTCAGCAGTTTCAGGAATGCTACCAGCATTTGCCATCAGGGCATAGTTCACCTCATGTTCAGAATCTGAAGTGTCTGTCCAACTTTTCTTCTTTGTGACAAGTTCCTTACCTTTGTCACTTTTTCCTTTCTTGCAGTCAAGAGATATGTAGCTTTTTTGACCACAATTATAGCATTTGACATTTGAGTTGTCTCCTTTGTCAGACTTTCCTTTACCTTCAGACTTTCTGAACCCTTTCTTATCAGAACTTCCACTTTTCCTGGAAAACTTCTTGCCTTTTTTGAATTTTTTGTAGGCTATTTTTGTGATACCCTTTACCATAAGAGCACACAATTTCATCATCTCTTCATCAACATCTATTTCAGGTAAACTTTCAGTTTCTGAATCATCATCATCAGAATATGATGACTCTGAATCAGACTTTATGATGAGAGCCTTTCCTTTGCCCTTTTTTGAGGCAGCCATTTTAGGATATTCCTCCTCAGCCTTAAGAGCAACTGTCCTTGACTTTCTTCCATGCCTCTTGCTCCTTTGATCCATCTCAAGTTCATAAGTCTTGAGTATACCATAAATTTTATCAAGAGTAGTTTCAGTAAGGTCATAGTTGTCTCTTATGGTAGTAGACTTCAAATCCCAATTTTCAGGAAGTGCTAAAAGGAATTTTAGATTTGAATCTTCAAGATCATATTCCTTGTCCACCAGTGCCAGATCATTCAAGAGTTTGACAAACATGTCATATAAGTCAGTTAAAGATTCATCAGCTTTTGAGTCAAAGTGCTTATACTCTTGAGTGAGTATAGTCCTCCTGTTTTTCTTGATTGCATCAGTTCCCTGGCATTTTATCTTCAAAGCATTCCATATCTCCTTTGCATTCTTGTAATGAATTACCCTGTTTGACATGACATTATCAATGGAACTATGCAACAAATGCCTTACCCTTGCATTCTTATCAATAGATGAGATGTCTTCAGCTGTATACTCACCTTTCTCCTTTGGTATGGTCTTTTCTGGTTGATCAGCAACTACAACAGAGAGCTTGGTTGGATTTTGTGGTCCTTCATTAATTCTATCAAGGTATTCTGGATCTGTAGCTTCCAGAAACATAGCCATCTTCACTTTCCATATGGGATACTGAGAAGGTCTCAGTATGGGAACCCTAATAGTCTCATACCGACTGTAAGTTTGAGTCTTTTGAGTTTCTTCAATTTTGGTGGGCTTGGTTGGAGTTTGTGCTTCTTCAGACATGATTGTTTGGATCTTTATTGTATGTGTGTTAACAGATAAGCTCTGATACCAATTGTTAGGTCACACAACACTGTAGAATGGGGTTGAATACAGTGTTAATACAATCAAATCAATTTAACACAAGTATGTAAAAAAGATCAAGTATATTGAATAAACTCTGTTACAATAAGAACTGTTGTTCTCTCTCAATGATGAACAAATATCACTAAGAGCTGCTAGGTTACAATGTATAATCTTCTCGATAATGATAACACATATAGTTTAAACCCTAAGTCTATGTTTATATAGTACACAGTTACAAGATAACTTCTAATTCATATGGAATATAATTCTATCTCCTAAATTATATCTATCAGTTATCTTCTACAAGTCTTCCAGTCTTCTAACTCTTTCCATGCATATCTTCTTTTGTTTTAGTCTCGATCTTCTACTGTAAATCAGCTTCCTTCCTTATATGAAAGTCTTCATGCACTTAAGTTCTGATATGACCTTAAGTTCTGATATTAAGTTCTGACTTCCAGTAACTCCTGATTTTAGTAAGTCCTGATATGTCCTGTTTGTTAAGATCTGAAAACTAAACATGAAGCATATTAGGCATGACATCTCAAATATATCTAACATACAGTTAATCAACCTATTCTGCATATCAATCTAGTAGTCAACATGAATTACAGAACCCTAAGCAACCTACTTGACTAATACATTTTATTTGCAGAAATGTGTTATAGTTCTTATTATTACATAAGCTACTCACTCGATGGATGTTAATCTGTCATCCGTCGGGACTGTAAAGTTTATCCGTCGGGACTATATTAGATCATCCGTCGAGTGCTACAAAATACACTAAGTTAAATCTACTAAGGTTATTTGTTTAACTTATCATCAAGTTCACAACATATTCCTAACAAGCTTATTCGATCTACCTGAGGTACAACACCAAACATCCTACGGAACAGCTGGCCATTTCCTACCCGTTTCCTGGCTGTGAGTTTCATGATAGGAATCTTGATTCACTGTTGTGTTGTGTCAATTTAAGAAAACAAGTGTGAGCTATGATTCCCAGCATAATAATGTACATTATGAAATGACTGTATGATAAAGTCAAGTATAATATCATATAGGATAAATATGTTTTATTCAAAAATAGTTTTCCTTGGTGATACACACCTTCTTTTGAAAACAATTCTTTAGTGGATTTATTATCCTGCGAATACCTTAATGGTAAACCTAGCATCTAGACTTGGGTTACGGTATTGCATCACAATTCCAATTGGAAGAATAGGACATTCACTTAGAGCTACTGCATACGATGATCAGTCATACTACGGACAATCAGTAACCTTTTCTACTAATAAAAGGATGACACCTTCGTATTCCGGTTATCATATTTGCCGTATATGGGCTATGTGTCCTCATTTCGGTATACACACACTTCGCAGGTCCTTAGGTATATATGGTACCGTCTCCTACGGTACCGGCAGTCTATCCAATACACGAAGTACTTGGATCCTATCCTCCTTTATCCTTTAGGAAATCCTATCATATACTTGGAATCATCGAACTATATCGAGGTTCCCCAAGCGTTTTTCTTGTTGATAGGAGCAGCTTGTCTCATATATATATATATACTTCCGAGAATTTTCGGAGGAAGTACTAAGGATGTGAGTTGACCGTTGTCAACAAATAAATAAATTAGGGGAAGTTTATTTTGAAACTATATTCAAAATATTTAAAATATGTCAAGATAATATTTATCGACGATCTGGAATTATTCGAATGATTTTCTGAATTTCAGAAAGTATTTTAAATCCGGTTTTTATGATTTTTAAATCATAATAATCATTTAATAATAATTAATTATTAAATATTAATTATTAAATAATTAAACCTCGAATAATTATATTTTAAAAGAATATTTGAAATAATATTCCTCAACTAATTTATATTTAGATAATTAAAGTAATCTTTATTAATTAATTGAGTTTAAAATAAATAATCAATTGGGAATAATTCTCCTACATTAAATGAATAAATGAAATAATATTCATTATTTGAGTAATTAAATATAGTTGAGGGAATATGATAGTTGGAAATTATTTTAATAAAGTTTGAGGTATTTAATATTTCTCAAGTGGATGTTAAGTCCCTTGGAATAAAATAACTGCGGAATTTAATCGTCCAAAATATCTCCGGAATGATTCCCGGGTTTTCATTTCAAAACTCTGACTGACTCTCAGTCTTATAATTATATACGACATCGCTAAATATGCGAAAACTCAATTACTTAGTATCATGGCAAGCATGGCATTTATGCACAAGATAATAAAACAATCCTTTCATAACACAACAGTATATGGAGTTGGGTTCATAAACTTTCCTGAGTATTTCGAGGTGGAAGATGCTCTAGGGTCCGCTCGAAAATCTATAACCAAAAACATAAACCGTTTCGTTAGATCCCGTTCTAATTTACGGCGACTCGTACACATATGCTACTTATTATTCATTCTCTCACTTATTTTACTCTTATTATTCCTTTAAGTACTTATTCATGTCACGGTCACTTCCTTTCCGAAGTACCTTATGTCCATTTTCATTTTCATCGTCGGCTCCACTTATGATTTCTAACGGTTTTCTAATCGCGCGGTCTTGGTTCCGATTTTTTTATAAAATTGAAAAATCATTATTTTCATTTAAAATTTTTATAAAAGTTAAGGAACTCTATTTAATACTCTCTGTAAAAATTTCATGATTTATGAATATTTTTAAGTCAATCATTTCTATTTCCAAAATTTGTAATTCGTAGCAGTTTTTGTCGCGTAAATCACTTTTAGTAAAACGGTCATAACTTTTGATCCGTAAATCGGAATCAAGCAATTCAAGCGCTCAAAAGATCCTTGTAACATTTTCTATCATAATCAAGTGTTACATTTCAAGAAACTATATTTTACACATTCGGGACTTTCTGCAGAAATTTAATGTTGTGTTTTATTCGTTTTAGCGAGATTACGATCCGAGTTTCGTTTATGCCTTAAATCTCTATACTACCACCACCAATCATCAAATAATCATCACCACACTAAATCCTCTCAAGAACATAATGTTATTGAGGCAACAATCATCAACCTTGAAACTAATTAACTAAACATCAAGATTATAATAAATCAACCACTAAAACTAAGTTTATAACTAGGTTTCAAAAGATTCTTGAACTTAAACCTTAAATCAAGATGGGTCAAAGATTTATACCTTTCTTAAAATCTTGAGATGTGTTCTTGATGATGGTGAAGTCTTGTGAGTTCTTGGTAGGGTTTTTGGAACCCAGATCAACCATTAAAATCAAGAAACCAAAGAAAAGTTACTATCATACTATTCATTATCATCTTTCTTGAATTTATTTCACCCATCAAACCTTGATAAAATGAGTTTAAAAATTTATCTTACCTTTGTTTAGGATGTATGAAGCTTGAGAATTAATGGGGGATTTTTTTCCATGACTAGAACTTAGAGTTTTGATTTTGATTTCTTGCTCTTTCTTGAAGAAGTCGAATGGAAGGGTTTTGGGAGGGAGAGAGAGTTTTGTGTTTTGCTTCTTGGATGATTCTTGGACAAGTGATGTGTTTGTGTGTGTATATCATCCTAATTATGCATATCTAATACATATATTTACTAGCTTGCACAAATTCAAAGCTAGGTTACTTGCTAAGTACCCCTTGGCACTATTCATGATTACTATTTACTAGCTTAGGTTGTCATCCCTTCCTAGCTTAGGTTACTATTTGGTAACCTAGACATGATTACTTCTTTGATTTAGTTCGATACGTTTATTGATTCGTTTACGCGTTCGTTCGGTCGCTTAATTGTTTTTATAATAATTTCTCGTAAACGGTCTGCGGTGTAAATCCTTTCGTATACATTCTTTATATTTTGAAGTATCGTTCTCGGATATAAATCCGTAGGGTTTTAAATTCGTAATTATATTGTGATTCCCGTAATCCTTGATGGTTCGTATATACGGTCATTTTTCAAAGTTCATTTTTTTCTAAAACTAATAGCGTTTATATATACTCATGTGGTACGTATAATCATGTTATCAACTCCGAAACTCAATTTCTCATGCACAACATAGTGTGGGCTAAAAAGTTTTCCCCGTCTGTCAGGGTTACTATTCATTAAGCATTTTTACAAAGTCTCGAAAATTTGAGTTATTACAAATGGGCTTTTCCCATTCAGCTGTACATGCTTTTCTCTCAATTTCTCTCTGTTCTTGCATCACGGGCTCCCCTTGGCTCATCACCCTCACACCCTCACCTTCACCTACTAAGGTGGAACTCCCCTCACTCACTTTTCCAGGCTGGAAGAAATAGCCTGCATATTTTCTCTCTTATCCTCTCATTTTGCCTGAGAGCAACTTTACATCTCACTCTGTTCACTCCCTTCCCTCAACTTAGCTCATCTACACTTGTAACAGTTGTTGAAAATTCAACTTGTGTAGTGAGTACCGACGGATGAGGAACATCCATCGAGGTAGTAGTTAGGATAGCCGACGGATGACTGCTGTTAGGCACATCCGTCGGGATATAATCACTTGCCAACGGATGAACAATACCCACTGAAATAGAGAAAATGATAGAGTTTGAAATTGAAACTATTGTGGACTCTGTGCAGATTGATGATAATTTAGGCACAGAAGTCTCAACAGTTCCTGAAAGAATTGGCAAGTGAGCCAACAAATCATCTAAAAGATGATGCTCACTTGCACTGAATTTTAGCTTCTTCAACAGTGTTAAAGAAGGAGAATCAGGGATTGATGTGTGAATCATATCCACATCCAAAGAATTGATGGGAGAGTTTTGTGTGTTTGGTGCTTCTATTGTTAAAGATTTTGATTGTGACCACATTTATTGGAGCCAATCAAACTGAATTTGAGAAGGTGCAGTGACTGAGTCTTTAGCTGCAGTTTGCACTGTGTGTGATCCCTGTGCATCCCCAAGTTTTCTAGATTTCTTCTTTCTTATATAAGTTTGGGGTGAGTCTGTGTCCCTAACCCTTTTGACCTGTGCTCCTGGGTGGGAGCTTGTTTCAATAGTAGCATCCTTTTGGGAGGATGAAACTAGAGATGTGCTAATTTCCTTATTAAGCACCACAGTTTGTTGGAGAATTGTGGTGTGGCTATGTTTGGGTGTGGCTAGGTTTGGGTACACTCACCTCACCATCCTTATTCTTAGGGCTTCTTTTATGTTCACCATGTCCCTCACCAACCTTAACACCCTTCACACTCCTCTATTTGGTTTTGGTAGATTTTGAAACTGGCATCTTTTGGAAGACACCAGAGTGTAGTTTCTTTGATTTGGATTTTGAAGTTTTGGATTTTGTGGCATGGGTAGGCATCTATTGGGTCATTGACACAGATTCTATAGCAACAGTTAATGGCAAAGAAATTTGAGAGGTAGAAGGAGTAGGGACAGAAGCATTTACCTCACTTACTTGAGGGCCCTCCATGATAGGAAAATAGACAAGGGGCACCTCTTTGTGGTGATTGGTCCTGTTTAAATCTGCAAGTACTCTCATTTCTTGAACCCAACAATCCAGTTTGTTGGTTGGGTTCTCAATCACCAGATCCTCACACATATGGTTAGCAATAATCATAAATAATCTAGCATAATAAACATTCCTAGATATCTTTTTAATCTCCCCTAACTTGTAGCCTAACTCAAATATGATAGCATCACTAAAATTATAGTAATTATCAGTAACTAGCATGTAGAGCATGTTAGTCATATCAGTATTGATAGAATCAAAGTTACTTATTTTACCAGAAAACATCTTGGTAACTATATCACACATAAAACTCCACTCTTTCCTAAGTCCTAGTGTCCTAATCTCACTTAATTTAGTGGTAGGAAGAGCATAGCCAATAGAAGTAAGCAAGTTAACTAAATCAGCATCTGTGTGTGGTTTAGTAGTAGTGTTTTCAGGAATTTTAAAGCATTCTTGGATAATATCAATGTTAATACAAAATTCCTTACCTTTAATGGAGCAAGTTATTGTTTTATCAACTGCTTGATACACAACAGTAGTCCACATCTCCTCCACAACTTCACAGTAGATTTTGGGTGATTCCAGCATGGCATAACTAAGCTTGCATCCCTTCACAAAATCCATCATTTTATGATAATCCTCATAGGCTGGAATTCCTTTGTTCACAAGAGCTACGAAATTGTTCTTCTCATAAATGAATCCTGACTGAGACATGATCTTGACTATCGGTGCCATGTTTAAGCAAGGAAAGTTGCAGAAAGAAAGAGGGTTTTGCTTTGAGGAAGAAGAAAAAAGTTAATTGCAATAGAGAAAGATAAAAGCTAAAATGAACTTGAAATTAGGATTTTCTGTAATCTCAGATAAAATGGGATAAAAATTAAAGGTAAAGATTAAAGACCCAATGAAATTTGCCCAAAATAGTCGTCTAAAAGTAAAATAAACTATCAAAATACTGTCAATTATCTGTCGTGGTATACTTAAAGACTGTAAGTAAATCCGATGGATAATGTTCAGAATTTTAACGGCTAAGATGTAGATAATTCGACGGACGAGAATAAAACAATTATCCGTTGGGTGTAAAATATTCTAGAAAAGTAATTGATTTTTATCAAGCTATTCTATTTTGACAGATGATCAAACTTGATGGATAATGAACATCCGTCGAGATGTAAATTTTGTCTTAGCCAAAATTTTATCCAAAATAGAAAAATCAATTAAGTTTCTGGCTGCATTACAACTTGAAAAATTATCAAAAACAATTTAAGAATAATTAAGCATACCTAACTCACTTACCAACCTAATGAAGGTGGATTCATCAAGTGGCTTGGTAAAGATATCTGCAAGTTGCTTCTCACTTGGAACAAAATGAAGTTTCACAGTACCACTCATTACATGTTCCCTAATGAAGTGATACTTGATGTCTATGTGCTTTGTTCCTGAATGTTGTACTGGATATTCAGTGATGGAAATTGCACTTGTTTTATTACAGAAAATAGGGATTTTTTCCACTTGCAGACCATAGTCCAACAATTGGTTTTTCATCCATAAAATCTTTGCACAGCAACTACCAGCAACAATATATCCACCCTCATCTGTAGAAGTAGAAACTGAATTTTGCTTTTTACTGAACCAGGATACTAGCTTGTTTCCTAGAAATTGACAGGTTCCTGTAGTGCTTTTTCTATCAATATTGCACCCTGCATAGTCTGCATCTGAATAACCAGTTAGATCAAAACCAGAATCTCTAGGGTACCAAATGCCAAGTTTTGGTGTTCCTTTGAGATATCTGAAAATTCTCTTTATAGCTATTAAATGATATTCTCTAGGATCAGCCCGAAATCTAGCACACGGACAAGTAGCAAATATTATTGTTATTCCCAGTGGACTAACAATGAGATTTACAGAAGGGGGGTTGAATGTAAATCTCAAAACTTTTTCAAGTTTTGAGCAGTTTCTAAGGCTAAGTGTTTTTGAGAGCAAGTGTGTGTGAATTGTTTGAAGCTAATGCAGATAGATATATATTCAAACACAAATGTAAAGAACACAGAGAACTTAAAAACTTTTCTGGTGGATTTGTTGTTCCACCAGAGATGTGTTATTTCATAAAATCTGTGATTCAAAGAATTAAATCACAACTGCTTCCTAGTACAAACTAGATGATTCTCTCTGGATTTTTCTAAACAGCTCTGGAAAATTCATATCTAATTACTAGCTGCTACTTGGTTTATATATCACCAAGTTTACAAGTGAAGACAAAACTGTAAAATACAATTAAAAAGGCTCTTCACATGTTTCTTCTTCATTTCTCTATCCAATGCAATTTAGGCTTAGCTGTTAATCTTTGAATACTTCCTTGTTTGCACCAGAATGGAAATGCTGCATTTTCTTGATTCCTCCTAGAGGCTTCCACATTCCAGTTTGTCTCTGTCAACCCATGTGCCTCTGTCAGCTTATGAATTGTCACTATCAACTGCTAATGAACTAAGCATCCGTTGAAGCTTTCATCCGTTGATGCCTTATCCGTTGAGGCTTTATTTGTTGAAGCTTTATCCATTGATGCATTATCAGTTGAAGTCTTTATCCGTTGAAGCACTTATCCGTTGATGGATATTATCCATTGAAGCATTAGAGACATCCGTTGAAGCTTTGTTTCTTATCCGTTGAAGGTCTTCAATATCAGTTGATACTTCTTCACTTATACAAAATTACAAGGCATGAAATATTTACAATTAGCCCTCCTATTTGCATATCCACTAGTAGTCAACATGACTGATACTTTCCTACAACATCTAAGAATTACAACTTGAATCCAGAGAATAAAATGTGCTACAATACTAAACTTATTGCTAAGTAAAGCTACTCCTTCAACGGATAGCCAAGATGGTCTTATCCGTTGAGGCTACAAACACTAGATTTCTACTTAAGTGTTTTGTTTAACTTATCATCAAACTAATACACATATTCCTAACAATCTCCCCCTATTTATGTCTACTAGAACTGTAGGTATAAATTTGGGTTTAGCTTGATGATAACAAAACACTTGACAAATATATTAACTGTAATAAAGCAGAAATTCAAAAGTGCTGCAAAAATGTGTATACTGAGATGGAATTGAAGAATTACATTATTTCCAAGGGTGCTCCTCTAGCCTGAACAGATTAATTTCTTTTCATTTGATCCCTTGTTTTCTTTCCTAGCCTCCTGTCATTCTCCTCTATTTGAAGTTGAAGTTGTCTGTAGAACTCAGCTTCATCTTCTTCATTGATGTCCAACTTAGATTGCATATCCTTGAGAGTTTCATTACTGGCAATCTTGAGCTGATCTTCAAGTCTGAAAAATCTTCTGACTCCTTTGTTGTCTCTGAACTCCATCAACCAATGAGGTGATTTGTGAACTGTAATTCCTCTTTCTTGAATGAGTAATGTTCTAGGCAAGGCATTGGACTCCCACCAAGTTTTCCTTATGTTGGCAATCTTGTTGAGAATCTCAGTCTTGGCAGTCCTGGTAAAGCCAGAATCCCTTTGTATGGCTGATTAGACTCTAACCAAGGTAGAGTAGCCTTCATTCAGAATCCTGTAGAGAGGCCAAGTTCTTTCCCCACTTCCTTTGTATTTGAACACTAGTCTTTCTGGTAGCTGTCTGTAGGCAGCTATTCCTCTTACTTCCTCCAGCTCATCCAGATAGAGTTCAATGTCTGAAAATTCTTTTATGTCACAAATGTGAACATAATCATCCTTAGAGGCGTGTGGCTTAGGCTTAGGCTTCTGAGTGAATTTGATTGAGGTTCTAGAGGGTGTTGATTTGATTCTTCTTTTCTGCTTCTTTGATGGTGGAGAAGAGGTTAAGAAGGTAGGAAATTTGATGGTGTCCCAATCAATTGGTTCCTCCTTAGGAATGATTGTTTCACCATGAATGTTTATGAGGGGGTCAGGCACAATGGGTTCAGGAATAGAAGGTAGTGGTTTGGATTTTGATTGGGTTTCTTCAGTCTCATCTACCATCTTTCTCTTTGCATTGACCTTCTTTCTGTTCCCTTTCTGCCATTCCTCTCTTTCCTTACTTCTTTCTTCCATATCATTATCAACCATGTCCCCCATACCTTCATCTTCACTTTTGTCTTCAATTTCTTTCTTTTCTTCAGCTTGACTTGACTTTAGCTGTTTTTCAAGCTTTGCTTGTGTTCTTTTGTCAGCCTTTAGCTTTTTGGCTTCTTCCTTCAACCTTCTGGTTTCTTCCCTCTTGGCTATTGAGAATTTGGGATGTCCTTGCATCACACAGATGCTCTTTCCCTCTCTAAAGATAATAGCCATATTCCTCCTTACAACCACATCCATGGTCCCTTTGTGCTTTATGATACTTCCACCCAAAACCTTGTCTTCATCAGGCTTTGGAAGAGGAAAATTCACTTCTTTCATCTGAGCAAGGCTTAGAGGATTCTTTGTAGAGTCCTTATTGGATCTGTTGTTGGGCTTGAGAACCATAGGTTTCAGATTCTTGGAAGAAGTCTCTCCAACCTTATTCCTCCTTACTGGCTTGAGCTCCATAATAATTGGTTCCACCTTTGTGCTATGCTTTACAGATTGTGATTTAGAAGTTGTAGAACCAAAAATTTGTTGCATCTTTTCATCAATTTTCCTCCTTTGCTCTTTGACTTGCAATTCAGCTGCTGCTATCTGGATTAGATCAATTCCATCAAGCTTTCCTTTGATTTGAATAGTTAGAGAAGTGGTGATGGAAGAAACTAGCACTTGAGATATTTGAACTGTTGTTGATGGCTCTCCTTCCCCTTCCCCTTTATTCTCCCCTTTTTTGTTATCATCAAGGGTAGGGGTCAAGCCTTGTGCTTTTGCCAGCTGCATTAGTAGATTTTTCTGAGTTTGTTGATTCTGAAGAATGGTGACCATAGAGTCTTCAATGATCTGAACTCTGTCTTCCAACCTGGCCAGCCTCTTGTCAGCATCAGATGCTTTCCTCAGTCTCCCCAACAAATCTTGCATAGTACCATAAGGCATGACTGAATCCATCTTCTCAGCATTGTAGGATTTCAGATCAGCAATGTCCTGCTTGAGTTCATCCATACTTAGATTCTGTTTGAAATGCTGCAACTGCAAGAGATGCAGAGAGTCCAGATGAGCTTGAAGAATTGCCTTGGTACCAGCATATGTAGTCTCCTGAAGGGCCTTCTGAATAGTCATTACTTGCCTGACCAAAGTGACACCAAACTCTCCTGGTGTAGATGCCTTTGCCCATGCCCAATCAGGGAGATCTGGAACAGAACGGGGGCCTGCTTCTCCCCCTAAGTTCATGCTCTCATCCAAAGAATCAGAGTCATCATCATTAGAATTTACTCCAAATTCTTCAGATGGCTCACCAGCTTGAGAAGGCAGCCTGTTAACAGCAGCTTTATCTCTGAGAAGAGATTCTGAAGTGTGTACAATGTGCAAAGTCTCTTCTGCCTCCACATTGCCCTGAGCAGCCAATAATTGATAGGCTGGAACAGGGTGAGTAAAAGTATCAGCATCCAAGGAAATGTTATCAATTACAGCTTTGTAATGTTGCTGAAATTGTCTTTCCTTTTCTGCATCATTCACTATCATTGACTCACTGGCAATGGCTGGATCCACCCTTATAGCTTCTGTACCTGCCTTTCTCTCATTTTCTCTATTTTCTTGCATCAGGGGCTCCCCCTGGCTCACACACACCCTCACACCCTCACCCTCACCTTCTAAGGTGGCACTCCCCTCAGTCACTTTTGCCATGCTGGAAGAAATAGCATGCATATAGTGACTCTCAACCTCTCCTTTTGCCTGGGAGCAACCCAGCCTCTCACTCAAATTATCACTCCCTTCCCTCAAACCTAAAAGTGATTGTACAGTAACCATGTCCTCTACAGTTGGAATTGTTTCTGTTATATGTGTAGAGACCATCAACGGATAGGGAGTATCCGTTGAAGTGGAAACTGATGGTATCAACGGATAACTGTTGTTAAGCTTATCCGTCAAAGAACAACCACTTGTCAACGGATGAGAGATATCCGTTGAAGAAGGAAAAGATGTAGATATAGAAAGTGACATAATTGTTGAATCTGTGTGAATTGATTTTAAGTGAGGTGACACAGATTCTTCAACTATATCTGAAAGAATTGGCTGATGATCCAACAAATCATCTAAAAGATGATGATCATTAGGTTTTGAGTGGGGCTCCTCCCTAAGTTTTAATGAGGGAGAATCAGGAATTGATGTGAATATCATATCCACATCCAGAGAGGGTGATAGAGAGTTTGATGATTGATGTGTTTCTATTATGAGAGAATGAGGCTGTGACTCCACATTTGATGGAATCACATCAAGCTGAATTTGAGAAGGCAAAGATATAGGTGAATGTATCTGTGTTGTGTGTGCCCCTTGTGTTGAAACTAGGGTCTTGGCCTTCTTCTTCCTTGAAAAGGCTTTGATTGGTGAATGTGTGGCTTCAGTGTCCCTCCCTCTTTTGTTCTGTGTCCCTGGTTGGGGACTATTTTCAATAGTTGCACCCTTTTAGGAGGATGCAACTAGGGATGTGTTTGACTCCTTTTGAACCACCACAGTCTTTTGAGAGACTGTGGCTTGGCTGGCTGGGGTACCACTCACCTCTCCCACCTTATCCTGGGGGGTTTCTTGATGTTCACTCCCTTCAGGATTTATGGTAGTTGTTACAACTGTTGTCTTTTGAGAGACAACAGAGGTGGTTTTCTTTGACTTGTGTTTTGAAATTTTAGTTTTGGTGGCTTTGGTAGGAACATGTTTGGACAAAGACACGGATTCCATTGCCACACTGGAAGGCAAAGAAACAATGGGGTTGGAAACAGTAGGAGTTATAGAAGTGTTTACCTCACTTACCTGTGGTGCATTCATGATTGGCAAATATACCAATGGCACCTGGGTGTTGAGGTTCATTCTCAAAAGGTCTGCAAGGACCCTTTTCTCTTGTGCCCAACATTTGAGTTTATTGTTCTCATTTGATATAACCAATCCTTCAGCAACATGGTTAGCCAATAACATAAAGAATCTAGCATAGTAGATGTTATATGGTCTATTACCTTTGTTACCTAATCTGGAACCTAATTCTAGCATGACACAGTTGCTAAAATTAAAGTACCTATCAGAAACTAGCATATAGAGCATATTAACAAGAGATGAAGTTATGGCATCAAAATTGCTAATCTTCTCAGAGAAAACCTTGATAAAGGCATCTCCAAGAAAACTCCATTCTTTCCTAAGGCCCTTCCTTCTAATACTACCTAAACTAGCAGAATCAAAAGCATAGCCTATGGAATCTAACATAGCAGATACATCTTTATCAGTGTGGGGTGTCATGGCATTATTCTCAGGTAACTTAAAGCAAGACTGTATATCATCACAGTTAATGCAATAATCCTTACCTTTGAGAGAGAAGGCAATAGTCATATCTGTGGAGTTGAACTCTGCAGTTGTCCAAATCTCCTCAATCACCTCACAGTAGATGGTTGGGGCTTCCAGCATTGCATAGCTTAGTTTGCAGTTTTTGATGAAGTCCATCATCTTGTGATAATCAGAATGGGCTTCATTCTTTTCAACCAAGGCTACGAAATTATTCTTTTCATAAACAAATCCAGATTGAGACATAATTTTGACTACTGGTGCCATTGTTGTGAGTAGAGGTTGCAGAGAAAAACTTGAGAATTTTGGGAGAGAAGGAGAATAAAAATTGCAAGAAAGCGTAAAGTGAAAATTAGAATTCAATGGGCTTTTATACTTTCTTGAATTAAAACGTAAATAAAATGATTAAATGATACTTTTAAATAAATTACAGCCATTTAAGAATAAAGAAAACTGTAGAAATTCTGAAAACTGCCTTTAATACAAATATATACAACAGTGTATATCTGTATCAACGGTTAAGTAAAAGAATCAACGGCTGTGACACACTTAAAGTAACTGATATGACACTTCAACGCATAAGGTAAATAGTTATCCATTGATGATCAACACTATTTTATCCGTTGAGGGATAAAATTACCAGAAATGTATTTGTCTTTCAACAGATAATGAACATCCGTTGATAGAACAATTTTGGCTTTCAACGGATAGGGAATATCAGTTGATAGAATAAGTCTTACTTAAAGCCAACTTTGTTCTTGCAGCAAATTCATTTCAAGCTTCAAGGCAGATTATATAGAGGACATAAATTTATGAATAATTAAGCATACCTAGCTCACTTACTAATCTTGTGAATGTTGATTCATCAAGTGGCTTGGTAAATATGTCTGCAATCTGCTTTTCACTTGGAACAAAATGAAGTTCCACTGTACCTTTCATCACATGTTCCCTAATGAAGTGGTACTTGATGTCAATGTGCTTGGTTCTTGAGTGCTGCACTGGATTTTCAGTAATGGCAATGGCACTTGTGTTGTCACAGAATATAGGTATTTTGTCAACTGTTAGTCCAAAGTTAAATAGTTGATTCCTCATCCATAGTATCTGTGCACAGCAACTACCAGTAGCAATGTACTCAGCTTCAGCTGTTGATGTAGAAACAGAATTTTGCTTCTTGCTGAACGATGACACAAGTTTGTTCCCTAGAAATTGACATGTGCCAGTTGCGCTTTTCCTGTCTATTTTGCAGCCTGCATAATCTGTATCTGAGTAGCCAATTAGATCAAAACCAGACTCTCTAGGGTACCAAATTCCTAGATTTGGAGTCCCTTTGAGATATCTGAAGATTCTTTTAATAGCCACTAAGTGAGATTCTTTAGGGTCAGCTTGAAATCTAGCACAAAGACATGTAGAAAACATTATATCAGGTCTCCTAGCAGTTAAATATAAAAGTGAGCCAACCATGCCTCTATAACTTGAAATGTCCACAGACTTTTCAGCCTTGTTTAATTCAAGCTTGGTGGCAGTGGCCATGGGAGTTTTTGCAGATGAACAGTCCATTAAGTCAAACTTCTTTAAAAGATCATAAATATATTTAGTTTGACTAATGAAAATTCCACCACTAACTTGTTTAACTTGTAAACCAAGAAAATAAGTTAGCTCTCCCATCATGCTCATTTCATATTTACTTTGCATTAACTTAGCAAACTTTTTACAAAGCTTATCATCTGTAGATCCAAATATAATATCATCTACATAAATTTGAACAAGTATTGTAGAGCCATTAACATTTCTAAAGAAAAGAGTTTTGTCAACAGTACCTCTTGTGAAGTGATTATCTAGAAGGAATTTTGACAAAGTCTCATACCAGGCTCTAGGTGCTTGCTTTAGTCCATAGAGTGCTTTCAACAGATAATACACATAGTCTGGAAAGTTTGGATCTTCAAACCCTGGAGGTTGGCTTACATAAACTTCTTCCTCCAATTCCCCATTTAGAAATGCACTCTTGACATCTATTTGATAGACTTTGAAATTGGCATGGGCTGCATAGGCTAGAAAGATTCTGATGGCCTCAAGTCTGGCAACTGGAGCAAATGTTTCATCAAAATCTATTCCCTTTTGTTGAGAATAGCCTTTAGCAACCAATCTGGCTTTATTCCTTATGACAATGCCATTTTCATCCATCTTGTTTCTGAATACCAATTTTGTGTCAATAGAACTCTTGTTCTTTGGCTTGGGTACCAGCTTCCATACTTTGTTCCTTTCAAATTGGTTTAGCTCCTCTTGCATTGCTAAAATCCAATCTGGATCCAATAGAGCTTCTTCTACTCTCTTAGGTTCCTCCTGTGATAGAAAGCTACTATACAGACATTCATCTTGAGTAGCCCTTCTAGTTTGCACTTTAGATGTAGCATCACCAATGATCAGTTCAAAAGGGTGATTCTTGGTCCATTTCCTTTGAGGTGGTAGATTAGCTCTAGATGAGGTTGCCTCAGTATTGTCATGATGTGAGATAGAATGTTGATTGGTTGAAACTCCCCCTGAGTTGCTGATCCTTTGAAAGGAGTTGGGAGCTCTATCAACTGATGAAGTGAATTGATTATCCGTTGACAGACTGTGATCAACGGATGCTTCATTATGAACTTCAACGGATGATGCACTTTGTCTTTCAACGGATGCTGCATTGCCTCTTTCAACGGAAGCTGAATTATGACTTTCAACGGATGCAGCATTATGTGCATTATCCAAAGGCAGATTTTGAATTCTTCTTGAGATGCCTTCTTCATCATTCTCATCTTCACTATCATCACAATATATCTCAATATTGTCAAATTTGAGTCCTTCATGATGTCCCTCATCTGTTAGTCCATCAATATTTTTATCATCAAACACAATATGCACAGATTCCATGACAATGTTGGTTCTTAGATTGTAGACCCTATATGATTTTCCAGCAGAATAACCAACAAATATTCCTTCATCAGCCTTTGCATCAAACTTCCCTTTGTGATCAGATTGATTCCTTAAGATGTAGCATTTGCAACCAAAGACATGCAGAAAGTTTAAAGTTGGTTTTCTTCTCTTGAATAATTGATAGGGAGTCATGCCTTTTGCCTGATTGATTAGAGAAATATTCTGAGTGTAACATGCACAGTTAATAGCCTCAGCCCAAAAGTAAGTTGGGAGTTTTGACTCTTCAAGCATTGTCCTTGCAGTTTCAATTAGTGATCTGTTTTTCCTTTCTACCACACCATTTTGTTGTGGGTCCTTGGATCTGAGAACTCATGCATGATCCCATTTTCTTCACAGAACAACTTCATGGTTGAATTCTTGAACTCAGTTCCATTGTCACTCCTAATATTCCTTACTTTGAAATCAGGATGATTATTGACTTGCTTGATATGATTAATAATGATTTCACTAGCTTCATCCTTTGATCCAAGAAAATAAACCCATGAAAACTTTGAGAAATCATCTACAATCACTAGGCAATATCTTTTCCTTGAAATTGACAATACATTGACTTGTCCAAAAAGATCCATGTGTAGCAGTTGTAATGGTTCATCAATTGCAGATTCAAGCTTCTTATTGAATGATACTTTCTTTTGCTTTCCTTTCTGACAAGCATCACACAGTCCATCCCTTGTGAATTCTACTAGAGGCATTCCTCTAACTAAGTCCTTTTTTACTAGATCATTCATTGTCTTCAAATTCAAATGGGACAGCTTCTTGTGCCATAGCCAACTTTCAACTGAGCTTGCTTTGCTGATAAGACAAGTAATAGATTATGCATCTGTAGAGTTGAAGTCAGCTAAGTACACATTCCCTTTTCTAACTCCAGTTAGAACCACTTTATTGTCCTTCTTACTTGTGACAATACAGGCTTCAGAATTGAAGGAAACAATATTCCCTCTGTCACATAGTTGACTGATGCTCAATAAGTTGTGTTTGAGACCATCAACCAATGCAACTTCATCAATGATGACATTTTCTTTTGAAATCAAGCTATATCCCATAGTGAATCCTTTGCTGTCATCTCCAAAGGTTATGCTAGGGCCAGCTCTCTCCTTAAACTCTGTGAGCAGGGTGAAATCTCCTGTCATGTGCCTTGAACAGCCACTGTCCAAGTACCATAGATTCCTTCTTTTTCCCTGCACACAACAAAATCAATCAAGTTGATTTCGGTACCCAAGTTTCCTTGGGTCCAGCCTTGTTAGTCTTTTTCCTAGACTTCATTCCTCCTGCATCTTTTGACTTAGGTAACTTTGGGTCAACCTTGATCTCAGATGTGGTTGGTTGAAGTGTAGGGTTAGTCACAGAATCATTTAGCACATTTGATTGAATTTGATAAGGTATAGATTGTGCAAACATGTTATTCCACATAGGCATATTGTATGGCATTTGAGGCATACTAAATGTAGTAAAATAAGGATTATTAATATATGGCATGTTTGCAAAATGTGCATGGGGATTCTGATGAGACATAACAGGCATAGCATACAGAGGTGACATAGACATGTTATGCATGGAGGGATTTGAAGGCATGGGAGAATTTTAACAGATTTGCAATTATCAGATAGGTGATTAACACTTTTACAATGCACATAGCTTTTTCTAGGAGCATACCTATCAGGTGTGTAATTGTTATATTTATTAATCCCTACCTTCCCATTTCTTTTAGATTTTCTTTTAGTTTCCTTCTTATCCTCAACCAACTTAAGCCTGTTTTTTAGCTGATCTAAAGTCATGTGTCCTATATTCACCTTACTGGCATCTTTGGATGTGCTGGCTCCTTCTTTGACAAAGTTCTTGAAAGTTGAATCATCCTTCTTATTGAGATTTTTATTTTTAAAATTACTTGCCTGTTTTAATTGATGAGCCTTCAACGAATGCTCTTTTTCTTCCTTCAACGGATAACTTTCATCATCCGTTGATTCCACATCCGTTGACAATCCATCAATTAATTCTAACTCCTTTTTGTTTTTCTTCCAGGCATCCTCACAGAATGATTCAATTCCCTGAACCTTGGCAATCTGAACACTAACATCCCTAGATGTTTTCCAGGCCTTGATTACCTCTTGCTCACTTTCTAACTATTTAGAAAGAATTTCTACTTTCTTAACAGCTTCTTCTAGTTCACTCTCAACAATCAAGCATTTAAGTTTAATCTTTTCAAGCTCAATTACCTGATCCTCTAACACAGCATTCCTATCACTTAAAAACACATTATTCTCTTTGATCCTAGTGTTTTCCTTGGCTAGTGATTTAAGGGAAACTCGCAAATGATATAATTCATTTGAGATATCATTTATGGCTTCATTGCATTCATTTTTAGAAAGCTGAGAGAGATCAGTAGTAATTACCTGGTTGCTTCATGAACTAGTTTCATTTTCATCAGAATTAGCCATCAGGGCTAGGTTGACATATTCCATATCATCATCATCATTGACTCCATCTGCTGCCCAATCATCTTGAGTGAGAAAAGCTCTTTCCTTTTGTTTGAGCAAATCAAAGTACTTCTTTTTGTAATCAACTTGCTCAAATTTCTTCTTATCAGAGGTTGGCTTCCTACACTCACTTGCAAAGTGTCCACTAATGCCACAGTTATAACATTTGAACTTGGATTTGTCCACCATGTTTTTGTTTGGCTTAATGAATTTTGTATTTTTCCTGAACTTCATCTTTGTAAACCTCCTGGACAGAAAAGCCAGATGTTCATCAACATCATCAGAGTCATCCTGACTGGAATTGTTTTCATCCTCAGCTACTTGCTCTTTACCCTTGCTTGATTCTGATTTGCTTGTGCCAATTTTGAGACTTGGCATTGTCTTCTCCTCATTCCTGGCTTCAACCTTCTCACTGTCAGCTACAAATGCAACTGATTCTCCTTTTCTCTTTCCCTTTTCCAACAGCTCATCTTGCTCCATCTCAAGTCCATATGTCTTCAAAATTCCATATAATCTTTCAAGTGTGAAGTCCTTATAATCTTGAGAATTTCTTAGAGAAACAGTCATAGGCTTCCATTCCTTTGGTAGAGACCTTAGAAAATTTAAATTGGAGTCCTTGACTTGGTACATTCTACCATACAGCTTCAATCCATTCAACAGTTTCTGAAATCTGTTGAAGGTATCATTCAATGATTCTCCTTCTTCAAAATGAAAATATTCATACTGTTGAATGAGAAGCTGCATTTTGTTTTCTCTAACTTGCTCAGTGCCTTCACAGATAAGCTACACAGTATCCCAAATTTCCTAAGCAGTTTGGCTATTAATGACATTGTCAAACACATCTTGATCTAGGCCATTAAACAGAATGTTCATGGCTTTCTTATCCTTGTGAACCTCTTCAATATCTTCAACAGTCCATTCTGCTTTTGGCTTGGGAATAGACTGTCCAACAGCAACTGTTACAGTAGCAGTTGTGCCCACCTTGTGAGGGATGTGAGGACCATTTTCAATGCAGTTGATGTAGCTTTCATCTTGAGAGAGAAGATGTAAATGCATCTTCACTTTCCAGTGATGGTAGTTATCTCTTTCCAAGATTGGAATCTTTACACCAATATCCTTCTTACTCATGATGTTAGTAGAATAGATCTTTAAACTCTTTGTATGTTAAGAGCTTGCTCTGATACCAATTGTTATTCCCAGTGGACTAACTATGAGATTTACAGAAGGGGGGTTGAATGTAAATCTCAAAACTTTTTCAAGTTTTGAGCAGTTTCTAAGGCTAAGTGTTTTTGAGAGCAAGTGTGTGTGAATTGCTTGAAGCTAATACAGACTGATATATATTCAAACACAAATGTAAAGAACACAGAGAACTTAAAAACTTTTCTGGTGGATTTGTTGTTCCACCAGAGATGTGTTATTTCAGAAAATCTGTGATTCAAAGAATTAAATCACAGCTGCTTCCTAGTACAAACTAGATGATTTTCTCTCTGGATTTTTCTAAACAGCTCTGGAAAATTCATATCTAATTACTAGATGCTACTTGGTTTATATATCACCAAGTTTACAAGTGAAGACAAAACTGTAAAATATAATTAAAAAGGCTCTTCACATGTTTCTTCTTCATTTCTCTATCCAATGCAATTTAGGCTTAGCTGTTAATCTTTGAATACTTCCTTGTTTGCACCAGAATGGAAATGCTGCATTTTCTTGATTCCTCCTAGAGGCTTCCACATTCCAGTTTGTCTCTGTCAACCCATGTGCCTCTGTCAGCTTATGAATTGTCACTATCAACTGCTAATGAACTAAGCATCCGTTGAAGCTTTCATCCGTTGATGCCTTATGCGTTGAGGCTTTATCCGTTGAAGCTTTATCCGTTGATGCATTATCAGTTGAAGTCTTTATCCGTTGAAGCACTTATCCGTTGATGGATATTATCCGTTGAAGCTTTGTTTCTTATCCGTTGAAGGTCTTCAATATCAGTTGATACTTCTTCACTTATACAAAATTACAAGGCATAAAATATTTACAATTAGCCCTCCTATTTGCATATCCACTAGTAGTCAACATGACTGATACTTTCCTACAACATCTAAGAATTACAACTTGAATCCAGAGAATGAAATGTGCTACAATACTAAACTTATTGCTAAGTAAAGCTACTCCTTCAACGGATAGCCAAGATGGTCTTATCCGTTGAGGCTACAAATACTAGATTTCTACTTAAGTGTTTTGTTTAACTTATCATCAAACTAATACACATATTCTTAACAATTATATCTGGTCTACTAGCTGTTAAGTATAAAAGTGAGCCAACCATGCCTCTATAGCTTGAAATATCCACAGACTTTTCAGTAGTGTTTAATTCAAGTTTAGTTGCAGTGGCCATAGAAGTTTTTGCTGATGTGCAATCCATTAGGTCAAACTTCTTTAAAAGATCATAAATATATTTGGTTTGACTAATGAATATTCATTCACTAACTTGCTTAACTTGTAAACCAAGAAAGTAAGTTAGTTCTCCCATCATGCTCTTTTCATACTTATTTTGCATCAATTTGGCAAACTTTTTGCAAAGTTTTTCATCTGTAGAGACAAATATAATATCATCTACATAAATTTGAACAAGTATACTAGAGCCATTAACATTTCTAAAGAATAAAGTTTTATCAACAATACATCTTGTAAAGTGATTTTCTAAGAGAAACTTTGACAAAGTATCATACCAGGTTCTAGGTGCTTGATTCAATCCATAAATTGCTTTCAAAAGATAGTAGACATATTCTGGAAAATTTGGATCTTCAAAACCAGGAGGCTGACTGACATAAACTTCCTACCCCAAATCTCCATTCAGAAAGGCACTTTTGACATCCATTAGATAGACTTTGAAATTGGCATGGGCTGCATAGTCTAAAAAAATTTTGATGGCTTCAAGTCTTGCAACAGGAGCAAAAGTTTCATCAAAATCTATTCCTTCTTGTTGATAATAGCCCTTAACAACCAATCTAGCTTTGTTCCTAACAACTATGCCATTTCCATCCATCTTGTTTTTGAATACCCACTTGGTGTCAAATGGATTCTTTCCTTTAGGCTTGGGTACCAGCTTCCATACCTTGTTCCTTTCAAATTGGTTTAGCTCCTCCTGCATAGCTAGAACCCAATCAGGATTCAACATAGCTTCTTCTACCTTATTTGGTTCTTCCTTTGAGAGAAAGCTGCTATATAGACATTCTTCCTGAGTTGCTTTTCTTGTTTGAACTCTAGAAAATGCATCACCAATGATGAGCTCAAAAGTGTGATCTCTAGTCCATTTTCTCTATTATGGTAGATTAGCTCTTGATGAAGAGGCCTCATCATTTTCTTGATGTGTGACTGAGTTTTGATTAGAAGAAACTCCCCCTGAGTTTGTGAATCTTTGATTTGAAGAAGGAGTTCCTTCTATAAGTGATCTATTTTGACTCTCAGCTTCTCTCATTATTCCGACGGATGATGTAATTTGTATCCCGACGGGTGAATCTGATTGTCTACTAACAGATGATGCATTATGTAACTCGACTGATGCTGAATTTTGTCCAATATTAGATTTAGTCTTTTCTGCATTATCCTTAGCCACTGTTTCTTGATCACTATCATCATCACTGTCATCACTAATCATCTCAACATTATCAAATTTAAGGTTATCATGGAAACCTTCATCTTTTAGTCCTTCAATCTTCTTATCATCAAACACAACATGTGCAGATTCCATGACAATGTTTGTTCTGAGATTGTAGACTCTATATGCTTTTCCAACAGCATATCCAACAAAAATTCCTTCATCTGCTTTAGCATCAGACTTTCCATGCTGTTCCATTTGATTCCTTAGAATGTAGAATTTGCGTACAAAAACATGAAGAAATTATATAGTTGGCTTCCTATTCTTTTTGAATGATGCTTTAATTTACTTTCCTTCCTGGCAGGCATTGTAACACCCCCAAATCTGGGGTCGGGGATCTGGGTTCTCACGAGTTCCATTTCCATTAATAACACTTAATCTTAATAAACAACCAATTGCTACGTACTGTGACCCCATAATATACACACACACCACACAAGTTATAGTCTCAGAGATGAATACCAAAAATAACACAAGTCGTTTTATTCCACAATTATAAGCCATTACACCTCAAAAGGGGTTTGTGAATAAATTTACATATTCTATGCCATTATTACAATTCATAAATATACATAAGTCTGGTATATCAAAATTTGAAAACCTAGACTATTGGTAGTTCCTACCTCAGCTACAACGTCATCAACGCCTACAGGAAACTGCGGAACATTTTCTATCCACTCGCGAATTGAGAGCTTGGTCATGTTCATCTTGTCTAGCTAGTTGTTGTGTGATGAAAAAATAAAGTAAGGGTGAGCCACAAGCCCACCAAAGTAACATGTATAATAATTAACAATATATGAGCATTCTCATAGTACTCATGAAAGTCTTGGTCAACCAGAATTGAACCGAGTTTGATATCTTAATACGACCAAGTCGCAAAATAATCAGTATATATGTATATATACTTTTCAAAATCTTTGAAATCATCTGCCATGCATAATATACAAAGAGTTCCAGTTTATAACTCTATAAAAATATCATTGCAAGGTGATCTCATATATCTAACCTTGTCTCAACATTTTTCTGAAAATCTTTGTCATGCATAAGATAATCATTTACTAGATATACGTTGAAAAGATGAAGTCACAAGATACTCCCATATACTTATATCTTTTTCGAATACTACTTGAACTACCACCGTTCAAGCTATAATCAGTTTCAAAAGTTCATCACATAGATGAGACTACAAGATAAGACATGAATAGATTCAATCTTTGAAATATCATTTGAAAGAAATAAAGTTACGAGATATTTCATTAAGTCCTGATATATATATACACCTATATATATATCTCATACACTCCTTGAAAACCTTTGTCATTAAAAGTATAAACAGAGTTGTAATACCCAATGAATTTGGAAAGAAGAAAACTTTGGCATAAACTCGATATCTTGCTGACCAGGAAAAGATACCCATTAAGTAACCTTTTCTACTAGTACATGGATGAATTCCTCGCCGGTCATCACCCTGGCCGCATTAGGACCTCGCACTAGACCGTTACCCGGCCATTCACGTGTTGATGGCCTGTCACCCAGCCTCTTACACCTTGATAGACCGTACCCCGGCCTATTGCTTATGCCAAATCAATTAGATAGACTTACTTCCCGAACGTTGGGCAAGTAATCAAATTGTTTTCTCAAAACAGCAACCTCGTTGCGAATATAAAATACACCACAGAGCCGGATCCCTTAGGTTTTTGAGGGAGTATTCAAGTCCCCTTCGAAAGGAAGATCTTAAATTTGAAAACCAGTTTTGGGATCCGCTCTAGCCTTTAAAATCATTTTGAAGGCTCGAAAATATTTTTGAAAGTGTTGGGAATAAGGATGATTTGATAGAATAAATCAATTTCAAGATAATCAAAGAATATCTGAATATTATGCTATAAATAATATTCAAATAATGAATAACTTTTATCAAAGAAAATAAAGTAAAAGTTTTGAAAATAACTTTATGAAAATATTTAAGGTAAAAATGGTTGATGATATCAATCATTTCTCGAATACTTGGTGGATAACGAAACATTATTCTTTAAGAAAATAATGAATATTATTTAATAAAATAGATGGAGTCGTAAGTCCTCGAATGAATATTCAAACTAGTATTCACTTATAATTTAAAACTATCGAATAAACATTATTCGATTAATAGTTTTGAAAACTATATATATATAATATACTCGGGAACATCGCCTCCCGGTTTAGAAAAATGTTAACCTTTAGGTCCCCTATAATAAGGCTATACGTAAATAGTGCATATCTCTAGCATAGGTATTATGCAGTTTATAAACAATTGAATCGATAACAAGATATCAAGATTACGAAACAGGCATGCATATATATCAACATGCTCCAATATATCACAAAATTTGCTAATAACAATCATGCACCTATCACAAGATAATGCATATACATATATACATCACAACAATAATTATACGGGTAGAAAACTTGTCTGAGTGTTCCGGGGTAGACTTAAGCTTAGAGTGGGTCCGGTAATCTATGAACAATAATATAAGTCAGAATTAAATCACGGTCGCTTAAGAAACTAGACTTTGTACATTTAGACCATAACGTTCACTTTTGCGCTTAACGATTTACACATGTCGCTCGAGTACCCTCGGCTCCACCATTTTTATAAAATTAACTGTTAAATATTTGCAGACGACTCTTTCGCGAGTACTTTACGAACTGCCAAATCCACCTTAAATAATTGTTTCGTAATCCAATTAGTCTTTTAAGGGACTTAAACAAGGTCTCAACTTAAGCGGGGGGTAGAGGTTTGTTCGCGAAACGTCGTTACTTAAAACGGTCGTTTCTCCTAAACCGTACATCGGATCCAAGCGAACCACATATCAAAACGAAGCTCATAACATGAACTATCTAAAAATGGCAAAGATTAGAATCTTACAGTGAGTTCATGGGTCCTAAAGTTAAGCACAAAAACAGTTAAGGAAAATCGGGCATTACGACGGCTAGAACTTAGTGATTCCCAATATTTTTTACCACTCCAAATCAACCCCTTCCAACTACAATCCATCCACAACTTCAAGATTCAAATCTAGAATACTGATCTTAGCCAAAACAAGCTCAAGAATATAAATCCAACCCAAAATTATACTAGTTCCAAATTCAACCAAATTACTTAAACAAAGTTCAATTCATGTTTAAACATTCAAACTACTACTCATCCATCCAAACCATCCCAAAATTTAAGCAAACAAACTTAGTACTTAAAGGTCCAGAAGTTTTATACCTTTATTTATGAGGGGAAAGTTTCTAGGAAGCCTTAAACCCTTGATCTATCCTTATACAAGCTTGGATCTCACAAATAATCAAGAAAACACAAAGTTAGATTTTAAAGTTTCTAAAAGTCCGATTGAAAGAACTGCACAAATGAGGGTCTTACCTTGCTTATTTGGACGAAACTTGTGAACAAGAGTTGTAGGACATCTCAATGTCTTTCTAAAGATCTATAGAACATGATATTTGAGTGAGTATTGAAGGAGATATGGCAGTTTGAAGTTGCTGCTCTGGTTTTGTCCGAGAGCAAGCTTTGAAAGGGGAGAAAGAGTGAAATGCTTCTTGTTTTTACCTTTGACTAATTATGTGGTGAATTACTTGGTTTCTTCTCTTTTACTTTAATTAACCATATTTAGAATTTATCATGGTTAAAAATATTTGGTTAATAATCCACTAATTCAAAATATCTACTAGGTCATGCTTAGGTCATCTTGATTATGTCATCCTTTTAACATATGTCTCCTCCTTGTGGTGTGATGACATCACCATCCACTAACCTCTTTCATTAAATCTTAACTACTTGGCTAATGACCGCTTATCTGTTATACGATTCGCTTAACTCTCGTCCTTGTTCGTCGTTTGAGGGATCATATCTGGGATCTTATTACTTGGGTTCCCCTAAACCTTACTCAATATTTTATATTCCTTTAATGATCCTCTCTTATAATTCTTGAATTTAAATCCTTTTAATCATGTTACCTTATACTCAATTCTTTCGGTATCTGGTGGATTTTCGGAAAAATCAAAGTGTTCGGATTCGAATTCTAACGACCTTTACATACACTCATTTACTTTATGAAATACTAATACGATCTTAGAATTTTCATAACAGTATTCCTATATAGCGTGGTCTGATAATTTTCCTTAATCATCATAGTCAGCAAAAGTTACTATTCATCAGGGTCTCAAAAATTTCCAAAAATTGGGGTTATTACAGTCTCCCCTCAAAAGGATTCCGTCCCGGAATCAGATAGAAAACAGTTGGGGATACTTTATTAGCATTGCATTTTCTAACTCTCAAGTCAATTTTCCCGCATTATGGTTCTACCACCAAACTCTAACTAGTTTGATACCCATGTTCCTAAGCACTTGTTCCTTTTTGATTCATAACCCTCACTGGTTGCTCCACATAGGTTAAGTCTGGTCGCAGGTTTACGTGTTCATATTCCCCTATGTGTCTCGCCTCTGGATCATACTTCCTTAATATTGATACTTGGAACTCATTGTGAACTTGTTGCAGGTTCGGGGGTAGGGCTAGTTCATTTGATAACCTCCCAATATGTCTTAATATATCCAAGGGTCCAACAAATCGTGGACTTAGCTTTCCTTTATTTCCGAACCTCATCAATCCTTTCCAAGGGAATACCCTTAACAATACTAGGTTCCCTACTTCATACTGTTTATCCTCTCGGGCCAAACCGACATACTTCTATTGTCGATCTTGGGCTACTACCAGTTGTCCTCTAATTAGATCTACTATATTCTTGGTTATTTGGACCACTTTGGACCTGAGCATCTTGCTCTTTCCAACTTCATTCCAATATAAGGGAGATCATCTTCTTTCTTTTTTTTTGTACAAGGCCTCGTAAGGTGACATTCCGACACTGTTATATCATCTATCGTCATAAGAAAACTTAATCCGTGCTAAGTGATCATTCCAAATTTCTTTCAAGTCTATCGCACAAACTCTCATTATATTATCTAGCTCTACAGCTTTCACTTCTCAATACTCGTTCTTTTCTAGTTCGGGCATTACTATCTTTCGTTCATAATACTATTTGGTCTATACTTTTACTCGCTGGAGTTTCATAACCTTTTAATAATTGCGCCAACCTTAGTATCACGAACGCGTTAGAATCAGAATACCACCGCCAAATACTACTTCATTTCTAGCTGCTTCCATCTTTGAAAGCTTGATCCATCGTATAGAAGTAAAAGAATTAATTGAGAGATCACTATGGTCATGAACACTTATTACATCGCATAGTTAGTATGGAAGATGGCCAGTCTTTAGTACTTGACAAGCAATTAAACAACATGTGGTATCCTACTAGGCTTCTATCAAATAGATAGATAGTCATTCGGCAATACCTCCCCTTCTGGAAGGGTTTTTCTTCTCAGTTTACACGAAATGAAAAGGAGAGAAAAGAATAATTATTAAGAAAAATACGGTCATAAAATATCTATTTTGGAATCTACCTCGAAATTATAGAGGTTTGTCATAGGAGAACGAAACATATATGTCTCTATATCAAAATTAAGTATTATAGCATCGTATTTCACATGCCTAAATATTTTCTATTCCATCCATCATTCCATGGACCCTGCTCTTGCTCGAGCTTACAAACAATCATCTTTGAAACTCCCTCGACATCAAAAATTAAATCTGGGATTCCATTCTAGACATCGTCGTTAATACATTTCTACGCTTGCACCATAACCTTCCTCGTATAGTAATATGACTCTCTGCCGATAAGAAGGAATAAATATTCAGTAGTTAGATAATCGACTTAATTAGTCTATCAATGATAACTTATATATCACCACGACCCAATTAGTGGTACTCAATCTTAACCTCCATTACAATACAACTCTCATGGTTGTTATTGTCTCTTTATTCAAATAATTGTTGATGCATTACCATAGTCCACCGTTGACCTACTTTAGTCATTCATTTTCCTCAAAATCTTAATAGCTAATCATACGGAGTCCATACCTTCCATGTCGAAATCTTCTAAGAAGGTACATAATCACCATTTATGATCCATGTAAAATATTTTCCAAACTTGACGTCTATACGGCATAAAGCGGATAAAATTATAGAACAATTTCAATCAAAGCAACGATAGCAGGTTAATACCATAATTGATCATATGTTTCCAATAGGAGACTGGAAACTTAAGGGTTCATTTAGTCCTTTTTGGAACGGTCCTAACTTATCTCAAAATAGGACCTTCTAAGAGGGGTAGGCCGCTCACAACGGTAACATGAATTAAACCTCTACCAACCTACTATTACAGTTGAGTATTACACAGTCATCAGAAAGGAATGTAAATCTTCCACATCATAACACAACCTTCACGGCTTTAACCAGAATTACTGTAGTCCTTTGGCACGAGCGCCTATAATTATCCTCTTACATTTAAAGTGTCGGCCACCTCTTTGTCATTTCCTGATAGTAATATTTCCTTACAATCAATATCATTTGAACCACCTTCAACTAAATTTTCTACCTCATTTCCAATCACTACTTGTGTGAAAATGCTCTTCCTTAAGATTCGGTGAGGAAACAAATATCACCATTTTTCACAAGTTATTGCCTCGGTCTTTAGATGTGAACATTGTCACGACTGACCCTCGATCATACTTAGGACGTCTCTTATCTTGGGTCCTTCTTATTTTCACCAATCCCGACCTTCATTAGGTCGATCTATACTTTCTTATGGTTCAACACGTGCCCACCTGGCATTATTATAATTACGTCATATTTCCTTTATCAAAATTTCTATTCTTCAGAACTTTGAATATTTCCTTTCTCCTTGTAAGACCTCTAAGGTTATCCTTGAATCATTCCTCCTGTATTCCCTAGATACAGGGCATATCAAAATACCATTTACTAATACTAGAACCATTTTCTATATACTTCTGAAAAATTTCTCCACTGATCCTTAAAAGTTATTACCTTAATCCTTCATTCGGTGCTACCCAGACTCAGAATGTCCCTATTAAGTGTGAAATGCCAACCTTTGTACATTCGCCCCATGGTTCGTCTCAAGTTATCGAGGTTTAATCATTAATTCCACCTTTAAAAAGGTACTTGCATCCTTACAGGGATAAATCAAGTCTTATATCCCTGATAAGGGTATCTTATTCAATCATTCCCACCTTGATAGTCTATACTTTGTTTCACAATAGCATCCTTATTCAAACTGAGGTCAATCCATATGGCCTCCAAAATATAACCACAATTATCCTCTTTTTTTCCTGATTTAGTAATGATAGCAAAGATGTTCTGAAAGATATTGGGCGTGTTCAACATGAACTTCTTATTAATAAATCTTCATTCACAACTATTATTTATCTCAATAGTTTTCTCAATATTGGGATATCTCTTATACCTGGTGTTTCACTTTTGGGTATCACGTCACAGGTGTTACATACACTTCACATTCTTGAAGGTCACTTCCTTCATCCAATTTCATAATTTCTTACTTTTTTTTGTCTCCTCAGTCTATCCACGTCGTATTATTTATCCTTCGAACTATCTCAAGGTTTCCTCGAATCCTCCCAACTTAAAGAGGATAACATATATGTATCACTTATGCCTTCAAACTTTGACTTTATCTCATGGGCAATCACCATCACCCTAATGATTACCCACTTCTCTTATCTTTATTGCTAGGGTTCCTTAGGATTTCCGCATTCCTAACTCCCTTATCGTTCCTCAATTTTATATTCTTTATATACTTTTCCTTTGCAGTCTTCTTATTTTCATTACTATTACAATCCTTTCATGGACCAACGTAGCGTAATTCTTGATTTCAAACATCCCGTCAATCTGGATTCGTGTCCTTTAAATGAACCTTGACGAATTTCACAACCTAGATTCATAGTTCATTATACTCTTTCGGCTTTGGTCTGGCTCTAAATTTTATATGTTATCTCTCTATCTTCCTTATCCTTCCACTAGCGGGTGGCCTCTCTCTTAGGAAGGTAAGTGGCAAAAACAATCTTTTGCGCTTCATCGATCATATAAAATCTTCAATGATTCCTCTATTTCCTTTAGCCAGGCTCTTGTCTCGACTGGGTCAGCTTGTTCCTTGGAACTCTGAGATCTTAGCGACTTAAAGTCCTGAAAGAATTTCCCACCGTATTGTGTCCTCAGCGTGGTGGTTGGGGATAAAAGTATAAGTTTTGTTTAGGAAGGTCCATGAATTGCCCCATAGGAGTACCATCCTGGTTCCCCCTATCTTGCTCGACTTCTGTTTTCTCAGTATGAAATGTTTCATCCTTCTCCCATAATCGGGGTTATCTCATACGTTAAAATCCTAGTTTTCCACTTCATTATGTTATGGGTTCCTTCTTTCTTGATGGCGACCTCCCTGACTATCACATTCAGGGTTTTCCTTAAATCTTATTCCTCGAACTATGGATTTCATCTAAGATCCAGTCCTTAAGCTCTTAAACATTTGGAACCCAAATTCTGTAGGAATACCTCATTATTCCATTATCATCTTTCTCGGTATTAATCTCTTCTCCAGTCATTGGCTCTCTGCCTTCATTCATCACTTTTTCTTGGCACAATATGATCTTTTCCCATAATTCGGGCTGCATTACAATCTCAAATAGCCTTTCAGTACCGGCTCCGGTTATCTTCACTTCTATTTCTATTTTCTCGAAATCTTTTATCTACTCTTCCGAAGACATTATCATCTTGAGTCTCTCCTTTCTACCAAGGGTGTCAGCCACCACATTTGCTTTACCTGGATGATAAATAATCTCATAATCATAATCCTTGATTAGCTCTAACCACCTCCTCTAGCGCATGTTGAGTTCTTTCTGTGTAAAATATATAATTGAGCTCTTGGGGTTTGCGTAAACCTCGCACTTCTCTCCGTAAAAGTAGTGCCTCCAATCTTTAGGGTAAAACTATTGTCGTGGGCTTAAAATCATGGGGGGATATCGAATTTTATATTCCCTTAATTGTCTTGACGCGTACATGATTACCTTACCATGTTGCGTAAGCACGCACCCTAATCCCTTGTGCGGAGCATCACTATAAATCACAAAATCTCCTTTTTCCCTCCGGAAACGCCAACACAGGGGTCATCACCAATCTTTTCTTCAGTTCTTGGAAGCTGTTCTCGCATTCCTCTGTCTATTCGAACTTTTCAGTCTTACGAGTAAGCCGCATTAAACGGGCTGTGATCTTTACAAAATTTTGAACGAACCTACGGTAGTAACCGGAAATTCCTATCTCTTGTTGTCGCCCTGACTACGGTCATCAATTCCTCAGCGATCAAATTTTTACTCTTGTCAGGATCCTCCTCTGGGACAACCTCCTCAATGGCTACATCCTCAACATGAGCATTACCTGGTCCCTCATTAGGACGCTATATCAGATCCACAATCTGATCTCCAATAAGAAATAAAACATCATCGCGATATTGCTCCTCAACCTCAGGGTTCAGAGTCTCGTTCCCATATACGATAACGAACTACGCTTCTATCACGATATTCATAAGGTTTCCCGTAAGGGTTTTAACTATCAGTACTACGCTAGGTAGTCCGACTATGAACTTGGCAAGAGTTCTTATTATCTTAGTGAACTTATTATTTTAACGTTACATCATCTCTGAGGTTTATAACGCTTAGCTCTGATACCATTTCTGTAACACCCCTAAATTCGGGGTCGGGGATCTGGGTTGTCACGAGTTCCATTTCCATTAATAACACTTAATCTTAATAAACAACCAATTGCTGCGTACTGTGACCCCACAATATACACACAAGTCATAGTCTCATAGATTAATACCAAAAATAACATGTAACACCCCCAAATCCGGGTCGGGGATCCGGGTTGTCACGAGTTCTATTTCCCTTAATAACACTTAATCTTAATAAACCACCAACTACTGCGTACTGTGACCCCACAATATACACACACACCACAAGTTATAGTCTCGGAGATGAATACCAAAAATAACACAAGTCATTTTATTCCAAAATTATAAGTCATTACACCTCAAAAGGGTTTCTGAATAAATTTACATATTTTTTGCCATTATTATAATTCATAATATACATAAGTCTGGTATGTCAATAGTTGAAAACCTAGCCTATTGGTAGTTCATACCTCAGCTACAGCGACATCAATGCCTACAGGAAACTGCGGAACATTTCCTATCCGCTCGCGAATTGGGAGCTTGATCATGTTCATCTTGTCTATCTGTTGTTGTGTGATGAAAGAAGAAAGCAAGGGTGAGCAACAAGCCCGCCAAAATAATATGTATAATAATTTATAATATATGAGCATTCTCATAGTACTCATGAAAGTCTCGATCAAGAGGAAATGAACCAAGTTTGATATCTTAATGCGACGAAGTCACAAAATATTTAGTATATATACACATATATACTTTTCAAAATCTTTGAAATCCTCTGACATGTATAATATACATAGAGTTCCAGTTTATAACTGTATGAAAATATCGTTACAAGGTGATCTCATATATCTAACCTTGTCTCAATGTTTTTCTGAAAATCTTTGTCATTCATAAGATAATCATTAACTAGATATAAGTTGAAAAGATGAAGTTACGAGATACTCCAATATACTTATATCTTTTTCGAATACTACTTGAACTACCATCGTTCAAGATATAAATACTTCATCCCACAGATGAAGGTACAAGACATAACTTGTATAGAATCAATCTTTGAAATATCATCAAAAGGAAATAAAGTTACGAGATACTTCATTTGATGAAAATGTCATTTTGAAAACTCGACCCTGCCAACACTCAACAATCGCCCAACTGTAGCCTTTCTACCGAAGTGCTCTGGGTAGTGTTGCAGAAATATCCAACTGGATTATGAACTCATTACGGGAGTTTGCCGCGCCAGGAAGACCACTCACGATGATTAGTCGCAGTAGTGCAACCCCACCATTTTCTACATGTAGTGGAGAACAGTCGGATTAACTTGTCAACCGAACACTGGACTCCTAAGGAATGGACCGTCTTAGCGGAACTTCCGGGCCATTTGGGCCAATAAATAAGGCTGGGCCGGCGCCACTTGGCCACTAATGCCACTCCTAGTTCAGATGAAATCCATGACTCTGAAACGTAAAGCTCGTCTCCCCATTCCCCATGTAGAAACTTGTTGATACGGCTCCACCAAGAAGTCTTATCAAGTTGGAAAGGAAAACTCACCGATATTTCCTAGGCGATGCCTGTTAATGGATACTTATTCCAAGAATTTTACTTCCCGAGTGTTGGGTAAGTAATCAAAAACTCTTTTATCAAAACAGCAACCTTGTTGCGAATATAAAAATACATCACAGAGCCGGATCCCTCAGATTCTTGAGCGAGTATTTAAATCCCCTTCGAAAGGAAGATCTTAAATTTGAAAACGAGTTTTGGGATCCGCTCTAACCTTCCAAAAATATTTTTAATAAAGTTTTGAAATAATATTTGGAAATATTTAAAGTAAGAATGATTTGATAGTATCAATTATTTTCCGAATACTTGGCAAATATCGAAATATTATTCTTTAATAAAATAAAGAATATTAATTAATAAAATACGAGGATTCATAAGTCTTCGAATTAATATTCAAAATAATATTCATTAAATAAAATAAGCGGAGTCATAAGTCCTCGAATGAATATTCAAAATAATATTCATTAAATAAAATAAGCGGAGTCATAAGTCCTCAAATGAATATTCAAAATAATATTCATTAAATAAAATAAGCGGAGTCACAAGTCCTCGAATGAATATTCAAAATAATATTCATTTATAATATAAAACTATCAGATAAACATTATTCGATTAATAGTTTTGAAAACTATTTATATATATATAATATACTTGGGAACATCGTCTCCCGGTTTAGAAAAATGTTCAACTCTGGGTTCCCTATACTAACAGTATACGCAAGTACAGCTTATCTCTAGCATAGGTATTATGCAGTTTATAATCAATCGAATCAACAATGAGATATCAAGATTCCGAAACAGGCATGCATATTTATCATATCAAAATGCTCCAATATAACGCAAGATTTGCTAATAGCAATCATGCACTTATCACAAGATAATGCATATACATATATACATCACAACAACAGTTATACGGGTAGAAAACTTGCCTGAGTGTTCCGGGATAGACTTAAGCTTAGAGTGGGTCCGATAACCTATGAATAACAACATAATCCGAAATTAGATCACGGTCGCTTAAGAAACTAGTCAAAACTCACTCATACCCAATGATCGCTTACGGTCGCTTACACGCTTAACGATTTGCGTTAATCGCTCGAGTACCCTCGATTCCACCAATTTTAATAAATTAAGCGTTACGAATTTTAAGGCGACTCTTTCTCGAATACTCTACCAACTGCCTAACCCCTCTTACATAATTGTTTCATAACCCAATTAGTCTTTTAAGGGCCGTAAACAAGGTCTCAAAGTAAAGCGAGGGGTAAAGGTTCATTCGCGAAACGTCGTAACTTAAAAACGGCCGTTTCTCCTAAACCGTAAATCGGATCTAAGCGAACGACATATCAAAACGAAGCTTATGACACGATCTAGATAAAAATGGCAAAGTTAAAGATTAGTCAGTTGGCTTTCTGTCCCGAACACTAAAACAAGCAGTTGAATTAAAACGGGCATTACGACGGCTATGTTTACGCGATTACCCATGTTCATAGCACTCCAATTAACCACCAACCGACTCGTAACCATCAATACAAAAAATATTCACCTAAAACATACCACATCAGTCCATAACCTCCAAGTTTTTCAATTCAAACAACCACAATCAAGACCTATGAACTATAATCAAGATTGAATTACCAAAATACTTCCAAATCAAACCAAAGTACTAATAATCACAATCCATGCTTCTCATTTCACAAAACCAACCATTAAACTTACTAACAAATAAAGTAAAGGCTAGGGTTTGAAGTTTATACCTTCCTTGGTAGGTGTTAAGTTGCTAGGAAGCCTTGGGGAGCCTTAATCTAACCTCCTACAAGCTTTATCTTTCCAAATAAATCATGAACACAAAGTTTGGTTTTGAAGTTTGTAAAAGTCCAATTGAAATAACTGTAAAACTGAGGGTCTTACCATGCTTATTTGGACGAGACTTTTGAACAAGAGTTGTAGTCCATCTCAATACCTTTCCAACGAGCTATAGAACACAACATTTGAGTGAATATTGAAGGAGATATGGCAGTTTGAAGTTACTGGTATTGTTTTGGCCGAGAGCTTTTGTTCTTGGAAGCAAAAGTTAACTTCTAATTTTTGTGTTTTATGATTTATGTTGGTTGCTTCTCTTTATTTTAGCTTGGTAAATCCTTTAGCTTTTTAACATGGTAAATTTTACAAGGTCCATAATCAACCAACAAAACAAAACCCCTTGTCATGCTTATGTCATCATGCTTGTGTCATCTTTTTAACACATATATTCTCCTTGTGGTGTGATGAAGTCATCATCCACTAACCTCTTTGATTAAACCTTAATTACTTGGATAATGACCGCTTATCTGTTATACGGTTTGCTTAACTTTCATTTTCATTCATTATTTGAGGGATCATATCTGGGATCTTATTACTTAGGTTCCCCTAAACCTTTCTCAATATTTTATATTCCTTTTATGATCCTCTCTTATAATCCTTGAATTTAAATCCTTTAATCATGTTGCCTTATACTCAATTCTTTCCGTATCTGGTGGATTTTCGGGAAAAATTAAAGTGTTCGAATTTTGATTTTGACGATCTTTACATACACTCATTTACTTTATGAAATACTAATACGATTTTAGAATTTCCATAACAGTACTCATATATAGCGTTGTCTGATAATTTTCCTAAATCAGCATAGTCAACAAAAGTTACTATTCATCAAGGTTTCAAAAATTTCCAAAAATTGGGGTTATTACAGTTTCCCCTCCTTAAAAGGATTCCGTCCCGGAATCAGATAGAAAATAAATAGGGATACTTTCTTAGCATTGCACTTTCTAACTCTCAAGTCAATTTTCCCACATTGTGGTTCTTCCACAAAACCCTGACTAGCATGATAACCCTTCTCCTAAGCACTTGTTCCTTTTCGATCTATAACCCTTCCTGGTTGCTTCATATAGTTTACGTCTGGTTACATGTCTATGCGCTCATATGCCCATATATGTCTGGCATCCGGATTACACTTCCTTAACATGGATACGTGAAACACGTTATAAACTTGCTATAAGTTCGGGGGTAGGGCTAGCTCATATGCTAACTTTCCAATGTGTCTTAATATCTCCAAGGGTCCAACAAATCGTGAACTTAACTTTCCTTTCTTTCTGAACCTCATCAATCCTTTCCGAGGCTTTCTAAGGGGATACCTTTCACAACACTAGGTCCCCTACTTCATACTCTTTTTCCTTTTGTGGTCAAATCAGCATACTTCTTATGTCCATCTTGGGCTACTACCAGCCGTCCTCTGTTTAGATCTATTATATCCTTGGTCCTTTGGACCACTGCTAGTCCGAGCATATTGTGCTCTACAACTTCATCCTAACATACGGGAGATCGACATTTTCTTCCCCCAAGGATCTCATAAGGCGACATCTCGATACTGACATACGATATATTGTCGTAAGAAAACTCAATCCGCGTTAAGTGATCATTCCAAATTCTTTCAAGTCTATCGCACAGACTCTCATCATAGCTTCTAGCACTATAGCTTTTGCTTCTCAATACTTATTCTTTTCCAGTTCGTAATCGATACTACCTTTCGTACCTAATATTATACTGGTTACACTTTTGCTCATTAGTGTTCTATAACCTTTTAATAACCGCGTCAACCTTAGTATTACGGACGCGTTAGATTCGGAATACCACTGTACTGATACCACTTTATCTCTAGCTGCTTCCATCTTCGAAAGCTTGGTCCTTCTTATAGAAGTAAAAGAATTTATTGAGAGATCACTATGATCCTGAACACTTGTTATATCGCATAGCTAGTACAGAAGGTGGCCAACCTCTAGTACTGGACAAGCAATTAAACAACATGTGGTATCCTACTAGGCTTCTATCACACAGATAGATAGTCATTCGGCAATACCCCCCTTCTGGAAGGGTTTTTCTTCTCAGTTTACGTGAAATGAAAAGAAGAAAGAAAAGAACGAATTTAAGAGCGTTATAAAGAAATACTACCATAAAATATTTGGCTTGGAATCTACCTCTGAACTATAGAGGTTTATCAAAGGAGAATGAAACATATGTACATATATCAACATCAAGTATTATCGCATCGCAATTCACGTGCCTGAATATCTACTATTCCGTCCATCGTTTTATGGACCCATGCTCTTGCTCGAGCTTATAAAAAAATCATCTTTGAAACCCCCTCGACATTGAAAAATCGAATATGGGATTTCATTCTAGACATCATCGTTACTAGAATTCTACGCTTTCCCCACAACCTTCCTCGAATAGTAATACGACTCTCTGTCGATAGGAAAGAATAAATATATCATAGGTAAATGATCGCCTTAGTTAGTCTAATGATGATTACTTATACATCACCATGACCCGATTAGTGGTACTCAATCTCAACGCTCATTACAATACAACTCTCACAGTTGTCATCGTCGAAATATTCATAGAATCTCAACTTGGTGTACATACGACATGAAGCAGATAAAATTGCAGAAGAGTTTCAATGAAAGTAACGATAGAAGGTTAATACCATTATTAACCGTATATCTTTATTAGGAGACATGAAGGTCAAAGGTTCATTTAATCCTTTCGTAACATGGTCCTGGCTTATCTCAAGATAGGACATTCTAAGATAGATAGCCCACTCAAAGTGCTAACCTGAATTAAATCTTTACCAAACTAATATTACGGTTGAGTATCATACAATCATCAGAAAAAATGTCAATCTTTCAAACCATAATACAACCTTCACGGCATTAACCATCATCACTGTATTCCTCTGGTATGAGCGCCTATAATTGTCATCTTACACTTAAAGTGTCGGCCACCTCTTTGGCCTTTCCTGATAGTAAAATTTCCTTACAATCAATGTCATCTTAACCACCTCTAACTAAATTTTCTACCTCATTTCAAGCACTGCTTATGTGAAAATGCTTTTCTTAAGTCCTGGTGAGAAAAAAAATCACCATTTTTCCATAAGTCATTGCCTTAGTCTTTAGATGTGAACATTGTCACGACTGACTCTCGATCATACTTAGGACGTCTCTTATCTTGGGTCCTTCTTGTTTTCACCAATCTCGACCCTCATTGGGTCGATCTATACTTTCTTATGGTTCAACGCGTGCCCCCACCTGGCATTATTGTAATTACGTCATATTTCCTTTATCAAAATTTCTATTGTTGAGAACTTTTAATATTACCTTTCTTCTTGTAAAACCTCTTAGGTTATCCTTAGATCCTTCATCAGGTACACCCTAGCTACAGGGCATATCAAGATACCATTTACTAATACCAGAATCATTATCTATATAATTCTGAAAACTTTCTCTCCACTGATCTTTAAAGGTTGTTGTTACCTTAGTCCTTCATTTCGTACTACCCAAACTCATAATGTCCCTATTAAGGGTGAAATGCCAACCTTTATGCATTCCCGCATGGTTCATCTCAAGTTATCGAGGTTCTATCCTTAATTCCACCTTTAAAAGGTAATTACATCCTTCCATGGATAAATCAAGTCATACATCCCTGATAAGGGTATCTTATTCAATCATTCCTACCTCGATAGTCTAAACCTAATTTCACAATAGCGTCTTTATTCAAACTGCGGTCAATCCATATGGCCTCCTAAACATAACAACGGTTATCCTCTTTTCTTTCCTGATTTGGTAATGATAACATGGATGTTTATATTGGTCGTGTTCAACGTGAACTTCTTTTTACTAAATCCTCATTTACTTTTGTTGTTTATCTCAACAGTCATCTCAATGTGGAGATATCTTCTATACTTGGTGTCTCCCTTTTGGGCATCAAGTCACAGGTCTTACATACACTTCACATTCTTGAAAGTCACTTCCTTCATCCCATTTTCCTAATTTCTTATTATCCTATCTCCTCAGTCCATCTGTTTTTCCTTATTAATCCCTCAGTTTATCTTAAAGTTTCATCGAATACTCTCAAAAGGGGATTAATTATATGTATCACTTACGCCTTCAACCCTTGACTTTATCTCATGATTAGTCACCATCGCGATGATGATGACACACTTCTCTATATTTATTGCTAGGGTTTCTTAGGGTTTCACATACCTAACTCCCTTATCGCTTCTCAACTCTATTCCTTTATATCCTTTTATACTCATTCCTCTTTCAGTCTTTTATTTTCATTTCTATTACAACCATTTCATGAAACAACACAACATAAGCATTGATTTCAAACATCCCGTCAATCTAGATTCGTGTCCTTCATACGAACCTTGATGACTTTCACAACCTAGATTCATGATTCATCATACTTGTCCGCCTCTGGTCTGGTTTTAAAACTTCTACACTATCTCTCTATCTTCCTCAGGCTTCCACCAACGGGTGGCCTCTCTCTTAGGAAAGTAAGTGGCGAAAAAGTCTTTTGTGCTTCGTCAATCATTTAGAATCTCAAATGATTCCTCTATTTCCTTTAGCCAGACTCTTGCCTCGACTGGGTCAACTTGTTCCTTGGAACTCTGAGAGCTTAGCGACTTAAAGGTCCTGAAAGAATTTCCCACCGCATTATTTCCTCAAGGTGGTGGTTGGGGATAAAAGTATAAGTTTTGTTTAGGCAGGTCCATGAATTTCCCGATAGGAGTACCATCCTGGTTCTCCCTATCTTGCTCGACTTCTATTTTCTCAGTATGAAATGTTTCATCCTTCTCCCATAATTGGGGTTATCTTATACGTTAAAATCCTTATTTCCCACTTCATTAAGTTATGGGTTCCTTCTTTCCTGATGGCGACCTCCCTGACTATCACACTCACGGTTTGCCCTAAATCTTATTCCTCGAACTATGGATTTTATCTAAGATCCAGTCCATAAGCTCTTAAATGTTTGGAACCCAAATTCTGTAAGAATACCTCGTTATTCCCTTATCATCTTTCCCGGTATTAATCTCTTCTCCAGTCATCACTTTTTCCTGGCACCGTATGATCTTTTCCAATAATTTGGGCTGCATTACAATCTCAAACAGCTTTTCAGTACCGGCTCCGGTTACCTTCACTTCTATTTCCATTTTCTCAAAATCTCTTATCAACTCTCCCAAAGACATTATCATCTTGAGTCTCTCCTTTCTACTAAGGCGTTAGCCATCATATTGGTTTTCCCTGGATGATAAAGAATCTCATAATCAATATCCTCGATTAGCTCTAACCACCACCTCTGGCGCATGTTAAGTTCTTTCTGTGTGAAAATATACTTGAGCTCTTGGGCTTTGCGTAAACCTCGCACTTCTCTCCATAAAAGTAGTACCTCCAATATTTAGGGAAAAACTATTGTCGTGAGCCCAAGATCATGGGTGGGATATCGAATTTCATATTCCCTTAATTGTCTTGACGCGTACGCGATTACCTTACCGTGCTGCATAAGCATGCACCCTAAGCCCCTATGCGAAGCGTCACTACAAATCACAAAATCTCCTTTTTCATCCGGCAACGCCAACCTAGGGGCCGTCACCAATCTTTGCCTCAGTTCTTGAAAGTTGTTCTCGCATTTCTCTGTTCACTCGAACTTCTTAGTCTTACGAGTAAGTCGCGTTAAAGGGGCTACTATCCTTGCAAACTTGAACGAACCTCCAGTAGTAACCGACCAATCCTACCTCTGGTAGTCGCCCTGGCCATGGTCATCAATTCCTCAGTGGTCCTTTTCAAAATCTTTGAAATCCTCTGACATGTATAATATACATAGAGTTCCAGTTTATAACTGTATGAAAATATCGTTGCAAGGTGATCTCATATATATAACCTTGTCTCAACGTTTTTCTGAAAATCTTTGTCATGCATAAGATAATCATTAACTAGATATAAGTTAAAAAGATGAAGTTACGAGATACTCCAATATACTTATATCTTTTTCGAATACTACTTCAACTGCCATCATTCAAGGTATAAATAGTTCATCCCATAGATGAAGTTACAAGACATAACTTGTATAGAATCAATCTTTGAAATATCATCAAAAGGAAATGAAGTTACGAGATACTTCATTTAATGAAAACGTTATTTTGAAAACTCGATCCTGCCAACAATCAACAATTGCCCAACCTTAGCCTTTCTATCGAAGTGCTCTGGGTAGTGTTGCAGAAATATCCAACTGGATGATGAACTCATTACGGGAGTTTGCCGTGCCAGGAAGACCACTCACGATGATCAATCACAGTAGTGCAACCCCACCATTTTTTACATGCAGAGGAGAACAGTCGGATTTACTTGTCAACCGAACACTGGACTCCTAAGGAATGGACCTTCTTAGCAGAACTTCTGGGCCATTTGGGCCAATAAATAAGGCTGGGCCGACGCCACTCGGCCACTTACGCCACTCCTAGTTCAGATGAAATCCATGACTCTGAAACGTAAAGCTCGTCTCCCCATCCCCCAAGTAGAAACTTGTTGATACGGCTCCACCAAGAAGTCGTATCTAGTTGGAAAGGAAAACTCACCGATATTTCCCAGGAGATGCATGTTAATGGATTAACCTATTCCAAGAATTTTACTTCCCGAGTTTTGGGTAAGTAATCAAAAACTCTTTTATCAAAACAGCAACCTTGTTGCGAATATAAAAATATATCACGGAGCTGGATCCTTCAGATTTTTAAGCGAGTATTTAATTCCCCTTCGAAAGGAAGATCTTAAATTTGAAAACGAGTTTGGGGATCTGCTCTAACGAGTTTTGAACATCGCCTCCCGGTTTAGAAAAATGTTCAACTCTGGGTCCCCTATACTAAGGGTATACGCAAGTACTGTTTATCTCTAGCATAGGTATTATACAGTTTATAATCAATCGAATCAACAATGAGATATCAAGATTCCGAAACAGGCATGCATATTTATAATATCAACATGCTCCAATATAACGCAAGATTTGCTAATAGCAATCATGCACTTATCACAAGATAATGCATATACATATATACATCACAACAACAGTTATACGGTTAGAAAACTTGCCTGAGTGTTCAGGGATAGACTTAAGCTTAGAGTGGATCAGGTAACCTATGAACAACAACATAATCCGGAATTAGATCACGATCGCTTTAGAAACTAGTCAAAACTCACTCATAACCTAACGGTCGCTTACGGTCGCGTACACGCTTAACGATTTGCGTTAATAGCTCGAGTACCCTCGATTCCACCAATTTTAGTAGATTAACCGTTACGGATTTTAAGGCGACTCTTTCGTGAATACTCTACCAACTGCCTAACCCCCCTTACATAATTATTTCATAATCCAATTAGTCTTTTAAGGGTCGTAAACAAGGTCTCAAAGTAAAGCGAGGGGTAAAGGTTCGTTCGCGAAACGCCGTAACTTAAAACGGCCGTTTCTCCTAAACCGTAAATCGGATCTAAGCGAACGATATTTCAAAACGAAGCTTGTGACACGATCTAGCTAAAATGGCAAAGTTACAGATTAGTCAGTTGACTTTCTGTCCCGAACACTAAAACAAGCAGTTGAATTGAAATGGGCATTACGACGACTATGTTTACGCGATTACCCATGTTCATACCACTCCAATTAACCACCAACCGACTCATAACCATCAATACAAAAAAACTTCACCTAAAACATACCACATCAGTCCATAACCTCCAAGTTGGTTAACTCAAACAACCACAATCAAGACCTATGAACTATAATCAAGCTTCAATTACCAAAACACTTCCAAATCAAACCAAAGTACTAATAATCACAATACATGCTTCTCATTTCACAAAACCAACCATTAAACTTACTAAAAAATAAAGTAAAGGCTAGGGTTTGAAGTTTATACCTTCCTTGGTAGGTGTTAAGTTGCTAGGAAGCCTTAGGGAGTCCTAATCTAACCTCTTACAAGCTTGATCTTTTCAAATAAATCTAGAACAAAAAGTTAGGTTTTGAAGTTTCTAAAAGTCCAATTGAAAGAACTGTAAAAATGAGGGTCTTTCCATGCTTATTTGGACGAGACTTGTGAACAAGAGTTGTAGTCCATCTCAATACTTTTCCAAAGAGCTATAGAACACAACATTTGAGTGAGTATTGAAGGAGATATGGCAGTTTGAAGTTACTGGTATTGTTTTGGCCGAGAGCTTTTGTTCTTGGAAGCAAAAGTCAACTTCTAATTTTTGTGTTTTATGATTTATGTTGGTTGCTTCTCTTTCTTTTAGCTTGGAAAATCCTTTAGCTTTTTAACATGGTAAATTTTACATGGCCCATAATCAACCAACAAAATAAAACCCCTTGTCATGCTTATGTCATCATGCTTGTGTCATCTTTTTAACACATGTCTTCTCCTTGTGGTGTGATGACATCATCATCCACTAACCTCTTTGATTAAACCTTAATTACTTGGCTAATGACCGCTTATCTATTATAAGATTCGCTTAACTTTCATTTTCGTTCGTCATTTGAGGGATCATATCCGGGATCTTATTACTTGGGTTCCCTTAAACCTTTCTCAATATTTTATAATCCTCTCTTATAATCCTTGAATTTAAATCCTTTTAATCACGTTGCCTTATACTCAATTCTTTCGGTATTTGGTGGATTTTCGGGAAAAATCAAAGTGTTCGAATTTTGATTCTGACGATCTTTACACACACTCATTTACTTTATGAAATACTAATACGGTTTTAGAATTCCCATAACAGTACTCCTATATAGCGTGGTCTGATAATTTTCCTAAATCAGCATAGTCAGCAAAAGTTACTATTCATCAAGGTTTCAAAAAATTTCAAAAATTGGGGTTATTACATAACATAAGTCATTTTATTCCCCAATTATAAGTCATTACACCTCAAAAGGGGTTTCTGAATAAATTTACATATTCTTTGCCATTATTACAATTCATAAATATAAATAAGTCTGGTACATCAAAATTTGAAAGCCTAGACTATTGGTAGTTCCTACCTCAGCTACAACGGCATCAACGCCTACAGGAAACTGCGGAGCATTTCCTATGCGCTCGCGAATTGGGAGCTTGGTCTTGTTCATCTTGTCTAGCTAGTTGTGTGATGAAAGAATAAAGTAAGGGTGAGCCACAAGCCCACCAAAATAACATGTATAATAATTAATAATATATGAGCATTCTCATAGTACTCATGAAAGTCTTGGTCAACCAGAATTGAACCAAGTTTGAAATCCTCTGCCATGCATAATATACACAAAGTTCCGGTTTATAACTATATAAAAATATTGTTGCAAGGTGATCTCATATATCTAACCTTGTCTCAAAGTTTTTCTGAAAATCGTTGTCATGCATAAGATAATCATTTACTAGATATTAGTTGAAAAGATGAAGTCACAAGATACTCCCATATACTTATATCTTTTTCGAATACTACTTGAACTACCACCGTTCAAGCTATAATCAGTTTCAAAAGTTTATCACATAGATGAGACTACAAAATAAGTCTTGAATAGATTCAATCTTTGAAATATCATTTGAAAGAAATGAAGTTACGAGATACTTCATTAAGTCCCGATATATATATACACCTATATATCTCTCTCTCATACACTCCTTGAAAACCTCTGTCATGAAAAGTATAAACAGAGTTGTAATACCCAATGAATTTGGAAAGAAGAAAACTTTGGCATAAACCCGATATCTTGCCGATCAGGAAAGGATACCCATTAAGTAATCTTTTCTACTAGTAGATAGATGAATTCCTCGCCGGTCATCACCCTGGCCGCATTAGGACCCCGCGCTAGACCGTTACCCGGCCACTCACGCGTTGATGGACTGTCACCCAGCCTCTTACACCTCGATACACCGTACCCCGGCCTGTCGCTTATGCCGACTCAATTAGATGGACTTACTTCCCGAATGTTGGGCAAGTAATCAAATTATTTTCTCAAAATAACAACCTCGTTGCGAATATAAAATACACAACAAAGCCGGATCCCTTAGATTTTTGAGCGAGTATTCAAGTACCCTTCAAAAGGAAGATCTAAAATTTGAAAATGAGTTTTGGGATCCGCTCTAGCCTTTAAAATCATTTTGAAGACTTGAAAATATTTTTGAAAGCGTTTGGAATAAGGATGATTTGATAGAATAAATCAATTCCAAGATAATCAAAGAATATCTAAATATTATGCTATAAATAATATTCAAATAACGAATAGCTTTTATCAAAGCAAATGAAGTAAAAGTTTTGAAAATAACTTTATGAAAATATTTAAGGTAAGAATACTTGGCGAATAATGAAATATTATTCTTTAAGAAAATAATTAATATTATTTAATAAAATAAACGAAGTCGTAAGTCCTCGAATGAATATTCAAACTAATATTCACTTATAATTTAAAACTATCATATAAACATTATTCGATTAATAGTTTTAAAAACTATATATATATTTAATATACTTGAGAACATCGCCTCCTCGTTTAGAAAAATGTTAATCTTTGGGTCCCATATACTAAGGGTATACGCAAATAATGCTTATCTCTAGCATAGGTATTATGCAGTTTATAAACAATGAAATCGATAACAAGATATCAAGATTACAAAACAGGCATGCATATATATATATATATCAACATGCTCCAATATATTGCAAGATTTGCTAATAAATCATGCACTTATCACAAGATAATGCATATACATATATACATCACAACAACAGTTATACGGGTAGAAAACTTGCATGAGTGTTCCGGGGTAGATTTAAGCTTAGAGTGGGTCCGGTAACCTATGAACAACAATATAAGTCAGAATTAAATCACGGACGCTTAAGAAACTAGACTTTGTCCATTTAGACCATAACGTTCACTTTTGCGCTTAACGATTTACATATGTCGCTCGAGTACCCTTGGCTCCACCATTTTTATAAAATTAACTGTTAAACATTTTAAGGTGACTCTTTCGCGAGTACTTTACGAACTAACTAATCCACCTTAAATAATTATTTCGTAATCCAATTAGTCTTTTAATGGACTTAAACAAGGTCTCAAAGTTAAGCGAGGGGTAAAGTTTGTTCACGAAACGCCGTTACTTAAAACGGTCGTTTCTCCTAAACCGTACATCGGATCCAAGCGAACAACATATCAAAACGAAGCTCGTAACATGAAATATCTAAAAATGGCAAAGGTCAGAATCTAAAAGTGAGTTCACAGGTCCTAAAGTTAAGCACAAAAAGAGTTAAGGAAAATCGGGCATTACAACGGCTAGAACTCAGTGATTCCCAATATTTTTTACCACTCTAAATCAACCCCTTCCAACTACAATCCATCCACAACTTCAAGATTCAAACCTAAAATACTTATCTTAGCCAAAAAAAGCTCAAGAATATAAATCCAACCTAAAATTATACTATCTCCAAATTCAACCAAACTACTTAATCAAACAAAGTTCAATTCATGTTTAAACATTCAAACTACTACTCATCCATCCAAACCATCCCAAAATTCAAGCAAAAAAACTTAGTACTTAAAGGTCCAGAAGTTTTATACCTTGATTTTTGAGGGAAAAGTTTCTAGGAAGCCTTAAAACCTTGATCTATCCTTATACAAGCTTGGATCTCACAAATAATCAAGAAAACACAATGTTAGATTTTGAAGTTTCTAAAAGTCCGATTGAAAGAACTGCACAAATGAGGGTCTTATCTTGTTTATTATGACGAGACTTGTGAACAAGTGTTGTAGGCCATATCAATACCTTTCCAAAGAGCTATAGAACATAATATACGAGTGAGTATTGAAGAAGATATGGCAGTTTGAAGTTGCTGCTCTGGTTTTGGCCGAGAGCAAGCTTTCAAGGGGGAGAAAGAGTGAAATGCTTCTTGTTTTGCCCTTTGACTAATTGTGTGGTGAATTACTTGGTTGCTTCTCTTTTACTTTAATTAACCATATTTAGAATTTCCCATGGTTAAAAACACTTGGCTAATAATCCACCAATTCAAAATATCTAATAGGTCATGCTTAGGTCATCTTGATTATGTCATCCTTCTAACACATGTCTCCTCATTGTGGTGTGATGACATCATCATCCACTAACATCTTTGATTAAATATTAATTACTTGGCTAATGACCACTTATCTGTTATACGGTTCGCTTAACTCTCGTCCTTGTTCGTCATTTGAGGGATCATGGGATCTTATTACTTGGGTTCCCCTAAACCTTCCTCAATATTTTATATTCCTTTAATGATCCTCTCTTATAATCCTTGAATTTAAATAATTTTGATCATGTTACCTTATACTCAATTCTTTCGGTATCTGGTGGATTTTCGGGAAAAATCAAAGTGTCCGGATTCGAATTCTAACAACCTTTACATACACTCATTTACTTTATGGAATACTAATACGATCTTAGAATTTCCATAACATTACTCCTATATAGCGTGGTCTGATAATTTTCCTTAATCAGCATAGTCATCAAAAGTTACTATTCATCAGGGCTTCAAAAATTTCCAAAAATTGGGGTTATTACAGGCATCACACAATCCATCCTTTGAAAACTCCACTTGAGGAATACCTCTAACCAATTCTTTCTTGACTAGCTCATTCATGGTCTTGAAGTTTAGATGGGATAGCTTCTTGTGCCACAGCCAACTTTCATCTTGACTTGCTTTACTGAGAAGACAAGTTACAGATTCTGCATTTGTTGAGTTGAAGTCAGCTAGATACACATTGTTTTTTCTCACTCTAGTGAGAACCACTTTTTTGCTCTTCTTGTCAATCACAACACAGGATTCTGCATTAAAAGTAACTGAGTTGCCCCTATCACAAAGCTGGCTGATACTCAACAAATTGTGCTTGAGACCATCTACTAGGGCAACTTCTTCAATGATGACATTATCCTTTAAAATCAAGCCATATCCCACAGTATAACCTTTGTTGTCATCTCCAAAAGTAATACTTGGGCCAGCTCTTTCTCTAAAACCAGTGAGCAGGGTAGAATCTCTAGTCATGTTCCTTGAGCAACCACTATCCAGATACCAAAGATTCATTCTGTTTCCCTATACACATCAAAATCAAATCAAATTGATTTTGGTACCCAAGTTTCCTTGGGTCCTGCCTTGTTAGCCTTTTTCTTTTGTTTCTTAGGTTTGATCTCATTTGACTTGGGTATTTCAGATTCATCCTTTGTCATTTGAGTTAAACCTTTGAAACCATTCATTGAAGAAGAAATATCATGCAAATTTTGATTAACATGAAAATGCATTCTATGTGCAAACATGTTATTCCAGTAAGGCATGCTAAATGGAATTTGGGGCATACTAACTACAGCATAATAAGGATTAGGTGCAAATGGCATGTTAGCAAATTGTGCATTCAAATTCTGTGTAGGCAAAACATTCATAGGCATTGCAGGCATGGTAGTCATGTTGGGAAAAGAGGAAGGTACAGACATGGGAGTAGGCATAGCAAATTTGTAATTAACAGACAAATGATTAACACTACCACACTTAACACAGATTTTTCTGGGTGCATATTTATCAGGTTTGTAGTTGTTATGTTTGTTAATTCCTACCTTTCCATTTCTATATTTTTCCTTTTTGATTTTGTTTTAACCTCAATCTTTCCCAATATGTCATTCAGTTGCTTGATAGACAGATCTCCAATATTAACTCTCTTTTCTCTTCTCACTTGACTTGATTCTCCTGGAACAAAGTTTTTAAAAACTGATCCATATTTTTCATTTAACTTAGCTAGCTTGGTTTTGCTAACTGGCTTTTTCTCAGTCGATGGATGTGGTTCCTTGTCTTTTGACGGATAGTCATGTTGGTCTTTCAACGGATAATGCTCATCATCCGTCGAATCCACATCCGTCGATAGTCCTTCAACCAAATTGGAATCAAGTTTTTCCTTGCTCTTTTTCCAGGCTTCGTCACAAAATGATTCTATACCTTGAACTTTAGTAATTTGAGCATGGACATCTCTAGATGGTTTCCATGCCTTAATTACTTCTTGTTCTCGTTCAAGCTGCTTTCTTAAAATTTTTTTTTTCTATAAAGATTCAGTTAATTCATCCTTGGCAGTTTTACATTCAATTCTCAATTTTTCAAACTCAATGAATTGAGACTCTAGCACATTATTCCTCTTACTTAAAAACAAATTGTTTTCTTTAATTTTAGCATTTTTCTTAGTGAGGGATTTAAGAGTTACATGCAAACGATACAATTCAGTAGACATATCATTGATGGCATCATTGCACTCAGATTTAGTTAAATGTGCTAGGTTGGTGGTGATTACCTGATTGCTAGATGAACTAACTTCTGCTTCATCTGATTTGGCCATTAGGGCTAGGTTGACAAAGTTTGTTTCTTCATGTTCATCCAATCCATCAGCTGCCCAGTCATTTTTTTGAGTAATGAATGCCCTTTCCTTTTGTTTGAGTAGCTCAAAATATTTTTACTTGTTATTAACAGGCTCAAACTTTTTTTTACCAGAATCGGGCTTTCTACACTCATTAGAGAAATGACATACCAAGCCACATTTGAAACACTTAAATTTAGACTTACCAACCATGTTTCTGTTTGGCTTAGTTGCTCCAAAATTCTTCTAGAATTTTAGCTTGGCAAATCCCTGGATAAGAATGCTAGAAGCTCATATATATCATCCATGTTATCTTGGCTCAATTGTTCTTCATTTTCAGCTACCAGCCATTTACCCTTGCTTTCACAAACCATTGAGTTTGACACAGATTCCACAGCTTCAACCTTCATCTCTTTTTCCTTTTCTTGCTCAGCAACTAAAGCAATGGATCCACCTTTCTTCCTTCATTTCTCCATCTTTTCATCTTGCTTTATTTCAAGCTTATAGGTTTTTAGGATTCCATACAGTCTTTCCAAGGTGAATTCCTTGTAATCTTGAGAGTTTCTTATAGAGACTGTCATGGGCTTCCATTCCTTTGGTAGAGTTCTAAGGAATTTAAGGTTTGAGTCTTTTGTTTGATAGACCCTTCTATACAACTTGAGAGCATTCAGTAGCTTTTGAAATCAACTGAATATGTCAGTGAGTGACTCACTTTCTTCACAGTGAAAATGCTCATATTGCTAAATCAAGAGCTGCATTTTGTTCTCTCTTACTTGCTCAGTTCCATCACAGATAATTTGAATTGTGTCCCAAACCTCTTTTGTTGTTTTGCAGTTAATGATGTTGTCAAATATATCACCATCAACACCATTAAACATTATATTCATGTCCTTTTTATCTTTCCTGACTTGTTCAATGTCTGGATCTGACCATTCATGTCTGGGCTTTGGAACTTATGGTTTATTTCCTGTAGCAGCTCTCATAGGAACATGAGGACCTTTCACAATGCAGTCCACATAAGCTTCATCTTGAGAAAGAAGATGTAGGTGCATCTTCACCTTCCAGTGGTGATAATTATCTTTGTCCATAAATGGAATTTTTACTCCAACATCCTTTCTGATCATCTTGCTGATTGTGGTGATCTTTACACTCTTTGTACTTCAAGAGCTTTCTCTGATACCAATTGTTATTCCCAATCAATGCAACAAGAATTACAGAAGGGGGTTGAATGTAATTCTAGCTTTTTTTCTGATTTTAAGAATGCTCTTACTTAATATATAACTGTGTTTGATTTTGCAAGAATTGCGGAATGAAAGTAAAGTAGATATCAAAACACAAGGCTTTAAAGCTTTCTGGTGGATTTGAGCTTATTCACCAGATATATATATATATATGAAGTTGAGAACTCTATGATGCTTGAATAGCACATAGCTGCTTACAAGTGAACAGAATTACAAATAAATGCTTAACAGATACAGCTTTATCTATCTCTCTGAAAATTATGCTTACTTAGTTATTTTGTTCTACTTGCTACACTTGGTTTATATACTACCAAGTTACATGATAAAAAGACAAATAGATAAAAACAAAGAGTGTTTCTAGTCTAATTTCATGCTACTTCATTACTCTATCCAGCATCTTTGAATGTCTTCATAATTGCATGAAAATGGTAATGCTTCTTTGTTCTCTAAATCCTACAATTAGGCTACCACATTCTATTTGAAAACACCTGACGCATGTGACTGTGTATCACTGTCAACCGCTCTTTTGAATTATGATCATCCGTCGGGACTATGTTGGTCATCCGTCGGGAGTCTTGTTGATTATCTGTCGGGAGCCTTTGTAGATCATCCGTCGGTAGCCTTTCTGTCACTTGACTCCATTTCACTTAAACAGAATTACAAGACATCTTATATTTACAATAGCTAACCTATTCTGTATATTAATTTAGTAGTCAACATGACTTAAAGAAACCTACAGCATCTACTAGTACATTGTTGTTTGCAGAAATGTGCTACAAGACTTATTATTACATAAGCTACACTCTCGATGGATGTTCATTTGTCATCCGTCGGGACTATAAAGTTCATCCGTCGGGACTATTTTAGAACATCCGTCGAGAGTTACAAAACACTAAGTTAAATCTACTAAGGTGTTTTGTTAAACTTATCATCAAGTTCACAACATATTCCTAACACTATTATTCTCTAAGGTTTGATCCCTAAAACTAATATGCAGGGACTTAAGAAATAATCTTAATTTATAGATATCATCATTATCAAAAGTAAGAGTAGTCTGAGGTACCTTTAATTCAGCATTGTCATCCTCAGTATCAGCTTTTTCCATGAGAGCATAATTGACTCTATCATCTGAATCTGATGAATCATCCCAGTTTCGCTTCCTTGAGATCAAGGCTTGTTTCTTCTCAGCTCTGGGTTTTCTGCAGTCAGCTGCAAAGTATCCAATTCCATTACAGTTATAACATCTCTCTTTTGACTTGTCAAGTTTTCCAGATCTTGATTCCTTCCTATCAATATTTCTCCTGTTGTTCCTCTTATTAAAGTTTGAGGAACTGGAACCTTTTCCGGAAAATCTTCTCCCGTTCCCGAAGTTCTTGTAGACCATCTTCTTGAATCTTTTAACCAGTAGGGCAGCCATTTGATCCATGTCTTTATTGTTGTTATGAACACCGTCGGTATCTGATTCAGTATCAGTATTTAAGTCATCATCAGAATTTGATGATTCAGTATCTGACTTTGCAATCATGGCTTTCTCTTTGAAGTAGCTTTTCCTCCTAGATGTCTCCTTTGGCTTCTCTTCAACCTTGAGTGTAACTGGTCTAGATGTAGATCCTTTCCTCTTGTTTCTTTGCTCCATCTCTAGTTCATGAGTTTTCAGAACTCCATAGATCTCATCTAGAGGTGTGTTATCAAGTTGATAGTAATCCCTTATTGATGTGACTTTAAAGTCCCACTTTTCAGGGAGAGCAAGTAGGAACTTCATGTTTGAGTCCTCCAAATCATAATCTTTGTTGACAAGGGATAAATCATTCAACAACTTCTGAAATCTGTCATAGATCTTAGTTAAGGACTCATTGTTCCTTGAGTCAAAGTGCTCATATTCTTGAGTAAGTATTGTCCTCTTGTTCTTCTTGATATCATTTGTACCTTAACACTTTACTTCTAAAGCATCTCATAACTCTTTTGTTTTCTTACATCCAATGACTCTATTGGACATAACACTATCAAGACTGATGTGCAAGATGTGTCTGCCCTTAGCATCTTTTATGATAGATGAGATATCTTCAGGAGAGTAGTCCATCATGTCTTTGTCTATCATCTTCTTTGGTTCTCCTGCAAGCGAAACAGCTACCTTCATTGGTTTATAAGGACCATCATAGATCCTGTTCAGATATTCAGGATCTGTGGCTTCCAATCACATGGTCATCCTGACTTTCCAGATTGGATATTCATGTATTTTCAGGATAGGCACCTTGATTGCTTCATATCTACTCATGTTGCTGCTTATCTTTGATGTGGTTGTGGGTTGTGGCTTCGGATTCTGTGTTTCTTCTTCTTTGTATGACATGGTTGATTGATTTTATTATCTTAAACTGTTTGTACGTTAACAGCAAGCTCTGATACCAATTGTTAGGCCCTTAATCAACTGTAGAGGGGGATTAATACAGTTAATACAATCAATTTGACAAAGTTTCAACAGAATCAACAGTTATTATATTAACTGATAAAAACTTATTACAAACGTACTCTCTCGAAAGGATGAACAAATATCCTTGAGAGCTGCTAGGTTATGCGAAAGATATAACAATGTCACAATACATATAGCATGAACCTAATATGTGTTTTATATAGAGCACAACTACACAATGTATAAGGAATCATATTCTATTAATAACAAGGAAACATATACAATGCTTCTGAGATAAAGTCCTTCACTGTCTTGAGTTCCTGTTTCATTTTCCTTATCGAAGATCAACTGATGTGACAAATAATGATTTCATCATCCACTGACATAAACATCCGTTGACATCCTTATCCTTCATTTATCAACATCCGTCGATGTCATCATCCGTTGATGTAAGTTCGGATATGAACTTCTGATAGTTTCTGCTTGATATCATCAATTGCTCCTAACATTCCTCTTGTTATAAGATAAGCACTAATATAGAAGTCTTAAAAATAAAAAGTATTAAACTGTATATATACGAATTTTTAAAAGTAAAAAAATACATATAGGTAAATAATTTTTTTCTAAATAATAACTTGAATTTTATTTATTAAAATAATAAAAACTAAAATATTTTATGAATATTTTGGACAACAAAATTTGGAAAAAAGTTGGCAAAATTTTAACAAAAAGGGCCGCCAATATTTTGAGCTAAAAGGCCGCCCAAATTTTCAATAATACTCTGATATCTCTCTCATTAACCCTAAATTCACACACTCCTCTCTCAGATTCCAAAACTCACTCTGGTTCTCATACTTGGACTCCCAAATTTTCAATACACTCATCCCTATTTCATTACCTACTGAACTCATACTCTAAACTATCCATCTCCCAATCGAAGACTCTTTGTGTCTACTCTCTTATCTCTTCTTCTCTTTTCTCTTAACTTTTTGTTTAATTTTTTTTTCACAGTTGACTTGGAGTTTACTTGCTTTCTTCACCTAAATAGTTTCAGGTCATTTTGAAGCTTTGGATCATTGAAGTTTTGGTTTTAGGTATTTCGATTTCGGTCTAGGTATTTTGGTTTACTTGTGGTTTCCTATTTCACTTCAATTACTTCATCAGAGTTTATCGTCTAAGGAACCATCACTGGTCTCTCTCCGTGTTTGTGTATTTTCGTATATATGTATTTGTACTGAAGTTTGATTATTCTTGTATTAGTATTTAATTATTCAAATTGCAATCAAATTTATAAATTTTAATAAGTGATTGTAAATTTGTTTAAGTCTAGTGTTATGGATTAAAAACTAAGGTATATAATTGCTGTATTTATTACTAAGGAATGTGAGTTTCGAGTCTCGATTTGACTGCTCTTGTGCTTCGTGACTCAATCTGCATTAACAAGATGCCTACGTACCTTGCTGATTGCCAATGATCAAGTCAAAAAACGTAGTTCTGATCTGTGGGGTGAGGCCCTTTATATAGATATTGGGAGTCTTTGAATTGGACTTGGGTTAGGAGACTTGGTGGGCAAGTCTCAGAATTAGAATGGACTTTGGAGTCCTAGGAAGTAGGAAACTGATTCACTATCCCACCAGGTTCCTTGGAGGCCAATCTACAAGGATTTATTTCTCCACTAGGACTCATCTTATCAGCTAACTTATCCCTTATTAATTAATTACGAAATTAATTAATATTCAAGGTTTTGGGCCTTCTCAAATGGGCCTAGCTGTTGGCCCAATTCTGATATGATTAATGCAACATTAATTATATACCCAGGCCCTATTTTCTTCCCTATCATTTGCCCCCAACTTTTGGGAAATAGTGACTAGGTTTCGCAGAAGTTAAGTTCATTCGTTCCCTTACAGGGTGTCATTTTTGCGTAAAGTGTGGAGCGACCTACACATTTACAACAACTTTTTTTCATCCCTATCATTTAGGAATTATCTTAATTTTCAGGAATTTTCCCTGAATTCTGGGATTTTTCCTTGGATTCTGGGATTTGTCCTTAATTTCCAGGAATTTTTCCCATAATTCTGGGATTTTTTATTGATTTTCTGGATTTTTCCCATAATTCTGGATTTATCCTTAATTTCCAGGAATTTTTCCCTTAATTCTGGGATTTTTCTTTGATTTTCTGGATTTTTCCCTTAATTCTGGGATTTATTCTTAATTTCCAGGAATTTTTCCCTTAATTCTGGGATTTTTCCTTGATTTTCTGGATTTTTCCCTTAATTCTGGGATTTATCCTTAATTTCCAGGAATTTTTCCCTTAATTCTGGTATTTTTCCTGAATTTTCTAGATTTATTTCTCATTTTCTGAAAATTTTTATATTTTCAGAAAATATTTTAAGGAATTTCCTCGATTTTCTTTTTTTCCCAGGATTTTTCTTCCCTCTTTTTTTTTCTTTTTTCTCTTTTTCTTCTCTTTTTTTTTATACCTGGTTCAACCAGGAATCCTGTTCGACCAGGATCCCGGTCGAATTAGCTATCACCTTGCCCTGGTCGACAAGATTTCGCGGAGGAGGGGTTCGAGCAGGAATCCTGGTCGAATTTCGGCCAGGATTTTTTTGAAATTTTCGATCAGACTTTCAATCCTTTTGGTCAGGATTCCTCGTCTTTTGACCGAATTAACCCTCTTTTAAGTTCAGGTCGACAGATTTTCGGACAGGATCCATTCGATCAGGATCTTGTCTTGCTTTCTGGTTGACAAATTTTCTTGGTGTTAGGATTCTTCGATCAGAATCCTGACCTTTTCGGTCAGGAATTAGGATTTTGACCGAATTAACCCTTTCTCTTAGCCTTGGTCGAAGCCTTTTCGACCTCAATTAATTCGACGAGGAATACAACATGAACCCTGATCGAATTGGGTCAAGAATTTGGGATATATCACTTTTTGTGACTCCATATATTTGATTTGGGCCCTAAGTCTGGGCTGGATTCCTTTGGGCTCCTGATTTGGGCCTGGATTCTCTTGGGCCAACCCTTTAGTGGGTTTTAACTTGGGCCCATTTTTTCAACTGGGCTTTTTTTGGTCCATCCCTTAATTGGGGTTTAACTTGGGCCCATTTTTTCAACTAGGCTTTTCTTTTTTCAGGCCCAAAGATTTTTCTGGATTTTGTGGATCCTTCCAGAATTTTCTTAAAACACATATATTTTATATTTTCTCAAAATCCTCTAAACTGTTCTAGATCCTTCCAGAGTGTTCTGTTCTTGGGCCCAAATGGGCTTTTCTAGGCCTAATTAGTCTTCCTTGTGGCTATATAAGTGTGAAGTGTGGGGGGGTGATTTCACACTTCTCATTTCCACTCTCCACAACTTCCTACAACCTTCTACTCTCCTCTCTCTAGCCTTCAAAACTCCTCTCTCTCTAGGGATTTTTCGGCCTTCCTTCAGGTCTTCAAGTCTTCCTACTCTCCGTTAATGGCAGATAAAGATGCTGAGAGAGCGGCCAAGATTGCCTCGGCTTCAAAACGAGGTAAGGACGTCGAGATCCGCTCTTCTTACATGTCTCTGATAGATATGATCAACACTAGGGGGACGAATATCCCTCCACTGCACATCTTGATTCTTTTAATCATTTCAACACTTGGCACAACATAGATTATGATAAGTTAAATGCTCGTTATAACGTTCGTCCTCCCCTTAGGCTAGTTCCTGTTTCTGGTGGCGACCGTACTTGCCACTGGAAACCCGATACTCTTTTTATTTACACAGATGCCCTTGATGATGGGCTTAGGTTTCCTTTTCATCCCTTCATTCCTCACCTTCTAGCTGATTTACAAATTAACCCATGTCAGCTTCCTCCAAACTCTTGGAGGAACATTTTATGTTTTATGGTTTGCTGTCTTAGGGAAGGTTTTCCCCTATCCGTAGCTGTTTTTAGGAAAGTTTTTCAATGTTAGAACAGTTTTTCTGGTATTTGTGGTTGGGTCTTTGTTAAACAAAGGCCCAAGTGTAAGCATATCTTTAACAGTGCCTCCATTCCCGATAATAACCAAAATTGGAGGAATAGTTTTGTCGGTTTAAGGTGGGAGAATGGCAACTGGGGCACACTCTTCAGATCTTCCTTCGGGAAGGTTAGTGATGGTAGCCTCAAATCCATTAACTTAACCCCCGAGGAAATTATCATTTATAATGAGCTTACTCGGAATGACGATACTACTACCAGCTGGACTCTCTTAGAGGAGTTCTCCCTCATCCATGTGGGGCTATCCTCTGTTTCTCAACATGGTATTTTTCTTCCCTTCTCAATTTTATTTTATTTCATGCATTATTGACACCACTTATTTTATTTTTTATCTTGTTTTGCAGCTGCTAAGGAGATCAACGAGGATAATGTGCCTCCCATTGAGGAGACTGCCAGGATGAAGAAGGCTCGTCTTGCGGGCCTATATACTCGAGGAAAGGCTACGGACCCTAGCTTCCTACGGAAGCACAAGGAGCCCATGGTGGAGGTTCCAGCTGAGGGAGCTGAGGGCCACAGTGCCCCTATCACTACTGTTGCTCCTGTCCCTGCTTCTACGGGCGCCTTTCAGCCTCTCTGGGGATTCCGCCGAGGGGATACTGTGGTTGGATCCACGAAGCACGCCTGGGATTGGTCTTACCATGGCGTAACTCCCAAGGACTTCACCGATGTGGTGGCTACTCCTGACTTGGAGAGGATCAAGCTCATTGGAGCTCAGTCCTTAGCCTCGGTATGATTATTTCTTGGAATTTATCTTTCTTACTTGTAGCATTCACTTGCCTTACACCTTTGTTTATTGTTTCATTTCAGTCTAACGCTTATTTTCAATGCGCTGTGAGGCAAGCCGAATCATGGAAGAGGGCTTCTGACAAAGCCGACAATGCCCTCAGGAGGCAGCAGAAGAAGTATGTTGCTCTAGAGATGAAGTTCAAGCGTAAGGAGGAAGAGCTCGGAGAGTCTAACGCTGAGCTGGTGGTGCTTCGGGCCGAGAAAGATAAGGCGATTGATAACTATCTGGACTCGGAGGAGTTTACCCAGTCCATGAGGGTAAGGGACGACTCAGTCTTTCCCGGGTTTTTTAGGACTGGTTGGGACACGGCCCTTGGGACTGTAAACGAGGCTTGTCCTGATATTAACCTAGCGGACTATGTCTACCCTGATGATGAGGCTTTGCTACAGAGGTTTCGTACCCGAATAGTTGTCTCGGATCATATCCTTCACGACCCGCTTCTTCTTCCTCCCGAGTCGTCTTCCAGGCCTGCTGAGGATGATAACTCTTCCTCCTCCGAGACGACAGAGACTTCCAGTGAGAGCGGAGGAGATGATGATATGGATGTCGAGGGCACCTCCGCTCCTTAGAGCCTTTTTTAGCCCTGCGTAGCTTATTTATTTTATCTTGTCTTCGAGACTTAGTTTATCGAGCTTTGTACTATTTATTCGAACCAGTTTTATTTATCGCACTTTATGCTTGCATTTCATGCACTTAGTTTACTTGCCATGCTATAGAGATTTAAATATATTTTGAAAACTTTCTGAACTTCACAAATTATTGGGATTCATCCCTTATACAGGTCTTAATAAACCTTAAAACAAAACTAAAATATGTAAATCCTAAACAAGCAAAGCTTCAACGTGCTTTTCAACCTACTTGTCATCTTGACAAGTGAGAATCATTCTCAATCATATCATACATAGTAAACCTTTAGGTTTTATGCATGCCAAGTTCTCGGGACTTCAAAGCCATCCATAGTTTCGAGCTTATAGGTTCCTCTACCTTGAACACTCCTGACCTTGTATGGCCCTTCCCAATTTGGGGCAAGCTTCCCTTTCTGCCCTACACCAGAAGATTCAACCTTCCTTAAGATTAAGTCACCCTGTTTGAAGAACCTTTCTTTAACCCTTAGGTTGTAGAAGAACGAAGCATGTTTCTGATATTACACTATCTTCGCATGTGCCTCATCTCGCACCTCATCAATTAGATCCAGGGCTAACATTTGCCCTTCCTCATTTTCCTCAGCATTGAAAGCTTGAATCCTGGGGGAGGAATGTGATATCTCTACAGGAACAACTGCTTCTGCCCCATATGCTAACATGAAGGGAGTTGCTCCAGTCGTGACTCTACAGGTAGTCCTATAGGCCCATAGTATTAGGAGTATTTCATCCACCCAGTTATTCCTCGACTTCTCGATCCGCTTCTTTAGTCCATCCAGGATTATTCGATTCGCCACTTCCGCTTGCCCATTGGCTTGTGGGTAAGCCACAGAGGTGAATCGTAACTCAATTTCATTCTCTTCTTGAATTCCTCATTGTTGAATTGTGTTCCATTGTCAGTGACTAGGATGCGGGGAATTCCATACCGGCACATGATATTTTCCCACAGGAATTGTGAAACCTGCTTAGTTGTGATTTTTGCCAAAGGTTTGGCTTCAATCAACTTAGTAAAATAATCAATGGCTACAATCAGGAACTTCCTTTGTGTCTTGGCCATGGGGAAATGCCCAAGTATATCCATTCCCCACATAGCAAAGGGGATAGGTGAGTTGATGGAGGTCAGCATTTGGGGGGGTTGTCTAACGATAGGTGCATGCTTCTGACAGCGGTCACACTTCTTCACATACTCTTCGGCATCAGCCATCATTTCTGGCCAATAGAAACCCAAACGGGTTATCTTATGAGCTAGTGCTCAGCCACCCAAGTGTTGCCCACAGATACCTTTATGCACTTCTTCAAGAGCCAAGTGTGCCTCATCGGGCCTGAGACATCTTAGGTAAGGAATGACATAAGATCTTTTATACAAGATCCCATCTATCAAAGAGTATCTTAGTGCTCGAACAGCCAACTTCCGTGCTTCAGTAGCATCATTTGGCAACCAACCGGTTTGAATATGGGTCTTAATGGGATCTATCCATGACGTCCCCAGACCTATAGGAGCTATGAGCTTAACATCAATGCTCCGTGTCTTCAGAACATGGAAGTAGACACTTCCTGAACTTTCCTCTATCTCGGATGAAACAAACTTTGATAAGGCATCTGCCTTAGCATTTTCCTCCCTTGGAATGTGCTCAACATGGCATTCATCAAATTGGGTCATCACAACCCTTACTAGGCGGACATACTTAGCCATCGTATCATCCCTTGCCTCAAACTCTCCCTTCACCTGGGATATGACCAACTTCGAGTCTCCACAGACCTTCAAGTTCTTGACTCTCAGTGTCCCTGCTAGGCCGAGACCAGCTATCAGAGCTTCGTATTCTGCCTCGTTGTTTGTGGTCGGGAAATCTAATTTCATAGCATACTTAATCAAGAACCCATCAGGGCTTTGTAAAACCAAACCTGCTCCACTTGAATTTGTTTTTGATGCTCCATCAAAATAGAGGACCCAATATTCCTTGTCCTTATCATCCTTTTCTTTATCTTGAGGTATAGTATCCTCTTGCCACCCGACTTCTTGGTTGAGTATGGTACATTCCACCACGAAGTCAGCCAATGCCTGGGCTTTTATTACCGTTCATGGCTTATACTTGATGTTGAATTCTCCTAGCTCTATTGCCCACTTGATCAACCTCCCACTAGCCTTGGGACTATGAATGATATTTCTCAGGGGCTGATTTGTTAGCACCTCAATTTGATGAGCCTGAAAGTAAGGACGTAACTTTTTTGAAGCCATCAACAAAGTTAAAGCAAACTTCTCAATAGTTGAATAATTTAACTCAGCTCCATGCAGAATTTTGCTGACATAATATACGAGTTTCTGGATTTTCAGTTCCTCCTTAACCAATACAGCGCTCAAGGCACTCTCTGAAACGGCCAAGTACATGTACAAGACTTCATTCAAAGCTGGCTTGGCCAACAACGGGGCCTGGGCCATATATTTCTTTAATTCCTCGAATGCCTTCTGGCTTTCCTCACTCCATACAAAATCCTTAACCTTCTTTAAGGACTTGAATAACGACAAACACTTGTCCCCAGACTTTGAGATGAATCGTCCCAATGCAGCAACCCTTCCGGTGAGCTTTTAAACATCTTTGATAGTTTTTGGGGGCTTCATGTCCAGGATTGCTTTTATTTTATCGGGATTGGCCTCGATTCCTCTCTTGGAGACCATCAATCCCAAAAACTTTCCAGACCCTACTCTGAAAGCACACTTCGTAGGATTTAACATCATCTTATGATATCTCAGGACCTCAAAAGCTTCCCTCAAATGGGTTATATGGTCAGTCTTCACTAGACTCTTGACTAACATGTCATCAACATAAACTTCCATGGTCTTGCCAATAAGATCCTTAAAAAAATTTATTTGCCAACCTTTGATAGGTGGCTCCTGCATTCTTGAGACCAAATGCCATAACAAGATAACAATAAACACCAAAGTTGGTGATGAATGATACCTTTGGGATGTCGCCCTTGTGTATCTTGATCTGATTGTATCCACTAAATCCATCCATGAAGCTAAGCATCTCATGTCCAGCAGTGGCATCTATCAAAGTATCTATACTTGGCAACGGGAAACAGTCCTTAGGGCATGCGTCATTTAGATCAGTGAAGTCCACACACATCCTCCATTTTCCATTGGCCTTCTTCACCATTACAGAGCTTGCTAACCATTTTGGAAATTGTATCTCCTTGATGAAACCAGCCTCTAAGAGCTTCTCTACTTCCTGTTTTATAGCTTCTTGCCTCTCTGGAGCAAAACTTCTTTTCTTTTGCTTCACGGTCTTCCGATTTGGATCCACATTCAGCTTGTGAGTAATCAATTTTGGGTCTATGCCTGGCATGTCAGTTGCTGACCATGCAAACACATCACTATTTTCTTGCAAAAATTTCACCAACTTCCCTCTAAGGGGCTCCTCTAGTGTGTCCCCAACGAAAGTCACCTTCTCAGGATCCTCAGGAGATAAAGGAATCGAGACCAAGTCTTCTGCTGGCTTCCCTCTTTTCTCATCATTCTCTCAAATATCCAGATCTTCAATAGGCAGAACCTGCCCCCCGACTCCATCTGCCCTCAGTGAGGCCACATAACAACTTCTAGCCATTTTTTGATCTCCTCTTTCTTCTCCAATCCCATTCCGGGTTGGAAACTTCATTACTGAATGGTAGGAAGAAGGGACTGCCTTAAAGGCATGTATCCATGTTCTTCCCATTATAGCGTTGTAAGTCGAACTAGCCTTCACCACAACAAATTCCAACATCTCTTGCCTTGGTTCCTAACCTATGGTCGTTGGCAACTTGATTATCCCTTCCACAGGGCACTCTACTCCAGCAAATCCATATATCGGCATATCGGTCGAGGTTAATTGAGAATCATTATAACCCATCCTTAAAAAGGTGTCATGGAGCAAGATATCCACTGAAGCACCATTATCTACAAGGACCCTCTTCACCGGGCTGTTTTCTATTATCGGTGTTATGACCAGCGGGTCGTCATGAGGAAATTTCACACCCTCTAGGTCCGAATCATCAAAAGCCATTGTTACTCCTGTCTTTTTTATTCCTCCTTCCTGAAAAAAGAAAAATAATTTGTCTTGGCCCTCTTCCGGGCTTCTCCAACAATATGCATAACCTCTCTAATATATGCTTTCCTGGAGTTCCTAGATAATCCAGCAGCAGTTGGTCCTCCAAAATCGTGTTTATCACAGGCCCTCGAGGTCGCGGCCCTCCAAAAATTGCATTTATAACCGGTCCTCTAGGATGGGGATTCCGGCCCTGATCGACTTGGTCCCTCCTACGATCTTCAAAGTTCTTTCTTCCATTGTTATTCCTATCCCCTCCTTCTCCAGTGTATTTGTTCAATCTTCCTTTTCGAATGAGGAACTCAATTTCATCTTTCAGTTGTCTACACTCATCGGTGTCATGACCAACATCTTTGTGAAATCTGCAATACTTGCTCTTATCTAGCTTGGAAGGATCAGCCTTCAAGGGCTTAGGCCAACGAATATCTCGATCTTTCTCGATTTCCATCAAGATCTGGCTTCTAGGAGCATTCAGCTTAGCGTATTCAGTGAACTTTTTCCCAGGTCCTCCCTTCTTGGGGGTTGAATTGGGGTTTTGCTCGGTTCTAGGATACTTATCCTTAGCGATATATTCCAGGTCAGTTTTATGCTTCTTGCCTCCAGTGGGCTCATTACTCACTACGGTCTTCCTCATGCTCTCTTCTACCTTGATGTACTTCCCGGCCCTATCTTGGAGCTGCAACATGCTTTCAGGGGGTGTTTGGCCAAAGACATCTTGAAAAATTCATCCCTAGTTCCCTGTTGCAGTGCTATCATGGCTACCTTGTCATCAAGGTCCGGGACTTTTAAAGCCTCCTTTGTGAAACGATTCAAGTATTCTCTCAAGGATTCCTTCGCTCCCTGTACAATGCTCATGAGGGATGCCGAACTTTTCTCATGCACTCTCCCGCTGATGAACTGCTTAATAAAAGCCTGACTTAATTCTCTGAAGGACCCGATAGAGTTCGGGGGCAAACGACTATACCATCTTTGAGCCATACCCGACAGGGTTTGAGGAAAGGCCCGACACTTAATAGCGTCATTCACGGGCTGCAACAACAGTGCATTAGAGAATGTCCTGACATGATTAGCGGGATCTCCCGTGCCATCATAAGCTTTGATAGTGGGCATCTTAAAATTCTTTGAGATATGGGCATTCATTATCTCCTCGGTGAATGGTGGAGTAGGATCATCAGGATCTCCAAGGGGAAGAAGATTGCTTGGATCAGCTCTTGGGGCTACAGTCCTTCTTTGTGTCGGACCATCCAGGTCTATGATTGGAGGTAGTGGGGGTCTGGTATTCTGGTGCGCCTCTAAGTCGTGTTTTAGCCTTTGAATCTCAGCCTCATGAGCCCTGGTCCTTTCCTGCACTTCTTGGGAATTCGTCCCTTGGGTGCTCCTAGGACGTTGGCGACCATCAGCCATTGGCTCTTTGCCAGCATGCCTCCTTCTTGGGGCCACTTCATCATCTGAAGATTTGGAGTCTCTCTCAGTGTAAGGACCAGAAAATTCCTGATCTTCAGGGATAGGAGCCAAACCTCGTATATAGGGGGCGATCGCCCTCGTGCTTCACTTCGCCCAGCATGTCCACTTCCTCCAACCTTGGGGTAAAGAGGCATCCCATATGGGGGGTTAGTAGTCACAACAGTTGAATATTCGTACCCAATGGGTCGAGAATTCACAGGTGTATATAGTTATTGAAGTTGAGAATTCGTCCCTTGAGTAGCCGAGGGAATCGTCCCTTGTGGCTGAGGTTCAGTTTCCCCTACCTGGGCTTTTTGGGTGGTGGCATAAGTTGAATGATGAGGCACCTCCATAGTTGACGAAATCGTTTGGGTTGTCCCTGCGGGTGTTTCTCCTTCAAGGGCTCTAATTGTTCTCTATGTTCTCGTCATGGTTGTTGTTGTGCTTTCCCACAGACGGCGCCAAATGTTATGTATTAAAAACTAAGGTATATAATTGCTGTATTTATTACTAAGGAACGTGAGTTTCGAGTCTCGATTTGACTGCTCTTGTGCTTCGTGACTCAATCTGCCTTAACAAGATGCCTACGTACCTTGTCGATTGCCAATGATCAAGTCAAAAAATGTAGTTCTGATCTGTGGGGCGAGGCCCTTTATATAGATGTTGGGAGTCCTTGAACTGGACTTGGGTTAGGAGACTTGGTGGGCAAGTCTCGGAATTAGAATGGACTTTGGAGTCCTAGGAAGTAGGAAACTGATTCATTATCCCACCAGGTTCCTTGGAGGCCAATCTACAAGGATTTATTTCTCCACTAGGACTCATCTTATCAGCTGACTTATCCCTTATTAATTAATTACGAAATTAATTAATATTCAGGGTTTTGGGCCTTCTCAAATGGGCCTAGCTGTTGGCCCAATTCTGATATGATTAATGCAACATTAATTATATACCAGGCCTTATTTTCTTCCCTATCAGCTAGACATTTATTCTGTTTATATCAGTCAGTTAAGCTGCTTAATTTTTCCTTTGAAAGGAGTTTATGTCTACCATTTAAAGTAATTCTGTTTTATGGTCCCTTAACATTTTCTAGGTAAATTTAGTGAGGTTGTGTTTCCATAAGTCATCCATTTCAGAGTTTATGCTAGATGCTTCTTTATTGTCATTGTTAGTAGTGGTAAAATTTGAGTTTATTTATTCGATTATCCTTCTTTATATGGGAGCAATCCTGCAGTACATTAATATGCAAATGGTACCAATGCAGTACCAGATGTCGGACTAGTATGTTCACCAAGTTTTGGTTGATATAGTAAACTAGAGTCATCACATTCATACTAAATATATAGATTACTATAATTAACTTTTGTTTATTTTATGGTGAAAGCAATGTACACTGATATTTTAGTTTAACGATATTTTGGGAGTTTAGTAGTTTACAATCTAATTAAATTGGTTGTCTCCCTATAATGAACTTTATCTGCCTGTGAAAATTTTGGTAAAATCTCCTTCTCTAAATTGATATGTAGATGGACTTTTATATTGGTGTTATTCTAATTTGCGTTATGCCCTCTTTTTTCACTGGTTTTTTTAAACTAGCACTTCTATTTTATCTTAGTAAACCTTTTTCTGCTTGAAATTTTATTTGCTTCATGTACTATTTGTTGGATTTCATTACCAGTTCTCTGTCACAATGAAGTTGATACTATATGCCTTTTACTAGAGGTAAATCAAGAACCCTCCATATTTTATTGGATCAAATATCACTATTATCTTATGTTCTCTACCAATAGCCCTTTTTGATTACGCATTGTTGATCATTTTTTCCGTTAACGCACATATTGCAAGCTCGTAGTGCAACGACAGAATCATATGTTTCCATTAACCTCTTTCTTTGTAAGGGTAATTGACAGAATCATCAGTTTTTCGTGTTATCACATTTTTATTTTGAATTTAACCCTTGGGTCCTCATGTCCCTATTCCATAATATATTGAAAACATGAAAAAAAAAATTGCACACCTTGCAAAGGAAATTACCTTGGTAGAATGTTGTTTTTATGCAATACTTCTAGTTTTCTTACCTACTACTAATCTGTCTTAAGTCTCCTCATGTAAAGGATGCCCAAATTTGTAAACTTTGTTGGTGGATGTAATTTTCAATATGTTTAATGTATTTGATTTCTTTTATCTTCTTTGTTGAAATCATGATTACATATTTGACATCCCTGAAAACTCCAGTATTAAACTACACAAGTTGTTGCTAAAAATTATAGTTACATTTGGGTTTGATCTACTCCCTTGCATTAATATAATACCACTATTGCACTATCCACTTTTATTTTTTAAAATTCTTTACTAATAATAAATGATTTTTTAGGTTTTTCTTTAGAGCATATTTACTGATATATTCTAATTATCTATTTTGAATAACTGATGTTGAAGAAAATCTGTTTTATTAGTAGCTTGTAAAAATTAACTTCTTCAAAGATGAGGGACTTTTATCACCATAGGGGAGTAAGATGGTGGAAAATGAGATATTCTCAATTCTTGAAATTGCATATTGGGAACCAAATCTTCACAGGAAGTCTTTGCCTAATGAATTTTCCAAGGATTTCTTATATGATCTTCTAGTTTCTAAGGTTGTAAATTAGTTTGTTCAATTAGTTAATTTTATAATGATCTTCGTAGACTGTAGACTGTAGACTTGTGAGAAGTTTGGGAATTGTTAGATTTATTCAGTATTTTTTATATTTGTAAAATTGATTGTATACATTCCATTGGCAGGTATTCAAACTTTTCTCGGTAAAGTGTTACAATAGCTTGATAAATTGTTACAGTAGCTTGTTAAAATATTTCAATAGTCAATTAAAAATGTTACAAAAGCAATTAAAGTATTACTCTAGGCACAAATTTGATATTAGCAAAAATGGGCCCCACACATGCCAGATCAGCATAACAGGTTAACGGGTGAGACCCAAATACCACATCAACATGTCGTGTGCCACGTCAGCATGCTGACATGGCCGATGAGTCCCACGTGTGGGCCCTATTGTGGGGTCCCATTTTTTAAAAAAAAAAATTGGAACACTTTAAGGTAACATACATTAATGTTGCAGTAGTTTAATATTATGTTACTATATGACTCTAAGGTAACATAAAATGTCATGTTATCCTAGGGAAAATAAGTTAGTTAGGTACCCTAAGGTATAATCAAAATACCTAACATAAAATTTATGTTACCTTATCCAAAAAATGGTCTGGGGTAACATTTAGGCCTTTATATTATAACATTTTTTTCTTTCCGTAGGTTATTTATGGTGTAGTGAAATATTGATTAGTTACACTACACCATAAATGGGCTATTACAATACCAATAAAGTATAGTATAAGACCCTAGGTATGTTACAATAAAATATTTTCTAATGTTTTTGCTAAAATTAAGCGTTGCATTTGCTGCCATTGCAATAGACCCCTATAGCAATGTTTTTTGGAGTTATTGCAATATTTTCAAAGTATTACAATAATCATTTTGTTGCAACACTTTTCTATATTTTAGTAACACATTTATGATGTTGCAATAGACCTCTGCAACATTTTTTGTAATATTTATTGAGGTAAAAGTGTTGCACAGTAAATTTATTGCAACAGTTAGCTGCAATATTTTTTACCTATTGTCATGCTTTTTAGTTTTTAGCAATATTTATCTACAACAAATGTTTCCTATCGTAATATTTTCACATTATATTAGCAACACATATGTGCAACACTTTTTATTAGTCTGGATTTTACTATCATGTTTTACATTTTTTTTATATTATCACAATATTATACCAAAAAAGTATTCACATTCCAAATTTTGCTTGATATCGAATCCAAAAAAATAAATGTTAATACATCCCAAACAAAATCGGCTTATACCAATACATCACCTTATATCTAGTACTTGAGTCTAAAGTCCAAACATATAATGACAAAGAAACAACAAGTGGCTACATTTACAAGAAGGCTCCATGAAATGACTTCTGTGATTAAGCAACCAACATGCCAACTTCTGTGTATGTGTGGTTGAACTTCAAGAATACTGACACACGCTGAGTTCCAGAAGGCTCATGTTCAACTTCTTCTTATTAACCGGTTGTCGGGTGTTAAGCTTTCTTTTATCTTATGGTGATCTGAATGTTACCCCTACATAACGAACATTTTGTGACAATTAAACTTTTTCAAAATGATAAATTGCATAATAATTTTGATACATTATATGCCAAAATTCAAAATAAACTTTATACATATACAAGTCTAAAAACAATATAAAGTAAATAGTTTTAAATTCTATTTCAATGCCCACTAGATATTTATCATTTATTTCACCATTGTGATGGTTTACCATCACACCCTACCCGGCAGCTTTGGAATTGAGAGTAGCTTGAATTGATTTAGTTATTGTGCCAATCTCATTAATCTACAGTTAGTATGGGGATAAAAATATCATATTATAATTAGTATGAGCATGAGCTATACACCTGTACTAACTTCGATTTTCTCAGTATATCCCAAAAAAATAACCACAATAAATGAGTCAGATAAAAATATGGTTGGTAGCTTGCTCACTATTTATGTTATTTGTAATTTTAGTTAGTTACCACTGATCAATTTTACTAACTTATATTAACGTAAGTAGTGAACCACAAACCTCTCAGAAGTTACTAGTTTCACAAGGGCTTGTTTGCTCTCCCCGGCCTGAATATAAGAACAGTTTACCTGCAATACATCTAAATAGTATTATAATGTATTTCAGATACCTCACAAAAAAATGAACAATGTTAGCACCTAGAGAGGAGCAGTATTTCACAAAAATGACACCCACCTCGAAGCTTGCTAGACCATTCACCACAATTTTTACTACCACATACAAACATCCTGACATGTAAAGGTGCAAAGTCAATGACTAATTCTAATTTCCATCTTTCAGTAGCAGGTTAACGACTATAAATGTTCTCCGAAGAAACTTGAAACTGAATTTTAAGAGCGGGCAGCTACGTGATCACTATATAACAGTAAAAATTTACAATTCTCTATGTAATAGATATTACTAATATAGGAAATGTCCAAAATAATATATATCCCATTATTCTTACATCGCAAAATTGTAGATTTAATTACTCATTAGGCTTGAACCTTGATCTCTTTTTACAAAAAGAAGTAGGGTATCCACTAGACTATAATGCTAACAAAAAAAAATTGATCATGGGTATTATATTAGAGTTTATCAGACACCCCTCTAGCTCTACTTAATCTTTCTTAGAATCTTAGTTTTAAACAAAAAAAGGATTAAAATAGAAGATTTTGCTCCTGGAGTATTTAATTTGGTTGGTACTCTTCAAGGGTGCCTACATTACCAAAAATCATTAGAATTGTTGAGATTTATTCTCCTTCCCAATTAATTTTCAAAAAACCAAATTCAACTAAGTTGTCAATCAAATGGGGGATTCAATGGTTCATGCTCTTACATTGTGTTAGGAAATAAATAACACACAGAGGGGGGATGAATGTGTTTTACTATTTTGTGCTTTTCTTGAATATTTATGGTTGAACAAAGTCAACTAAATCTTGTAATGAAATGTGTTCATGCAGAATTTAAGCTTGCAGAAAATAAAGAACACAGATCTTCAAAACTTACTTAATTCTATATTAAAATTAAGACTATTTTGCTACAAAATTTCTAGGCTCTTTGTTGATAAAGAGCTTAGCTTCTTCTTGAGAGTGTTACAAGAAATTTGATCTAAATTTTTACAACTGACTAAGGACCAGTGTTAACTTTATAACTTAGTTAACTGCTGGTTTACACAGTGTGTAATAAGACATGCCATTAGCTTTTCTAAACTGTCACTTGTCATTTCTATTTATAGAAAAGTAGATATTCCATTTCTGGCTTAGCATATCTTTAGCATCCCGTGTTCACTTTGATCTTCCTCTGTCAGTTAATCTTTACCATTGATCTTGCACATTCTTCAAGCTGCTTTTTGTAGACTTGTCAATCCAGTTGTTTGGATTGTTTGTTGATTGTTTATCTTTGATACTGAACTGATCTGCAAATTTGTACTTTAAGATTGTACCTCGAGATCTCCAGTTTAAGTCTATAGAATACTTGACATCTCGATAAGTATAGTGTCTTATCGAGATCTCTACTACTCTATATTTAATTTGGCTTGTAGAGGTCTTCAGTTCTCTATAAGAGAATTTTGGGCTTGTCGAGATCTCTAATCTTTACATCTTCACTTTGACTTATCGATAACTCTTAGTTCTCTAGTAGCTTCTTGACTTGTCGATATCTCAGAGTTCTCTAGTCAAATTTAACTTATCGATATCCCAGAGTCCTCTGGTGAATTTTAACTTGTTGATATCTCTGAGTTCTCTAGTGAATTTTGACTTATCGATATCTCTGAGTTCTCTAGTGGAACTTGACTTATCGATAACTCAGAGTTCTCTAATGAATGTAGACTTGTCGATAACTCTGAGTTGAAGAAATGACTTGTCGATATCTCCAGCCTTCATCTCTTCAATTTGGCTTGTCGATATCTTTCTGAGTTCTCTAGTAGCTTTCCTGACTTCTCGATAAGCCATTCTGGAGTTCTCGAATGACTTCTCTATAACATTAAATCTGTGACTTGTAGAGATCTTGACTTAGAATATTTTTTTCCAAATAGATTTATTTAACTCCAAGCTTCTTCAAAATTCTTCTGAGGCATGATCTTCTTGATCTTCTTCCAGATAGAATCCTTAGGCTTGATATTGTTTCAGGAAAAAGACTCCAGTCTGCTCCTTGCATTTTTACAGACTTTAAGTGTTAAAAGTATAAAATACAGATTAAGATAACAATACAACTTACTTAGGGTTGGCCCCAAGCTTAGTGATTACCAAAGGTAACAGTACATTAATCTCCATAGATCAGATGTACATTTGGCTTTGCTTCATACTTTGATCAGGGACACTAATGATATTGTTATCTCCGGTAATCTTTGACATCATCACTTATATATTACAATCTCCCCCAACTTGTTCATTATGGAATTATGCACAAGTTCTAATTGATGATGTCAAAACTCTAACTAAATGCAGAAGTCAATCTCCCCCATTTTTTTCTTCTTTTGTGAATTATATTTAGATTTACTCTTCTTTCCTTTTATCAGGAAGAGGGTGTATTAGTGTCTGGAAACATCCATCCAGCTGTTTCTGCATATAGAAATATTCTCCCCCTTTTTGACATTATCTCCAGGTAGAAAGATCCAGCTAGATGCACATTGTTCAAGCTTTTGTCATTGTCCATTTAAAACACTGTATGTAGCTTCAAGCTTCAGTGATATCTGTAGTGATGAGTTCATCAAGTGGAATAGGAGTTTTACTTAGATTTGCAGAAGAAGTCCGTCAGTAACAAAAGTTCTAAGCCCTCTGTTCTTTTTAATAAGTAGTCTCACTACTTCTCACTGCACTAGTCTCATGACTTTTAAGAGTAAGAGTTTCCTCACAAGGATTACTAAATCTAGACACTCATCTACCTCTCCTTTTTCCAGGAAGGATCCTGCCTCTCTTATTTTTTGTTTTTCTCTCAATCTTTTCTCTCATCCTCACATGAAAGGCTCAATTATTGTTTGACTTACAGAAATAAGAGGTGGCTAAGAAGAGTTGTCTGTGATCATATGATTAGGGGTAATCCATATAGGTCTAATCATACTCATTTCATCAAAAGAGTGAATACCAGCTTGAGATTGTGAGGTGAATGGTTCATCAGAAACACATGTGACTAGGGTCACAGTTTGACTCACAGATTGCTATGTGGTTTTGACAGTGTGTTGTCCTCCACTATAGTGGGAACCTCCAATTGAATTGGAGGGGATTTGACTGGGTTGCTGTCGTGTACACCATCCTCAAACCCTTGTGTGTCTTGCAACACATTGGCACTTAAATATGCTATACTTGCCTCTTTCATGACAGTATCACAGGCAATTTTACTTCTAGCTTCAACTGTTAAGGCAACTTCTGCTAGAGTTATGAGGGGAGTTGTTCCTTCTTGAGGAATCTCCAATTGAATTGGAGAGGATTTAGATAGCTCCCCCTCAAGAGTACTATTTTGCACATGAAGGTGCACTAGTGATAATCTTTAGTGAAAACTGATGAATTCCCATATTTGTGGTGGTTTCTTTTCTCAAACAACAAAATAACTGAAGAACATTTTGAAGTTTTTGTCCTTTTATAAAACAGGTTTCTTTTGAGAGTCACCTGAGTGGGATTGTGTTTGAGTTTGTGTTTCTGTTGCTGTGCCTGGGTGAACTGCAGTTTGGTTTTGAAATGTTTTAACTACAGTTTAGCACAAATATCAGTTGATTGATTATCTGAATTTCATGTTGTTGTCTGAATAGATTGTGTTGGACTTGTAATGCTTTGAACATATGTAACTTTTTGGAGTTTAATTAGACATATGCATTGTAAGATACTTAGTTGCAAGCATTATTGCAGAAAAGATAATAATCAATTCAGATATAAACACATAGCAATCATTACAAAAAAAATGATAGTGAAGAAGTAGAATTGTTAGGTCCCAATGTGTTTGTAGAAGGGGGGTTGAATACAAACAGTACCAAATAATCGAATAAATGCGGAATAAAAAATGTGAAATAAAATTCAAGTTAAATAAAAATATTATTAAACTTGAAAGGTGTTACAACAACTGTATCGATTACAAGGTATTACTCTTAAATCAATTATCACAAATCTAGAATAAATTCGACATGAACTTTTTCTATTTTTGCAATAATTAGAATCAAATGCTAAACGCGATTTGAGATTAAGTTCTAGGGATTTTGATCCGCTAGATTGTTACACAAGAACAAGATAAATAATTCTAGTGGTTTGGATTTAACATTAACAAACTAGAATTTTGATCTTGATGTAAGCAGAGAAGAAAATAAAATGTTTCAAGGCGGCTGCTTTCTTTTCTTTGTTCTTGAATATGTTCTGTATGATTGATATTTTTAATTGAATGACTTCTGCTTCTATTTATCAACAGCCGAATTAATTGAATTGGAATGACAATCCTTTAAGCTTGTATGACAATCGGTGAGACTATCCTTTTGAGCTAGCAAGACAATCGTTTGAACCAGCATGACTATCAGTAGGACAATCTTTTGAACTGGCATGACTATCGGTAGGACAATCTTTTGAACTGGCATGACAATCGGTATGACAATCCAGATTGTCATGCTAGTTCATTTTCAATTGTCTTGCTGATTTAAGATTGAATTTAATCCAATTAAACTTCTGAAAATTCCTAAAATTAATTCTGAATTAATTAATCAATTAATTTAATTAATCAATAAATTAATCTTTACAGATATAATTTATTTACTTAATTAAATTATATGACTTAATTAATTAATAGAGAATTAATACTAACCCTGAGCAGCATCCATTCTTCTGAATATCTTCTGAAAATCACTGAGAATTATGAATCAATTCCGCCACTTCAACGTTGACACTCGATGTACTGTCTGGTTCATGAGTGACTAACTTCCGTGACGTTTCTTCATGTCTTGACTTTGACGCTTTGATTTTCTTCAGATTAAATCCTTGTAATTAATGATACTCTGACGAGATCTCTGTCACTTGATTAAATCCACGATCTTGATTTATATCACTGAGGCATGATCAACTTCTTGAACTTCTTCCAGTGAATTACCTCCTCAAGTCTGTAGATGAACCTTGTTTCTGAATCCTTTGACAGATATTACTTTGCGAGATCTCTCTGACGGTCGATCCACTATTTACTTATTACATTCTTATTTGAGTTGAGTTGAATCCTCGAATATACAAATAGGCTATGACATATGACTTACAATCTCCCCCTATTTGTTTGTTAGACAATAACACACAAATACCTAGAGGATAACTCAACTAACAAATAAGAAAAAGATATAAACAGAAATGCAAAGTAAATAGTAGAAAAGTTCTAGACTAGATTTAACATTTTCCAGATTCCAAGTAGATGTTCCTCTAGACTGAACATATCTACAAGTAGTTCCATCTTCATTTGTACAACCACATTTCCTGTTGAGAAGCCTATATCTCTTGCTTCTCCCCCTATGAGAATCAACTAATTAAAGAAGATCACCTTCGTTTACCACCTCTCCCGTACAATAGGATCCGCAGATAAAAACCAATGGTACTCCCCTAACAGCTTCTTCCCTTACTAGGAAATCACCTTGTGTTTACCACCTCTCCCGTACAATAGGATCCGTAGTTAGAAACAACAATGGTGTGGTGTAGTGTACATTTTTAGGATCTTTTTCTTCCTCCCTGCTATTTCTCCCCCTTAGTTGAGGAATCCTCCAAACTATTACTTAAGCTTTTATCTCCCCCTTAAAGAAGGAATGTATGCCGTCGTCTGAAGGAGTTCTCATATTTCACTTGGTTGGAAAAGAAATAACAAGTAGTTTCTCTTTCTTCCTCACTGTGAGTGTGTGATTGTGTTTTAGTGTACCTCACATGTGTTTCACTCTTCTCTCCACTCGTGTTTACACTCATTCTCACAAGTGTATCACTCCTCTCATAGCTCCAAAAATCAGCTATACCTGCAAGGAAAATCACCTTAGCCATCCTTAAGGAGGTCACAGGTGGTGCAATGGGAGTTCACAAATCCCCATCCTTGTTAAACTCGTCAGATGAATCTGAGTCATAATCTACAAGTTGCTAGTTTCCCTTTTAGGGTTCCAGATTTGAATTCTGGGAAGGTAAACAATGATCCAACGAATTTAGCATAAAGATCAAGGTTCCCTTCTAATGTCTGTGAAGACATTTCCTTGTGACTCATCAGGTAATATCTGAATCATTGTCAACAAGTTGCCGATCTGCGCCTATGTCAGATCCACTATCCACAGATGCATCCAGGGGATTTAAGCCTGGGGAGGTAGACACTGACCACTGACATATGGCTTTTGGATCAGTATCCTCTCCTAACACCTGTAAAGGCAATTGGTCCATTAACGAACCTTGAACAATCGAATCTGACCTTAAAATGGTCGAAACTCTTGTTTCCGTCAACTCATCCTTTGTGTGTGTAACCTTTCCTTGTGCATCAAGAATTGTTTATGTTTGAAGTGGTGACACTACATCGGATGCCTTGGCCGATAGGCAAAATTCAATAGACGCACCCTGTTGAGAGAATGAATCTAGTAACTGTTTTTGTGCCTTTTCAGCCATTACATCTTTTTGAGAAGATGTATGGGGGCTAGCAGTTGTCTCGGTTTAAATACTACTCATCTATGTAGGAGACAGAGCTACTGGGTTGACTACAGAACCTTCCTTATGTGGTGCACTAGGCACTATCTCCCTCACGCTCATTCATACTACATTTAGTGGTAAGAGAGTGTTGGTTGGTTCTGTTTTTGTGTTTGTCTTTACAGTCTGGGATAGACGTTGTGGGTTTTCAACCTCATGACTGTTACTGAAAGAAAGTCATTGGAGACTGAACCTGTAACACAGAATATATGGTAATAGAGAGAAAATGATTTACAATAGTGATTTCAAAAGATTTTACATGAAATAAGAAATCACTAATGTAGAAAGAAGTTTAATTTTTGTTTTTCAAAATGAATGAGTTTTTGATAAAACATTGATCACTTTGGGTAAAGTCTAAGTAATTCTCATTCATGTCAAAAGCTTACAAATATCTGCAACATAATGTTAACAACATATCATTGACCGATACTTGTCAAGTACTTTAGATACTAATTGTTATGTTGCATTATCAATATACCACTGCACATATAAAACAATATGATTGTGCTTAGTGATAAGATAGTTATAAATATGACGACTCTACTTATTCATATAAAATTGTAACTGCAGTTAGAGTGCCATACCATGTCCTTGACGATTGCTTGAGCAGTATACTAGTTCATACCAACCTGAAGTGAGATTGTGAAGAAGAGATTGCATAGTCCAATAGATCTGCAACTGCAAAGTTCATGAACTGTGGTGCACTGACTTCCTCTTTTGACTTACCAAGCAGGAGTACACTTGTACACATCTTACTAGAGTACAATTCCAAGTGTAATGTGCAGCAGGTGCTTGATATGTCGTAATATTCTCAAGTCTCGTCACTGGTGCTATATGTTAGATACTGCTTCCTGATAATAACCTAGCACAATATACAAAATTACAATGATAACATTCCCAGCTTGCAAACAGCCATATCCCTCAGATAAACCTTTGCTGTTATCTCCAAAGGTAACCATGGGGCCAGCTTTCTCAATCCACATTTGATAGCAGGGCTCTATCTCCGGTCATATGTCTTGATGATCCACTGTCAAGAATCCACACTACCGGTTACACCTGTTTAATGCCCTGCACTACAAATGGATTAGACCTTCTTCGGAACCTAAACTTGGTTGGGCCCGGCATACTTGTAGAACTGTCCTTTGTCAGGCAAAACAACATTTTTAATTTTAATTGCCTCAACTTTCTCAATGACTGAACATTTGACCTTGTAAACAGCGTTAACAAATTTTTGTTTAAGCTTAGGCACAAATGTCTCCTTTCTAGCCTTAGAAGGACTAGCAGTCTTAGACCTATCATGCTTCTTGTTATTCACATGCTGACGAGGAGTAGTCTTATCATTAGACACATGCTTACCATTAAAATAAGCATACATCATATTAAAAGCACAAGACATACAATTAGCAACACCACATGCTTTATGAGAGTGATTAACAGCAGGCAATTTATGCATGGTAGACATGGCATTATTGTTATCCAACTCATGTGTGTTTGAGTTAGTCTCAGTTGCTTTCACAACTTTGACTGGAACTTTCGACTCACTTGACTTGGAAACAATCTTCTCATTAGCATGATCCTCAGCACGTATTTCTTCTTGAATAACAGAAGAGGTCGCATCAAATGGTTCAGCAATTGATGCTTTATAGAGGGGTTCATCAACACCCTTAAGCACATGTGGTACTTCCCTCCCTTTAGCACATACATGAGGAGTGGAGTTTATGCCTAATTCTCCAATAGCAGCATTGTAATCATAACCTATTCCAGATGTTTGATTAACAGCTTGCTTACTGTAGAACTCTTTAGCCTTCGAACAAGAATTGAAGTAGGCTCTAACCTTAGTCTCAAGACCGGTGATCTTGTCTTTGAGAATAGTTTCGAGTTTTCTATAACAGTCAACTCTATTCTCTAGAAAAGATACCTGTTCTTTTAATTTGTCTTGATTAATGTGCACAAGTCTTAATTCATTGACCTCTTTCTCAAGGTCTGTGATCTGTAAACTTAACAGTTCATTATCACGACGTGCACAATCTAAGTTACCTCTTAGATGATAAACCATTTCAGCATCAGAAAGTTTTACCTCTTTTCTTGATGATGAAGCTTTTCCATCAATAGCCATAAGAGCAAGATTTCCTTCTTCTTCATCTTCACTATCAGTATCATCTCAGCTTCTTCCCTTTGCCAGATAAGCCCTTTCAGAGTTCTTTCTTACTTGCTTTGGCTTCCTACATTCTGTGGCAAAGTGTCCCAACTCATTACAGTTATAGCATCTAATTGTGCTCCGATCAACCATCCCTGTTTTGTACCCACCACTGCTGGTGTTAGAGGATGAAGATCCACCTTTCTGGAATTTGTTGTAGTTGGACTTGTACTTAAGCTTGGGATTCCTCCTGAATCTGACATGGGAGAATCTCTTGACAATTTGGGCCATTGATTCATCTTCCAATTGCTCCAGCTCTTCCAAGGAATAAAAATCATCACTTGATTGATTTGTAGTAGGAGGATCATATTCTGCTACTAACTCATTTTCCTCACCCTTGGAAAACTGTACCATTCTTTCTAACTGTTGAGATTGTTGTTGTTGTTGACCTTCAGCTACAAGTGCATTAGATGTGCTGACCATTCTATCCTTCCCGTAGACTTCCTTCTGTTGAATCTGCTCCAACTCATAAGTTTTTAACACTCCATAGAGCCTGTCCAAAGAAATCTCACTCAGATCTCTAGCTTCTCTAATGGCAGTGATTCTATGTTCAAGATGAGCTGGCAGTGTTAAAAGGAACTTTTTGTTGACCTCCCTGATTGAATAATACTTTCCATTGATGTTCAGGTTGTTGATCAACGCATTGTACCTCTCAAACACTTCAGTAATTCCTTCTCCTGGATTTGATTTGAAATGTTCATATTCAGAGGTTAGGATTTCCAACTTGTTCTCCCTAACTTCCTCTGTGCCTTCATTAATTACCTCAATAGTTTCCCACATGTGTTTAGAATTTTTACAGTTTATCACATGTCTGTTCATCAAGAGATCAAGGAAATCAATTAATATTAATTGAAGGCTGGCATCCAAGGAGGCTTCTTCCTTCTCAGCAGGAGTGAAATCTTCGGGCTCTTTTGGATAGGTTCTAGCTTTAGTAGTCACCACACCATCTATTATTACCTCTGGTTCAATAACCATCGGAGTTTTTATACCCTTCTTTAACAAGTTTGAATATTTGGGATTTGCAACTTGTAAAAATAATAGCATCTTCTTCTTCCACATGATATAATTCTCTTTATCAAATTGTGGAATTTTAACGGTTCCAACTTTATGTGAAGTCATTATGAATTTTTGAATAAATAAAAATTCAAGGAGTTGAAAATACAAAAGTCTAGGATCTTGATTTGTTCATTAATCAGAAGGCTCTGATACCAATTGTTAGGTCCCAATGTGTTTGTAGAAGGGGGGTTGAATACAAACAGTACCAAATAATCGAATAAATGGGGAATAAAAAATGTGAAACAAAATTCAAGTTAAATAAAAATATTATTAAACTTGAAAGGTGTTACAACAACTGTATCGATTACAAGGTATTAATCTCAAATCAATTATCACAAATCTAGAATAAATTCGACATGAACTTTTTCTATTTTTGCAATAATTAGAATCAAATGCTAAACGCGATTTGAGATTAAGTTCTAGGGATTTTGATCCGCTAGATTGTTACACAAGAACAAGATAAATAATTCTAGTGGTTTGGATTTAACATTAACAAACTAGAATTTTGATCTTGATGTAAGCAGAGAAGAAAATAAAATGTTTCAAGGCGGCTGTTTTCTTTTCTTTGTTCTTGAATATGTTCTGTATGATTGATATTTTTAGTTGAATGACTTCTGCTTCTATTTATCAACAGCCGAATTAATTGAATTGGAATGACAATCCTTTAAGCTTGTATGACAATCGGTGAGACTATCCTTTTGAGCTAGCAAGACAATCGTTTGAACCAGCATGACTATCGGTAGGACAATCTTTTGAACTGGCATGACTATCGGTAGGACAATCTTTTGAACTGGCATGACAATCGGTATGACAATCCAGATTGTCATGTTAGTTCATTTTCAATTGTCTTGCTGATTTAAGATTGAATTTAATCCAATTAAACTTCTGAAAATTCCTAAAATTAATTCTGAATTAATTAATCAATTAATTTAATTAATCAATAAATTAATCTTTGCAGATATAATTTATTTACTTAATTAAATTATATGACTTAATTAATTAATAGAGAATTAATACTAACCCTGAGCAGCATCCATTCTTCTGAATATCTTCTGAAAATCACTGAGAATTATGAATCAATTCCGCCACTTCAACGTTGACACTCGATGTACTGTCTGGTTCATGAGTGACTAACTTCCGTGACGTTTCTTCATGTCTTGACTTTGACGCTTTGATTTTCTTCAGATTAAATCCTTGTAATTAATGATACTCTGACGAGATCTCTATCACTTGATTAAATCCACGATCTTGATTTATATCACTGAGGCATGATCAACTTCTTGAACTTCTTCCAGTGAATTTCCTCCTCAAGTCTGTAGATGAACCTTGTTTCTGAATCCTTTGACAGATATTACTTTGTGAGATCTCTCTGACGGTCGATCCACTATTTACTTATTACATTCTTATTTGAGTTGAGTTGAATCCTCGAATATACAAATAGGCTATGACATATAACTTACAAGAATTTTTATTAATAATGGAAACAGAGTACATTAAGATATAGATTTCAACAAGTAAATCCTAATCTTAACTACTCTAGTTTCTGCTTCTTCTTCTCGGCCTTTATTATCCTTGCCCGGCGCTGTAAGCTATGGACATGGAGTGTGCAAGAGAAATGATTCTCTCCTGCAATTCCAGAGCAGCAAAGCGTTGCTGCTCGGCCACCATGGCACATCTCTCCTGCTCTAGAGAGACTTCTCCCTCAAAGAATAGGAAGTTTATCTGATCGTCCCATGAGAGTTCGTCAAAGACGTCGAGGGGAACATCAAAGGGGCTGCAAATAATCCCCCTGACGCAGACACGCAGTTCGAAAGGGTCATAGTAGATTTGGTTGTCAGCCAAATGATGAGCGGGTTGATAAACTCTATTTACAAGCTTGTAGTGGGGCAGCCATTGGAGAGAGAGATGAACAAGAAGTGAGTTTTGAAATTAGGGTGTTTGTTGAGAAAGAAAGTGGTGATGAATAACAAAGAGTGAAGGGTTTGAATTTATAGAAGGAGAAAAGAAAGAAACCAGGAGACTCTTGAATTGCCCGGTTAATAAGTGTAATAATCACACAAACATACTTTACGAGTATCTAGATAGTTAGAAGTGACAAGTTACTGTTCCCCATGCAAGTACTCAAGAATCTTAGTTCATTTTCTAGGTTAACTATTCCCCATGCAAATAAACAAGTACTCCCCACACAAAAAATAGCCCTTCCTATCAGCAAAATATCCCACTAGCTAACTCATCAAAATAAATACTGATAAGGAATTATTTGAATAAATTCAAAACACATAATTAGCATATAGTCTAATAAATTTAACTATTATCAGCATTCTCAAAACATCACATATAATATACTAGTCTACTTACATTAGACTAACATATTCCACATTTTAAAAAAAAATTGCACATAAGCACGTAAATGTGTCAATAATTCTGAGTAATTATAGACAAAGTATGTCAAAAGTATGTTGCTGAACATAATTTATGAATTAAATTATTTCAGGTTTTCATACTTTTTGCTTCTTTTGATCTGTTATTTATTAACTTCATATATTTAAGATATGAATTAATAAATATTCAGTTTGCTTAGAATTTTGAGAAATTCCAAGTTAAAATATGTATCGAGAAGTCTGAGTATTTATAGAAAAAGTAAATGACTTGTCGAGAACTCAAAAATAGACATTTGGAGTTTGTCTATCGAGAAGTCATTTTAAGAAATGCAGTACATATCGAGAAGTTATTTTAAATTACTCTTTCGAGATGTCAAATAAATACCCAGTTTGTACAAAAAGTAGACTGAATTAATTATAACTTTTATTTGAATAAATTCAAAATAAAATTAGAATAAACTTTCCAAAAGTATTTTACCAAAATAATTTATTAATTTAAATTATCTCAGTTCTGAGTTACTGATAAGAAAAAAAATTGTACTTATAGAGAACTCTGTGATTAAACACTACTAGAAAACTCTACAAGGACTTATCGATAAGTCATTTTTAAGCCTATCGAGAAGTCACTCGAGAAGTAAGTAAATTGACTTATCGAGGACTCACTCGAGAAGTCCTAAAATAACTTATCGAGAAGTCAAATTTTTACTTATCGAGAACTCAATTCTCTATATACTTTTGGTTTTTGTAATTATGCCTTGTGTTAATTTTACATATTAAGAATGTAAATTAACAACTGAGCAGTTTACTTAGAATTTGAAAAATTCCAAGTTGAATTTAAATTTGAAAAACAAATATGCAGAGATTTCTGAAATATTTATAATTCATATTTCTGTTAATTTTCAATTTAATCAATTTAATTTTGATTTACAAGAGATTAATCTGCTGCAAAATATTAGCTAGGTTCTTGCCTTAGGATGAAGAATTAAGCATTCCAATTTCACCTACAAGTCTAGTGAAAGTTGCTCCATCCAAAGGTTTAGTAAAAATGTTAGCTAATTATTTTTCTGTTGGTACAAAAATGAGCTCAATGGTACCATTTGTAGCATATTCTCTAATAAAATGGTACATTACATCAATGTGCTTTATCCTAGAATGATTAAGTGGATTAGCTACTATAGATATAGCACTAGTATTGTCACACATAATAGGAATTTTGTGTAACACTAGGCCATAATCCATTAGCTGATTTCTAATCCAAAGCACTTGAGCACAACAACTTCCTGCAGCTATGTATTCAGCTTCAGTTGTAGAAGTTGATACAAATTATTGTTTCTTACTATACCAAGATACAAGTCTTTGTCCAAGAAATTGACAGCTTTCATTGGTACACTTTTTGTCAACCTGCATCCAGCAAAATCTGTATATGTGCAACCAACAGCTTCAAAACCAGTTCCCTTAGGATACCATAATCCCAAGTTTGGAGTCCCCTTCAAGTATCTGAAAATTCTCTTTACAGCCATCAAATGTGATTCTTTTGGATTGGCTTGAAATCTTGCACATAGACATGTTGCAAACATGATGTCTGGTCTACTTCCTGTTAAGTAAAGCAATGATCCAATCATCCAATTGTAGCTTGAGATATCTATACGTTTGCCCTTTTTATCTTCATCCAACTTTGTTGCAGTAGACATATGTGTAGATGCAGGTGAATAATCCACCATACCAAACTTCTTCAACAGATCATTGACATACTTAGTTTGGCTGATGAAGATACCATCACTTCTTTGACTGACTTGAAGACCAAGAAAGTAACTTAGTTCCCCCATCATACTCATTTCATATTCATTTTGCATAATCTTGGAGAATCTTTGGCAAAGCTTTTCATTAGTAGAACCAAAAATGATATCATCCACATAAATCTTAACTAGGATCATATCATCACCATGTTTCTTGAAGAAGAGAGTCTTATCTATGGTACCTCCAGTAAAACCATGCTTTAGTAGGAAATCTGACAGTGTGTCATACCAAGCTCTAGGTGCATGTTTTAGTCCATAAAGAGCCTTGAGTAACTTGTACACAAAATTTGGAAATTTTGGATCCTCAAAGCCAGAAGGCTATTGCACATAAACTTCTTCTTCTAGCTCAACATTCAGAAAGGCACTTTTGACATCCATTTTATACACTTTAAAGTTTGAATGTGCAGCAAATGCTAGGAAAATTCTTATAGCTTCAAGTCTTGCAATTGGAGCAAAAGTTTCATCATAATCAATTCCTTCCTCTTGTAAGTAGCCTGTTGCAACCAACCTTGCTTTGTTTCCGGTAACTATACCATTTTCATCCATTTTATTCCTGAACACCCAATTTGTTCCAATAATGCTTCTATTCTTTGGTGCAGGAACTAACTTCCAGACTTTGCTTCTTTCAAACTAATTCAGCTCTTCCTGCATGGCGGAAATCCATTCAGGATCCAGTAGAGCTTCATCAATTTTCTTAGGTTCTACTTGAGACAGAAAACATGCATGTAGGCACTCATTAGCAGTTGCACTTCTAGTCCTCACACCAGCAGTAGGATCACCAATAATTGCATCTCTAGTGTGACTCATATCCCACTTCCTTGTATGAGTTTGTTGACTTGTGTTTTCATTATTTTCTTCATTGTTGGTATTACTGCTGGATCCTTCTTCTCTTTCTCCCCCTGAGTTTGTGCTCTCAAATTCAGGTGTTTGAGATGAGTTTCCATTTTCATGATTTTCCTGTTGAGTAGTCTCTTCATTTAATGTCTGTTGTGCATCAACTTCATCTTCTCTATCAGAGTCACTATCAATGTTGAGGTTTTCAAATGCCAGGGCTTCAGCTTCATTATCATCAAGGCATTTCAAGCCTGGACATTTGTCATCATCAAAGGTCATATATGTGCTCTTCATAATCTTCGTTTGATCAATCACATAAACTTTGTAGGTTGTTCTTTCCAGTGAATATCCCTGAAAATTGCTTTAAAAACCTTTGAGTCAAATTTTCCCACATATTCATAGTTATCTTTCAAAATATAACACTTGTTTCCAAACACATGAAGATGCTTTACAGTAGGCTTTCTCTTAGACATGATTGAGTAAGGTGACTTGCCATGTGCCTTGTTAATGAGATATCTGTTCTGAGTATAACATGCAGTGTTAACAGCCTCTTCCCAGAAATTTGTTAGCAACTTGGCATCTTGCAGCATTATCCTGGCAGCTTCAACCATTGTTCTATTATTTCTCTCAACTACTCCATTTTGTTGAGGTGTCGTGGCAGCTGAGAATTCTTGAACAATGTCTTTGCCTTTACAGAATTCACTTAATGTAGCATTTCTGAATTCTGTTCCATTGTCACTTCTCAATCTTTTCACACAATTATAATCTTCAGCCTGTTTTTCTATCTTCTTGATGTGCTCAATTATGATGTGTGGAGTTTTATCCTTAGAGTACATGAACTCTATCCAAGTGTATCTTGAGAAATCATCCACCATCATAAGTGCATATTTATTTCTTGAAATCGATAAGACATTCATTGGCCCAAATAAGTCCATGTGAATAAGTTACAAGGGTGCACTTATAGAATTCATAGTTTTTGACTTGTGACTAGATCTTTTCATTTTTCCTTTCTGACAAGATTCACAAACTTCAACTTGAGCAAATTCCAGTTTGGGCATGTCTCTTACTAACTCCTTTTTGACTAAGGTGTTAATTGCCTTGAAATTCAAGTGAGACAGCTTCTTATGTCATAGCTTGCTTTATTCTTCTAATGCCTTGGTGTAGAAGCAGCAAATACCATCTTTTTTTGTTGAGTCCAAGTCTGTAACAAACAAGCTTCCTTTCCTTGCTCCTTTCAGAGCAACTTCACCAGTTCTCTTGCTGATAAAAGTGCATTCTTCTTTGTTAAATAAAACTTCAAAGTCTCTGTCTGCAAATTGGCTAACACTGAGAAGATTCACTTCAAGACCAGCTACTAGTGCTACATCATCAATGACAAAATTTTTAGAAACAATCTTGTCATATCTCATTGTGAATCCTTTGTTGTTGTCTCCAAAGGTCACCGATGGGCCATCTTTATCCTCAAACTGTGATAGCAGGGCCTTATCACCTGTCATATGTCTGGAACATCTACTGTCAATGATCCATATGACTTTTTTCACTTTTCCCTGCACACAATGAGATTCGGGTATATTTAGTGACCCAAGCAGTGTTGGGTACTTTCTTCTTGTTAACTGATTTAGCAGAAGTAGAGTGAGTTGTTTCAGATAAAATAGAGTTCAATGATTGTTGTGCATTTTCCTTTTCTGATGTAGACTCAATTTTTGTTTCTTTAAGGTTTACTCTCAGTTTGTGGCAACTCTTCATCACTTTCAAGTTGTAAGGGATGCAGTCAAACTTATCACATAATGAGTAGGGATCATTTAAATCTGCTTCATTGTATTTGCAAGCTCCTTCAGTTGGCTTACTAACAACCTTTTTATAAAGGTGAGTTAGATGATTTGCAGAGCCACATTTTTCACACTTCTTTCCAAGAGCATCTGCAACATAAGCCAGATCATTGCTTTTGTTTATCCCTAATCTCTCATTTCTATTTTTCTTCTTCCTTCTTGCATCTTTAATCTTTATTTCTTTGAAAAGAGTCTTGGTGCTTTGATTGTCCATGAGATTTTCTTCAGCCATGGAAGATTGAGTTGAATTTGTATTTTTCTTTTCTTTATCCTCATCTGCAATTTCTTGCTTGATGATCAATTATTCTTCACTGAAGTTTACTTCACAAGCCTTGAACACAAGTGACCCAACCTTTTTCAGCATTGCTAAAACATTTTCATTCTATGTTGTTTTTCCTTTGTCCCTTATGTTTTTCTTTTTGTTGTTCAAGGCATCATAATCAAGACCAATAACAATGTTTGCACATGGTTTATTTTTCTCATGGTACTGATCAACTAATTCAGATACATTCTTGAAGGACTTCAACTTTACTTCATTTTTCTCCAGTTTTTCCCTCAGCACAGCCTCAATCTTATTTGCACACTTGAGCTTGTTCTTCAGATAACCATTTTCTTGTTTTAGGGCTTCAAGCTCCACTATCAACAATTTTGTTCCTTGTTTTGCATTCTCAAGCTTCTCATTCAACTTTGTTAATCTGCTAACTTCTTCATTAATAGCAACCATGCTTCTGTGGATGTGAAACATTTATGTGCTCATCTTCTCAACAGTTTCCTTATATTGATTCACATTTAATCAGTAGTGGTAAGAGTTGGTACATGTGATTTAGATGGGGATGATTCTCCTTGCTCCAAGGCCATGAGTGCATAGTTTCCAAGTTCTTCATCTTCATCATTTTCATAGTCTTCCCAATTTTTACCTTCTGCAATATAAGCTTTGCTTTGTTGTTTCTTCAGAAGAGCTTCATACTTTGCTTCAAGTTCAAGATAATCTTTATCTTTCGTTTCCTTCTTGAGTTTCCTGCATTCTATAGCAAAGTGGCCTAGTTCATCACAATTGAAGCACCTTATCTTAGATCTGTCAATAGATCCAGTTTTGTAGCCATTCTTGCTATCAGAATTGTACTTCCCTTTTTCCTTCCAGCTGCTGTCTTTGTTGAAAGACTGTCCTTTATTCTTGAAGTATCTTGGCTTCTTAATCTAATATTAGAGAATTTCCTAGCCAAGTAGGCCATTGACTGATCTAGCTCATCCAGTTCTTCAAGAGTATAGAACTCATCTTTTTCCAATTCCAGAATGACTTGTTCCTATGAATCATTTGTTCTTTGCTCACTTGTTGAGGCAACTGGAGTTTGAGATCTTGGTTTATCATTGGATATTTGACCTTCATTTACAATTAAAGCACTTGAGCCATCCACAACATGTCATTGACCTCAATGATTGTCTTTGAATCATCTCTAGTTCATATGTTTTGAGAATTCCATATAGAACTTGATCTGTCTTAGGATCTTAGTTTTAAACAAAAAAAGGATTAAAATAGAAGATTTTGCTTTTGGAGTATTTACTATGGTTGGTACTCTTCAAGGGTGCCTATATTACCAAAAATCATTAGAATTGTTAAGATTTATTCTCCTTCCCAGTTAATTTTCAAAAAACCAAATTCAAATAAGTTGTCAATCAAATGGAGGATTCAATGGTTCATGCTCTTACATTGTGTTAAGAAATGAATAACACACAGGGGGGTGAATGTGTTTTACTGTTTTTGTGCTTTTCTTGAATATTTATGGTTGAACAAAGTAAACTAAATCTTGTAATGAAATGTGTTCATGCAGAATTTAAGCTTGCAGAAAATAAAGAACACAGATCTTCAAAACTCACTTAATTTTATATTAAAATTAAGACTGTTTTGCTATAAAATTTCTAGGCTCTTTGTTGATATAGAGCTTAGCTTCTTCTTGAGAGTGTTACAAGAAATTTGATCTAAATTGTTACAACTGACTAAGGACCAGTGTTAACTTTATAAATTAGTTAACTGCTGGTTTACACATTATGTAATAAGACATGCTATTAGCTTTTCTAAACTGTCACTTGTCATTTCTATTTATAGAAAAGTAGATCTTCCATTTCTGGCTTAGCATATCTTTAGCATCCCGTATTCACTTTGACCTTCCTCTGTCAGTTAATCTTTACCATTGATCTTGCACATTCTTCAAGCTGCTTTTTGTAGACTTGTCAATCCAGATGTTTGGATTGTTTGTTGATTATTTATCTTGGATATTGTACTGATCTACAAATTTGTACTTTGAGATTGTACCTCAAGATCTCCAGTTTAGGTTTATAGAACACTTGACATCTCGATAAGTATATTGTCTTATCGAGATCTCTAGTACTCTATATTTAGTTTGATTTGTAGAGGTCTTCGGTTCTCTATAAGAGAATTTTGGGCTTGTCGAGATCTCTAGTCTTCACATCTTCACTTTGACTTATCAATAACTCTTAGTTCTCTAGTAGCTTCTTGACTTGTCGATATCTCAGAGTTCTCTAGTCAAATTTAACTTATCGATATCCCAGAGTCCTATGGTGAATTTTAACTTGTCGATATCTCTGAGTTCTTTAGTGAATTTTGACTTATCGATATCTCTGAGTTCTCTAGTGGAACTTGACTTATCGATAACTCAGAGTTCTCTAATGAATGTAGACTTGTCGATAACTCTGAGTTGAAGAAATGACTTGTTGATATCTCCAGCCTTCATGTCTTCAATTTGGCTTATCGATATCTTTCCGAGTTCTCTAGTAGCTTTCCTGACTTCTCGATAAACCATTCTGGAGTTCTCGAATGACTTCTCTATAACATTAAATCTGTGACTTGTAGAGATCTTGACTTAGAATATTTTTCTCCAAACAGATTTATTCAACTCCAAGCTTCTTCAAAATTCTTCTGAGGCATGATCTTCTTGATCTTCTTCGAGATAGAATCCTTAGGCTTGATACTATCTCAGGAAAAAGACTTCAGTCTGCTCCTTGCATTTTTAAAGACTTTAAGTGTTACAAGTACAAAATACAGATTAAGATAACAATACAACTTACTTAGGGTTAATCCAAGCTTAGCTGATTACCAAAGGTAACAGTTCATTAATCTCCTTAGATCAGATGTCCATTTGCCTTTGTTTCATACTTTGATCAGGGACACTAATGATATTGTTATCTCCAGTAATCTTTGACAGCATCACCTATATATTACACATTGTATTTATGTAGATAGCACCAAAAAAGACATTTATTAACCTGAATCTGGATAATAAACCTAACCTGTCCAATTATTATAGCATTGGATCTATATTTTGTAGTTGATATGTTGCCCTACCAAGACAAACATATCAGAATGACAATCCAGAATAAAAGTATCTTCAGTCATCAAATTATCCTGGTCGAAGTGGTAAATTTATGTCACTTGCATAGCAAAAAAAACTTATTTAGGACATCTGTGTATCTTGGACTAGTTAAAAAATTCTTGATCCAGCACAATGTCCAGAGAACATAAAGGCGCATTATTGATAACTACGAAAGTTTTTAAAGAAAAAGACGCGCCTTTAAATCTGTAAATCAGAAATCAATTTCGGAGATAGTCGATGCAATGGACACAACAAAAAGTCAGATTACTAGACTTTCTTTAACTGTAAGGACGGGAACAGAACATTAGAGTAAACTGTCATAATGTATAGACTTTAGAGTTATTCTTTTAACCATTTGTAAAGGAACATGAGAATAAATAAGGATCACTTTCGACATCCCTGCCAACCTTCTAGATAGGGTACTCAGATTTTCCACCTAATAAATCCCAAAATTGCTCAGACTCGGAGCCTTCCTTTTATAGTTTGAGCTGCATATTGGATTGCATGGCAAATAATTGAATAAGAAGAAGCTTTCTAGATATAACATCATCCTTTTTAAACATAATTGTAACTTTAAATTTGGAGAAAGTTTAACTCTAGATTCTTTATTCCGTATATTACAGGGTCTGGTTTATAACTCTAAAACATATAACCACCAGTCTGTTAATATTATACCGAATCTTGAATGAAAAAACAGAGAGGTGTCGTGCATGTCCCAGTAAAAATCCAGCTTCTCTTTTCAATATACACTTAATTAGTAACTAAACTGTTTAGCATAATAAAAGGTAAATAAATTTAAACAGTTAGAGGGTAGGATAAGAAAATTAATTAAAGTTCTTTTTTACGAAAAATTAGTATTTGCACAAACTATATAATTTATAAGTACATGGCACCTCCAAGGACGCCATTAATGCTAGTAAGTTGAACGATCATTGCAGCAGATTTAGGCTCGACACTAGCTGCCTTAATGTATGCATTACTAAGGTCTTGACTTGAGGCACGAAATATGCTCCATTTGTCTCTATTTATCCTCTACTTCTACCCTGCCCAATATCCATCTTCTATGTCCACCCACTTAGTACCTGAAAATATGAAATAATTTTCATTAAAAACGATCTAGCATGCAACCCTTATATTTTTTGTCGATTACCGGTCAACTTTTATTTCAAGTGTTGACATATATAGTACTCAATAAAAATGATCATAATCAACTCCATAGGTATAACTAATTAACTATTACAAGAAAAACTACTCAACTAATTTCTGAACAAGAAAAAATTAGGAGGATGGAAATTACTATAACTAAAGCATAAAAACTATTGAAAAAAAACACAAAATTAACATAAACATTCTAACAATTAATAACAAATTTTCATAAAATTAACACAAAATTTAACAACAAAAAACTCATAAATTGAATACTAAATTTATACTAATTTAATCAAAAACTAAACATTTATAATCAAAAATTTTAACTTGCAGACATACATATGCCTCAAAACGTGCATATACAACATACTTATACTTTCATTAAACATAATTGAAAGTTACCTAAAATTGAAGCCCTAATTGAATATGACTGAATCAGAGCTTTCATTAGTTGTGGGGTTTTGGGATCATCTCCAAATAGATTTGGATTGTTGCTCAAATCTTTACTCAATTTCGTTTGGGGTTTTGGGGCTTTTGCTCAATTAAAGATGAGAAATAGATATTTAGAGAGACGGGGGAGAGAGAGGAAATGGAGGGAAAGGGACAAAGATAGAGGTGGAGAGAGATGAAATAAATGAGAGAGAGAGGTGTTGTAGATGAAGTCGCCGGAGAGATGAGAAAATGAGATGAAGAAAATGTTTTTGTGATATAAGAAAATATCAAATGAATGAAATATTTTGGTACCAATTTATCCCGCCCAATGAAAATTTTAGTGCCCCGCCTATAATTTTCGGTAAAAGGAATGAATAGTGTTTCATCTATTGTAACGCTTTGCTAAAGTATAGCAATTGTTCGAAAATTTCAAAACTATTATTTCCATTGCAACACTTTCAGGTTTTATACAACATTTTTTAAAATATTGCAATAGACTGCCAAAATTTATCTTTATTGCAACACTTTATATAACATTAATATATATTGGGCTTGCAATAACCCATATATTGTGTAGTGTTAGTTATTAATAACAACTTTATAACCTCTTGACTCCGTATTCTTCCAATGATCTCATTTTTTATACCGATGATTGGGGAGGATGTCCCAATACTAGACGCTCAACATCAAGTTATTATGTATTTTTAGGAGACAGTCTTATCCACTGGTCATTTAAACGACAACTTACTTTATCATGATTTAGTACTGAATCGGAGTATACGGGTGTTGTAAATGTAGTTTCAAAAACTTGTTGGTTGCACAACCTTTCTGTTAGAGCTACCATGTTCAGTTACAAAGGCCACATTGGTCTATCATGACAATGTTAATGCAATATATCTTTCAGATAATCCATTGCAACATCAACGCACAAAATATGTGGAGATAAATATTCATTTTGTACGTGAAAAGATGGATCGTAGAGAAGTTTATGTTGTATATGTTCCTTCCCATTATCAATGTGCAGATATATTCACTAAAAGGCTACCTAAAGTTCTTCTTGATGGGTTCCGTTCCAATTTAAGCATACGAAAATCTCCCGCTTTCGATGTGGGGGAGTATTAGATTCTAAATTATTCTCACATATTTTTGTATATAAATTAGGCTAAGATAGCTCTTGGTGTATTTCCAGATCCCTGTAATCATGTCATGATCCCTAAGAGCAATCTCATGTAGTCATGTATTTGAAATATTTTTTCTCAAGAAATGTTGATAATCTTAGGTAACCAGTCATTCTAAAATCTCAAGGTGTTAGAGGAAGGCTCTTTGCAGGATCTTATATTAGTATTTTAACACTTTGCCTTTCGTGCCACGATAAATTATGAGAAATATTGAGGATAACAGTGAGTCGAACCTGAGTATCCCGCCAGCATAAGTTATGATACCATGTTAAGAAACAGGTCACTCTAAAAACTCAATGTGTTAGAGTAAGGCCCTTTCCAGATCTATATTCTAACACTCCCCCTCACTCAAGATCCCATTTTTAGGTCGAAGAGTGGATCATGGGCGCCCATCTTTGGGTCATTAATTTGCCTTTCGTGTATATGATAAATTGTGAGAAATATTGAGGTTGGCAGGGATCGAACCTGAGTCCTCCGATATCATGTGAAGTGATCAGTCCATCTAAAACCTTACGATGTTAGAGGAAGACCCTTTTCAGGATCCTATATTAGTATTCTAACACTCCCCATAACTCGAAAGCCCATTTATGGGTCGAAGTGGATCACGGGCGCCCATCTTTGGGACATTAATTTGCCTTTTGTGGCACGATACACACTGAGAATGTTGGGAGTTGCATGGAGTCGAATTTGAGTCATTTGCAAGTCTGGGCTCTAATATCACGTCAAGGAACCAGTCGCTCTAAAACCTTAAAGTGTTAGAGGAAGGCCCTTTTCAGGATCTTATATTAGTATTCTAACATTCCCCCTCACTCGAAAGCCCATTTATGGGTCGAATAGTGGATCACGGACACCCATTATTGGGATATTAATTTGCCTCGTGCCATGATAAATTGTGAGAATATTGGGGGTGACAGGGAGTCGAACCCAAGTCTCCCACCAGCCTGAGCACTGATACCATGTCAAGGAACTATTACATCTAAAACCTTAAGATGTCAGAGGATAGATTTTTCCAGGATCTTATATTAGTATTCTAAAGACTGGATCACACACACTCATCTTTGGGGCATAAATTTGCCTTTCGTATCCATAATAAATTGTGAGGATTATTGGGGGTGGCAAGGATCGAACAAGAGTCATCCTCCAGGTTGTGCTCTGATATCATATTAAGTAACCAGTCCATTTAAAATCTTAAGGTGTTAGAGGAAGGCCCTTTCCATGATCTTATATTTGTATTCTAAGAGTGGATCACGAGCGTCATCTTTGGGGTATAACTTTGCCTTTCGTGTATAAATTATGAGAACACTGAGGGTGGCAGAGAGTCGTACCTAAGTCTCCCACCATCATGAGCTTTGATACCATGTTAAGGAATCAGTCGTTCTAAAATCTCATTGTGTTAGAGGAAAGCCCTTTCCAGGATCTTATATTAGTATTATAACAGATAATTGATAATTATGTAATAAAATTAAACATATTATTGGGGGAGTAATATTAGAATAAAATGTTAAATATTCAGGGGTGCACGGAAAAGCAGAGACTACATCAACCTCACTTGGAGTTCTCAATTGAAACCTATCGAGTTTTTAAGAGTCGAGTTTCAGACTTGATATTAAAACCTAGATCAAAATCGATTTAAAACTTGAATTTATTACGTGTGAGTCGAGCATATCAACGTTTGACTTGGCCCGACTCGTCTCGATTACACACTATTGAAAAATTGGAAGGCTCTTTAACACCCCCTTCCATGTATTTTATTTTCCGATCCGACCACTTCACTTTTGTTTTGGGTTTGAATCACGTTCTTAATTTCATCAGCTTGTTTAAAATTATGTTCTAAATTATAAAAGAATAATGATGCTAGAGGCACAAAAAATGTACAAAAAATTGTTACAAAATGATATTTTATGGTTGATTAGGGATGGGCATCCACCCGCCTCGTCCGACCCCGGTCCGATCCCTGCCAATTCGGGTTGGGGATTCGAGGAATTTTTTAGAGGCGGGGCAAGGATCGGGGAAAATTTTATAAAGATTTCGGATGTTGGGGCGGAGTTTGGGATTAGTGTGTCCCTGTCACGATCCCCGACCCCGATTGTGTATATACATAAATAATAAAATATTTATATATTATACTAAATTAATTATTAAAAATATATAGTTCTTATAATATTATTAGAATCTAAAATAATATATAATTTTTTCATTAATTGTTTCATTATAATATAATATAATATAATATAATATATTGTTATATTTTAAATTTTGTCATTTATTTGTATTATAAACCAATTATAATATTATTTAATTTAAAAATATGAGATAATATTAATATATTTATATATTATAAATTAGTAGATTATTTTTTTAATTAAAAAGCAATTTCACCGAATTCCGACGGGGAACCATTCGGGACGGGGATCGAAGAGGAAAAGAATACCCGTTCGGGATTCGGGGCGTGTTGGGTATGAGTATCAAATTCGGGGATTGGGCGCGGGAATATCACGCCTGACGCTGAAATGTGCCCGATCCCGAAATGCCCCGTGCCATCATATGATTATGAAAGAATTTAATTCGTACTATTGGTGTGGATACTGGTGTGGATACACGAGTCCATTATGATTTAGTAAATTAAAACCCGACATGTGTCATTTTGTAAATATTTTAAAAATTAATTTTATACTGTGTATGGTTATTATCACTTATTTTTAAATTGTATACCTGTTTTTTTATCCCAGAAGAGAAAAAAAATTAAGAATCTATTGACTAGGGGTGTGCACTGTTCGGTTTTTACCAAAAATAGTTACATAACCGTGTATGTCGGTTCGGTTCGGTTTCTAGTTATTAACCGTAACCGAACCGTTCAGAACGGTTTTTTCGGTTTGGTTAGTCGTTGGTCGGTTTCGATTTTTTTCAATTTATTTCTAATAAAAATTACTTTACAAATTTAATAATAATAAGTTAGAAAATATATTAACAGAAAAAAATTAAATTGATACACTGTTTATTTATCACAAAATTACATGTGAGTTTATATTGAAATTTAAAATTAAAGTAAAACCCTATTGTTGATTGTCTGTCAAATAGATTGTACATTATGTAATATTAAGACACATGGTTTATGTTAAGAGGACGGACATTAAAACTAAAATACAGCTTCTGTTAAACAACAAAGTTGTTAATATATCTAATTATATTAGGGTCATGTATTAAATAATGTAATATATAATTATATAATTATATAATTATATCTTATTTATTATTTTAATTTATATATTATAATATAAACGGTTCGGTTTTTCGGTTCGGTTATAGGGATAAAATCGTAACCGTTACCAAACCGTTCCCTCGGTTCGGTTCGATTACGGTTTTTTACTTTTTTTTATTTCAATTTTTTTTCAATACAGTTTTTTAATTTTTTGATCCTATTTCAATTTTTCGATGAGTCATCCCTAATATTGACTATTTATAGGGTGATATTTAAAAATACCCATTTTTTGGGTGTAATGGCTGAAAATACCCATTTTTAAAACACATGGCTGAAAATACCGTTTTGATTACGCATTTTGTAATTGGGTAAGTGTAATACGCATTTGAGAATTGGGTATCCAATAAAATTACTAAAGATACGCATTTGTAGTTTGGGTATTATCATTGGAATACGCATTTGCCAAATGCGTATCTTAAAAAAAAATAAAAAAAAAATTGAATACTCATTTGACAAATGCGTATCTAGTACAAAATAGGATACCCAAATGACAAATGCGTATCCAAAACGGTATTTTCAGTCATCTACTTCCAGAACGGGTATTTTCAACCATTTGCACCAAAAAATTGTTATTTTTAACATTTTTTCCTATTTATATTGTACGAAAGCATCGTATGGCCGAGAAACTTATTTTTAACATTTTTCCCTATTTATATTGTACGAAAGCATCGTATGGCCGAGAAACTGAATTTGATAATTAAAGGAAAGTACTGCACATCTAATATTTGACCATAAATTTGCAAAAAGAGTGCATGTGTTAAAAACTACAAGAGGCCATCTTACTATACCTTTTTCAACCACTATCCTATCACTATTGTCTATATCCGTGGTATCACTTGCACACAAATTCCATTTCTGTACCATAACTTAACTTCTAGCCAATGTTAAAGTTAACCCAAACCAAACTGATTAACCTAGGAAAAAAGTGCACATACGCCATGTTTCTGTTCAGACAAGACTTACCCAAGTACTAAACTCGAACGCGCCACTCAAAGAGCGTGAATCATCAGCCGGCTTTATACACACACATAGTAACTGTTCCTGCCCCCACAACCTTACTTTCCTCTTCACCTTGCCCTTTTTTCTCTCCACTTTTTTGCTCTTGTCAATTAATGCTTCTATCCCCCCTTCTCCTTCTTCTTGCTTATCCCCACTTCCTCTTTTCTTACAAGTTTGGCTCCTTGGTTGTTTTGCACCACATCTGTTCATGTTTGGTTTTTTCAAAGGTATGTGCTTTGTTTTACTTGCTTCTTGCTTCTTGCTTCATGAGGTTGTTTTAATTTTTACATGTAACATATTTTCAAGACTTCAATTTTAGTTGTTTTTAATTTTCTAGAGTTTGTGTTTTCATACAATCTTTTTGTTGCTGTTTTTGGTGAATTCAAGATCTTTTGTAGTACTATGTTTGGTTTTCATTGATGTTTTGTTTAGATGACTAGCATTTTAACCTTGTGGATATCCCAAGAAGTTGAGAGTTCGAGTTTGGGTGGTAGCATGTTTGTGTACAGGTTAAGGGTTCGAGTCTCGGTGGATGCATGCTTGTGGCATGATCATGGCCTGGTCAAACCACTAGTTGCCCCTGTAAAACTATAAAAGTGAAGAAAAGTGTTTGTTTTGGTTAAAAATAAGAAAAAACATTTTTTTAATGAATGTTGTAGTTGTGCTTACTTGAGCGAAGTATTGGTTTTTGTATTTTTGCTTAGGTGGATGATCAATTATGATTAATTGGAATTAAGATTAAAATTTCTGTTTTTAGGTCATTTGGTAATTTACAATGTTTTCATAGTTGATGAGGTATCTTATGCATATGACTATGCATTTGTTTTATGGCATGTTCTTGGTTCATGTTTCCCAGGTAATCAGGTAGCTTAGGGTTATGTATTGTACTAGCTTGAATAGTTTGTGCTTAAACTTGTCTGGATATAGGGACATAACATTTTCCCACTTGATTTGTATAATGAGATCCCTCAAAGAGGACATATGATTAAGAAAATTTTGTTTATTTTATATTCCTCTTTCACATGCAATATATCTTTGACTATAGTTTTGTGTGATCTGTTGTGCTGCCATCACGCAGCAATTTTGCATTGCTTAATTGATTCCTTAATAAACAATACATGTATTGTTATTTATAGTTTTTATCTTTTGGTAAACTGGGTTTTTAAAAGATAAACATTGCCTGCAGGGTTGATGATATTGGACTACATAAATAGGCATTTTTTGGCAGTGTCGTACAGCACTCGTTATTGGCGCATAGGATCTTTGAAGTAAAACTTTCAGGCGTTCAGTTGACTGCAAACCTTATTGCTTAATTTATTGTTAGATCTGTGTAGCAATAGAAAGAATCTTTTCCCTGATATGACGCAAATGGTTTCAGTTTGATCTGACGAAATGGGGTGTTGTGTGTCAACTAGTAGTCAAAGTAGTAGTAGTAGCAGGAGTAATGGGGAGACAGTTAGTCCATCTTGTTTTGGAATTTCATTGGGGGGAAGGAAAAAGTTTTCTGACCACGTCAGTATGCTGAAGCATTTATCCTCCATACCTAACCGGATTTTCACTAATGGAAAGAGCCGGAGTTCTTGTATATTCACTCAACAGGGTCGCAAGGGTATAAACCAGGATGCCATGATTGTTTGGGAAGTAAGTTTCTTTCCTAGGTGATCTTTAATTTTCATTGGAGGTTTATATATTTATGCATTAAATCATTGTAGGATTTTATCAATGAAGATACAACTTTTTGTGGAGTCTTCGATGGCCATGGTCCACATGGACACCTCGTTGCTCAAAAAGTAAGGGATACACTGCCATTAAAGCTGCTGTCTTTCATAGAATCCTATGAATATAAGCAGAATAAGCAAGGGACTGCTTGTTGCAAAGGTAATAATGTCAAATCAGATGGAGGAGAGTCTGATAAAGATGGCTCGATAGAGGGCAAAGAGGAGTCTATGTGGAGAGAAGCATTTCTAAAATCATACAAGATCATGGATAAGGAGCTGAGATCCCATCCCAATTTAGATTGCTTTTGCAGTGGTAGCACAGCCATCACTGTGGTAAAACAGGTATGAACAGTGAATTTGGAAAATGCAACTCGATCTTATATTGCTATATCTGCTCTTTGATGAAATATTTTCTTTTTTTCTTATTGAAAGGGGTCAAATCTTTTCCTGGGATACATAGGCGATTCTCGAGCAATATTAGCATCCAAGGACATCAACGATTCAATGGTAGCTACTCAGTTGACTGTTGATCTGAAGCCTGATTTGCCAAGTACGTCTTATCTTTATTTCTTAGTTTAGAATTTATTTATGTTGTTTCTATGCTAAAATGATTGTAGTAATATTTTCCTTTTCTTTTCCCCATTTTTCTTTTACTGATAGGGGAAGCTGAAAGAATTAAACGCTGCAGGGGTCGGGTATTTGCATTGCAAGATGAGCCTGAAGTACAAAGAGTCTGGTTACCATTTGATGACGCCCCTGGGTTGGCAATGGCTCGAGCATTTGGGGACTTCTGTTTGAAGGACTATGGAGTGATCTCTATTCCTGAATTCTCTCACCGGACTCTGACGGAGAGTGATAAATTTATTGTTCTTGCTTCGGACGGGGTAAGTTTATTGCCTCTGAACATATATTCTGTGAAACACTGGTGTTGTAATTATTGGTCTCATATGTTAATAAGTATAGCTAGTACATTCTGCAATCATTGTTAATAAGTTGATAATTTGGTATCATGCTACTACATGCTTGTCTTATCTACCTTTTTTTTGCTAAATAAATCTTATCTGCCTTTAGTTTAGTGGATGGGAGATATAATTTCTCTTGTAGTTCAGTTAAAAATTTTAATGTGTTCATCCCGTCAATCTTTTATTGAATTTGTCATGCATTATTTAAAACCGAAGAGAAAGCACTTAAGGTCAAGACTTGTCAGGATATTCTCAGAAAGACTACCTAAGCTAAGACTATTTTACTCGTCAGTAATGCTACTGATATTTGATTTAAAAATTTAATCTTTTTTCATACTGCTGCTGAAGAGTGAATCTCAATGGTGATAGTATTTCTCCTGGAGTCTCAGATGTTGAGATTCCAAAGTTCAGGGGTCCAGTTATTTGAAGTAAATATAAAATCATGCGAAAAATACTTATGATTTGAATGTGTATCTGGGGAAGAATGAACTAAAATTATATATTCATCTTCAGATAAATTAGATTTACCATTTTGGGTGTTAGAGGACGAAAATGTTTCATTAAAAAGAAAATAGATTGAAAGAGCATCTTCTTGTGGTTTTTTGCTTGTTAAATGCATCGTTATCTGAAATATGCAATTGTCTGCCTTTTTCCTTGTGCCGTTTTTTGTTTCATAAAAAACCTGTCTGAAGAGATTGATGATCCTGTGATATTCTACACACTTGAGTAATTCTGGCTCGTTACATTTGATAACATCTTTCCTTAATTACTTGTTTCAGGTTTGGGATGTCCTAAGCAACGAGGAAGTTGTGGAGATAATTTCATCAGCTCCAGCTCGGTCTTCAGCAGCACGGATATTGGTTGATTCCGCTGCACGCGAATGGAAATCAAAATATCCAACATCCAAGATGGATGATTGTGCAGTCGTTTGCTTATATCTGGACGGGAAAATGGATTTGGAATCGGATTACGAGGAACAGAACTACTCTTCAGCTACTCTTCAGAGTAATCATTCTGGCAACGCTGGGGAATCAGATGATGGTCAAAATTCTGAGCCGTCATTGCAGAGAAATTATACCGTCAGGTCATCAGAAGAGAATGATGCCTACAAAAGAGTGGCAGCAGCAGCCATCGAAGTAGAAGGAATCAGTGAAACTGTTGTAACTGAAGATCAAAACTGGTCAGGGTTGGAAGGTGTGACACGTGTGAACTCCCTTGTTCAACTCCCAAGATTCTCCGAAGAAAGGCAAAGGCCTTAATTTCTTGTACAGTTGAGCTTCTCTGAACCATGTAGTTTCTCACAAAACTTACAAATTTTTATTGGTCTTGGGACTTCTATTTCTCTTGCAGCAAGATTTTATTTGTTCAAAATGCTGCTTTACCAGTCTGGTTATGTTATTGTCTATTTACTGGTTTATGTAAATTTAAAATCCTGAAGTGTCCAAATAGCCAAATGTTTCATATTATATAGAGAGCACTCTCATCATACCCGCATGCAGAGCAAACTAATCGCGTACAGACGGAAATTTGTTAAAAAATTTCGGGGAGTTTACAGAGTCATGATCAGATTGTTTCAGTAGTCTTAACTGGTGTGACTTACTCTGTAGTTCTGAGGAATCAGCTTGATATCAAACAAGCCCTTTAAATCAGTAGTAGAGTAGTGCCATTTGAGAACAAATAATCTTTGGCATTCTTTTTTTTTATTATTGTAAAGACTGACAAACATTGTAAATTTAAAAGCAAGTTGTAAAATTTTCCAAATTGAGCAAATAACTGAAGGTCCAATCATTTACTCCACAGTCCACAGCCTTTTGTGCAAGTTCGTGGGGAATTCTTTGATAAATTCTTGCTTATTTCAGTCTCTGCAGCAGAATCGTAGTAGTCCGGATATAGGTTTTAGTGACTTGCCAACTCTTAGATGGAGGCATTCGACACAAATGACAAAACTATGAGATGCACATTAGGTCGGTGAGACACAACACTTACATTAAATCGGCCGTTCAAGCAGTTGGTTGAGGTGATTTTCTGAAGAAACTAACTTTTCTAGGGAAACCATTTCTTAAATGACTGCTCTGATTTGGTTTCCGCATATGAAAACCTCAAGTATATAACACCACCTCCTGTTCTCTTACTTTCTTCATCACTTAGCTAAACACAATCTAGCTTCTTTCAAACGTTCATCCTTTTTTGTGAAAGATACAAAGTAGCTAAGTAGTTAGCGCAATGGCTTTCAAGCCGTACTCCATCACTGCTTTCGTTCTCATTCTCAACATCGTTTTCTTATTGGCTAGTGCTGTACGTGACATTCCAATAGATGTTGATAAGAAACAGCCAGAGACCTTCACACAGGAAGGCAGTGTAATTCCAGGAATCGGACGCGTAATGGTTCCCCCTAAAAGAAGTGCTTTCACATAGGGTTTAATCATTTCACCTACAACCCGGTAACAGGCACCAATACAGGACATGGAGTCGGCATTCCTACTCTCCCTGCTCCAACTACTGGTGGCTCTGTTCCTGGTGGCGACGGCACTCCTGTCCCCAATTCTGGATTCGAGGTCCCAACTGGTGTCCTTCGCCACCTGCTCAAGTGTCTACTTAAATTATATTAAATTATATAGGGTTAAATATCAAAGTGTTCACTCAACTGAATATCATATATCAGTTTCATCATCAAACTTAACGGGGTATCATTTGAATCACTAAAATCATAATAAATATCAAATGAATATCTCAAAATAGGTGCTCGAGAAATAAAAATTATTTTATGGAGTTTTATACATGTTTCTTGAATCCTATTACAACCAAATGAAAAGTTATGAATTCCTATTATTTTAGATGATCTAGTGAGATTTTTAAAAATTTATCTACTAATTATTTTTATTTAAGTCAAAAAATATAACTATAAAATTAAAAATAAATAGTAGATCAATTTTTAAAAATCTCACTATATTATCAAAAATACTAGAATTCATACATTTTCATTTGGTTATAATAGAATTCAAGAAAAATATATAGAACTCTATAAAAATAATTTTTAATTCCCGAGCACCTATATTGAGGTATCTGTTCGATATTTATTATGACTTTAGTGATTCAAATGATATCCCGATAAATTTAATGATCAAACTGATATATGGCTTACAGTTAAGTGACCACTTTGATATTTAACCCAAATTATATATGCCGTAAGATAGAAATAAAAACTTTATCAGCTAGTAGTATGCATGGCCTTTCGGTGGATCCTGTATGCCCCTCCTCTATAGTTATTTACTGTACTGAAGTCACTCACTATCACTGTGCATCGTTCCATTGTACTTCTTGTACTAGCTTAGTGCTTGATATGAATAAATGTCAGTACATTGGACGACATAAAATGCAAGTATTGAACATTTTGTCGAGGATCATGCTTTAAAACTCAATTACAAAAAGAAAATATTGTGCTTAAACTATGATGTTTACTGAGGAAAATACAGGTAGGGCACTTGATCTTAAAAAGGAAAACACAGGATTGTATTGCAGAACAACTGAAGCACAAATTAAGGTTTTTCACTTCATTTAATGCTTAGTCTGTCAGCCCTGCAACCGATTGGAGAAGTAGATACTAGGGGTGTACAGATGAACCGCTCAACCGCATCCAACCGCTCGTAACCGAACCGTATTTTGCGGATAATCGCGAAACGCGGGTTGTTTGTGAATTTAAATTTTAAAAACCGCTCATTCGCGGTTTGGATACGGTTTTAAATTCTTGAAAATCGCAACCGCAACCGCAACTCACAACATATATTTATAATAAAATATATTTCCAAAAATATAGTTGATATCATATAAATTAATAAGTATACACATTTATTAACTAATTTTAGGTTAATGTTAAGACTTCATTCATAAGATTCACAATCATTGTAAGATATATAACCAAAATAAATAAAAAATGTAATTAACATGTAATTTTATTTTTATCCTTTCTTTTTTTTTCTCTCACCTCTATATTTTTGTATGTTTTTAATATTCTTGCTCCACACGGAGCATTAGTTTGTATTTTATTTTTGAATGTAAATTTATCATGTAACTTAAATTTGAATTTATTAATATTCCGAATTTATTTTTTTACAAATTATTAATTATTTTAATATAAGTTGTTGAACCACTAACCGATCCGCAATAACCACAAATTCGCAACCGCAATTGACGCGCTTAACCGCAACCGCATTTGTGGTTGCAGATGACAATATTCTAAAACCGCTCTTCGCGGTTTGGTTCGACTTTAACCCCAAAATCGATCTGATCCGATCCGAATCGCGTACACCCCTAGTAGATACTGCAAACTTGGTCTTTGCTAGTTGTCATGGATAAAAATTTAGGGTATAATAATTGCTGTAATTATTACTAAGATTCGGGAGCTCAAGGCCTTTAATGGCAGCTCTCGTGTTTTGTAATTTAACTCTGTCTTTACGAGATGTCTACGTATCTCTGTGAATTAGAGAATCAAGCCAGAAAACGTAGCTCTGAGAGGAGAGGTGAGACCCCTTATATAAATGTTGGGAGTCCTTGAATTGGACTAGGGTCAGGAGACTTGTTGAACAAGTCTCAGACTTTAGATAGACTTTGAAGTCCTAAAATCAAGGAATCGGACTCCTTGTGGGTGTAGGTGCCCTCAAGGCTATTTTTTATTGATTTATATTACTGATTGGACCCATCTAATGAGCTGTTAATCTTCCATATTTATTAATTACGAAATTAATAAATAATCAGGGCTTCGGGCCTCGTTAATTGGATTTCGTTATGGGACTGTATCAGGTCTAATTAATTCAACACTAATTATATTTCTAGGCTAATTTTAGGCCCATATCATTTGCCCCCCAACTTTTGTGAAACCTTACAAATATTTCGTAGAAGTTAAAGTTTATACATTTTATGGCTATCGTTGTTATCATAAAGTGTGGAGCGACCAACACGTTTATAATGATTTGCCTTACTCGGGGCTTCAACATATATTTTTAGGAAATTTTTTACAATTTTTCATATATGTTTTCGTACCTACTCCTATTTTTAAGAATTTTCTGATATTTTCACTTATTTTTCTGGCACTTTTCATGTCTCCAAATAATTTTTGCAAATTTTCCTAATAATTAAGGAATTTTTTATGTACTCACAAATACTTTTCCTAAATTTTTAGGAATTTTTCCCTATCTTGGGTATTTTTCTTGATTTTTTCTAATATTTTAGGAATTTTTTCCTACCTCTGGGTATTTTTCTTGATTTTTCTTAATAATTTAGGAATTTTTTCCTACCTTCGGGTATTTTTCTTGATTTTTCCTTATATTTTAGGAATTCTTTCCTACCTCCGGGTATTTTTCTTGATTTTTCCTAATAATTTAGGAATTCCTAATACTCGCAGGTATTTTTCCTAAATTCTCAGGATTTTTTTTGTCCAAAAATAATTTTTAGAATTTTTTTTTTAATTTTCTCGATTTTTTAGGATTTTTCCCTCCATTTTCCCCTATTTTTTGGGAATTTTCAGCTATTTTTCCATTTTAGCCCATTTTCTGATTAATTAAATAATTAAAAAATGGCTTGTATGGTGTCATACATCCTAGGCGTTGGTCACCCCCGCCTAGGCGTGGTTTAGCTTCCCATAGTTACAATGCATCCTAGGCGTGGGTTACCCCCGCCTAAGAGACTTCTTTTGAACAGCGCCTAGGAATTATGCCTCCTAGGCATGGTTTGACTTTTAAAGCCCTCATACTTCCTAGGCGTGGGTTACCCCCGCCTAGGAGATATCTTTTGAACAACGTCTAGGAATTATGCTTCATAGGCATGGTTTGACTTTTAAAGCCCTCATACTTCCTAGGCGTGAGTTACCCCCGCCTAGGAGACATCTTTTGAACAGGGCCTGAGAATTATGCTTCCTAGGCGTGGTTTGACTTTTAAAGCCCTCATACTTCCTAGGCGTGGGTTACCCCCGCCTAGGAGACATCTTTTGAACAGCGCCTAGGAATTATGCTTCCTAGGCGTGATTTTAACCTTCAATTTTTTCCCTTAATCTTCATTAGTCTTTTTCACCGTAAGGCGATTTCCGGCCTTCTCCACCACCGTTTTCTGACTTTCTTTTGAAAGATTCCATTTTTTCCATCTTTTCTTCATCGTAGCATTTTTTTTATCACCCATTTTTTAAAAAAATAAATAAATTATGAACTCATGTCATAATTTATTGTGTCAGCGGACATACTTAATTTTGTGCAATCGTGCATAATATAAATAAATGGATAGAAAATAATTTTAAAAATTATTTTCTATTTTTTTCTAATTAATTCTATATTTAAATTCCTTCATTTTTATGAAATTTGTATATCAAATTACGAGTTTACTCATAATTTTTGTTGTCATCAGACATTAATTTATGCAATCGTGCATTAAATAATATTCTCTATTTTGAGAATTTTGCCTTCTTCTTTTCTAATAATTTGTGTGCACCTCCATCCTACGCGTGGGTTACCCCTGCCTAGGGAACAACTTCCTTTCCACGCCTATAAATAATGTTTCATAGGCGTGGTTGGAGCCCGGATCCATCAATCCTGGGCGTGGGTTATTCCCGCCAAAGAGGCAAATTGGCACACACCTAAAAATTTTGTCTCCTCGTCGTTGACAAAAGGCCTTCGTGGCTGAATCCTTCCTAGGTGTGGGCTACACCTGCCTAGGATGTATATTGGAAAACACACATAGAAATATTGATTCCTGAACGATAATTGAATGCTTTCACGGCTGAAGCCTTCCTAGGCGTGGGTTACCCCCGCCTAGGAGGCATATTGTTGAACACGTGGAGAAATCCCACCTCTTGGGTATTAATTGAGCTTCAAACTTTATTTTATTTCTCCTTTTTCTTTTAATAAGAAAATAGTATCTTCGTTCGATCATAAATTCTAGGTGAGGGTGGATTACCCCACCTAGAAAATAGTATTGTAACGACGATTAGGAATGGTGCTTTCTGGGCGTTGTTGGCCTTCAAACCTTAAAATCCTTGTAATTTACCCATATCTATGTTATCAACTTATAATTTGAGTTTGTACGTGCCTTTTTTTTGCGCAAGGCCATATCGAGGCTATAAACTCTTCTGATGAATGCCCATCGCGGCCTTGCATGGCTTCATCCGCCTGCTGTGGCTCTTTATTTTGCTCTTATCTGATTTTGGTCCTTTATGGACTTTGAACTTTTTCAGTGTGCATCCTAATTGTCCTTCGGAATTCGACTTGTGATCCTTCGAGATCTTCTATCATTATACAATTATATTTTATTTTCGACGGTTGGTCTTTCAGGACTTGCATTTATTAGTTGTTCGCTCATAAATAAATTGATAGATAAGATGATAAGAATAAACTTGCATAAGTAGATAACATCCTGAAATATGGGTTCAACCCTTTCATAGAATAGAAATTGGTTTCATCGACCTTATTTCTACTTGTTAGATACATTCACGCCATGGGGCTTCAAGTCCAAAAAAAGTCAAGGCATTTTTGGGCTACAAGCCTTCTTTTTGCAAGTATCATTTACTTATGTCACTTGAACTCTTCAATTACAAGATATCCTAGTACTGGTACATGATCGTTACTCGAGTTTAATTAACTGCAATTGAATGATTGCGACACCTACGAGCCTCTAATTGGACAAAACTTGGGCTCTTCAGACCTTTGACAACTTTTATTTTCATTTCCTTGCGTACTATTTCAGTACTTGGCACATATTCCGTGTTTGCCACATATTTGCTTTTCTTTCATACACAATAATCCTTCAAGTTTATGTCATAGCAAGCTTTGGCATTTTCTCACCATTCATGGTTTTCAACATGTTGGATTTTTGTCCTAGAACGCACTTGACTCAAAATGGCCCTTCCCGATTAGGGGCTAGCTTTCCTTTTCTTTAACTCTAGATGCCCCAACCTTCCCCAAGACTAAGTCTCCTTCCTGAAAGAAACTTTCTTCAACCCTTCTACTGTAGTAGAGGGAGGCTCTTCACTGAGGGGTTTTAACTTTATCCATGACCTAAAAAATTAGGTCGAGGGATAACCTCATGCCTTCTTTGTTAGTCTCTGGCTTGCAAGCTTCAACTTTTGGTTATGCATATGTAATTTCCAGCAGCACCACTACCTCAGCTCCATAAGCCAGCATGACTGAGGTTGTTTCAGTTGTGAGCTTGAAGGTAGTTCGGTAAGCCCATACGATAGGCAACAATTCGTCCACCAACGTGTTCCTCGAGGGTTCGACCCTTAATAAGTTCGACCTATATGTAGTAAATTTTCAGATTTTGAGCATGCCAAGTCCGAGGTACTTCTTCTCAGTCCGTGGTCTCCAATTTGTAAGATCTTCTTCCTTGAACGCTTTTGACCTTGTATGGCCCTTCCTAATTTGGGGCGAGCTTTCCTTTCTGCCCTACTCCAGAAGCTTCCACCTTCTCTAGGACCAAATCGCCTTACTTGAAGAACCTCTCTTTCACCCTCAGGTTATAGTAAAAAGAGTCATTTTCTGATATTCCATAATTTTTGCGTGCGCCACATCTCGTACTTTATCTATTAAGTCCAGGGCTAATCGTTGCCCTTCCTCATTTTCTTCAGCATTGTATGCTTATATTCTGGGAGATGAGTGCGATATTCCTGGATTTTTCAATCCCATTCTCCAGACAATCTAGAATTATACGATTTGCCAATTCCGCTTGCTCATTGGCTTATGGGTGAGCTACGGAGGTAAATTATAACTCGGTCTCATTCTTCTCGCAATACTTCCCGAACTCTTCATTGTTGAACTGTGTTCCATTATCGGTGACCAGGATACGGGGGATTCCATATCTGCACATGATGTTTTCCCACAGGAATTGTGCAACCTGCTTAGTTGTGATCTTGGCTAAAGGTTTAGCTTCAATCCACTTAGTAAAATAATCATTAGCTACAATCAAGAACTTCCTTTGTATCGTGGCCATGGGGAAAGGTCCAAGTATATCCATTCCCCACATGACAAATAGGATGGGAGAGTTAATGGAAGTCAGCATCTCGGGGGGTTGTCGAACAACCGGTACATGTTTCTGACAACGATCACACTTCTTCACATAGTCTTTGGCATCGACCATCATCTCTGGCCAATAGAAGCCTAAACGGGTTATCTTATGAGCTAGTGCTCTGCCCCCCAAGTGTTGCCCACAAATACCTTCATGTACTTCTTCGAGGGCCAAGTGTGCCTCATCAGGTCTGAGACATTTTAAGTAAGGAACCACATAAGATCTTTTGTACAGAATCCCGTCGATCAAGGAATATCTCAGTGCTCGAACAGTCAATTTTCGTGCTTCAGTCACATCATTTGGCAGCCCACCAGTTTGAATATGGGCCTTAATGGAATCTATCCATGATGTCCCTAGCCCTATAGGGGCTACAAGCTTAACACCGATGCTTCGTGTTTTCAAAACGCGGAAGTAGCCACTTCCCGAACTTTTCTCTATCTCTGACGAAGCAAACTTGGATAATGCATCTACCTTAGCATTTTCCTCTCTTGGAATGTGCTCAACATGACATTTATCGAATTGAGTCACCACAATCCTTACTAGGTGAACATACTTAGCCATCATAATTTTCTCTTAATAGTTTGCTGATGAAGGTGAATCTAGGGGCACCGAGACCCAAGGATGGAGCGCCCCTCCTTCTAGCGCCAAATAATAACTCTGGTGAGCGGGGCGGCTCCTTCCGACGCCGTGCCTAGACCTTCCTTTTGAGAGCGGGGTTAAGCTGCTGTTGGGTATCTGCAAAATAACACCGGAGGGGGGTTTCGTCCCCGCGGCGCCTCCGGTGTAAGAATAAGAGTCTGGTTGGGAAAGATGAAGGTGAAGAGGACAAGGGTGGCTGTGTGTGTATAAGCTGTGTGTATGAGAGTAAGTGTGCTCAAAATGTGTCTAACCCCTAAACCCTTCATCTTTGGGGGTATATATAGCCCAAAGGCAGAGTTTAGGAGTGGGTACCTTTAGATCAGGATCGTTGTTTGCTGGAGGCGGAGGACGCCTGGCTTGGGTAGATTGCATACACGTGTCCAGGCTAGGACCACCTTCAGGGTGTCTCTGACACGCGCCGTATTTGTCTGATATGTTGGTTGTTGATAGCTGTCATTGTCACGTATCCCTCCTTGGCAGGTTGTGGGGCGTGCATGTGCTTGTAGGGCCCTCCTCGGGTCTACTCTATCTGGGTGGTCCTGGGACTGGGACGGATCCAGGTTGGTAGATGATCCAGGTCCTGACCGGGGTCTTGATTGGGGGTGGATCCAGGTCCTGGGTTGGCACCCCAGCCTGGGTCACTTTATTTGGATGCTATAGATGAGGGGGGTCCTAGTCCATCAGTTGAGTCTGCCTCACCCTAGATCTGGGTTGGGCCCTAACCAGGTTGCCCCATCACATGTTAGGGGGTTATGGGTTAGTCTCATGTATTCACCTCATGTATTCACCTGCATCAGTACTGTTGTTAATTAGTAGACCAACCAGAAGTCGACCAAATTCCAAAAGAAGAAATAAATGTTCCGATCAACATTTATGCAATTACTAAATGTTACGTAAATGTGTGTGTTTGTGGTAAATGTTGTTATAGAGTTTTTTTTAAAATGACATGATATAATAATTTTGAACGAATTTACCTAGCAAATAAAACGTTCAATTTTTAAAATTCCATAAAGAATTGAGAATTCAAAGTTCAAAGAAATGAGTAGCTGGGTTGGTCAATAGTAAAACAAGTTGGGCTTCCATGAAAAGAATGACACATCTAATTGGGCTCCCCAAATTTCAATTTTTTTCCTAAACTCTCCAACCGACGTCGTATCAAAAGGCGGTCCTATTTAGTATTCTGTGCATCACGCACTCTGTGCAAGCTTCACTTCCAAGTTTCAATTTGGGGGTAAAATAAGAAACAAGTTGAGAAAGTTTCCCGCTCATTTCTACCACTCTCCCCATCCATGGCGCCCAAGCCTGACAATGTTGAAGGTTCTCTCTCTCTCTCTCTCTCTCTCTCTCTCTCTCTCTCTCTCTCTCTCTCTCTCTCTCTCTCTCTATCCTCTCCCCTACAATAAGTGTTCTTAATTTCATCTGCAACGTACTGTGTGCATACATATGTGTGTGTACGGCGTTGTATCGAAGAACATTTAGCTGCAGCTGGTGTTATGAGTTTCATTTGGAACATAGTATATATGTATAAATCTGTGTGTTTATTAAGCTAATCCTTTCGATGATTTTCAGGAATCGTGCTCAATTTTGTGAATGAGGTATGTTTTTCTTTAGATTCATATTTATATACACTATACGGTATTTCGACTATGTGCCTGTTTTAATTGATTTCTAAGGCACTAGAGAATTACAGGATGTTGTATGTAGTTTAGCTTGTTTTTCGTACAAACAGTATACGCTATTCAACTATGTGATTGTTGTTATTCAACTTGTTTGATTAGTATATTAAGTTGATTTGATTGCAGAGTGAGTTGATTATTTGAGAGAGTTTAAGGTGATTGTTTTTTGTTGCTTTTTTGTATGCCATCAGCTTGTTGTATTGATTTTTTAAGATTTGTAGTTGTTTTGGTTGGATTTATAGACAAAAAGTAAAGCCTAAATTTCATATTTCTAATTTTAAGACTCCGTAGTTCTCACTTATATTATTTGGGGGATGAATTTGAGGCAACTGTAGGAACATGGCATTATTAGGAGTGTTACATGTGGTTCCGTTTCTTGCATAGATGTTTTAGTACTGTATTTTCACTCCGTTGCGGTGGTAAGTTTACTTTTGATTACTGGAGAGTGAAGTATTAAATCATGCTGGAGCCTAAGCTATGTTTTGAGGGCAGAGGGGGTTTGCTGGTTTTAATCTTGGGAGATGGGACTGAAAGAGGGATTGGTCACTTGCAGACCATAGTATTATTTTAAATGAAAAAGATAGTAAATCTAAGCATTGATTTGTACTCAAAGGAAGCGGCGATGGGCAATAGATAAGAGTGTCATGTGATGCTATGTACATTATAACCTTATCTTCGATTTGTTTGTTTCTCGTGATTTTATTAAAAAAATATACGACGTACGATGTACATTTTTTACGTACATTTTTTACGTACATTTTTTACGTACATTTTTTACGTACATTTTTTACGTACATTTTTTACGTACATTTTTTACGTACATTTTTTACAGAGCCTCTTCTCAGTCAAATAGGGTAAGCTTCTGAAATTGTGTTTACACCTGGTTGTATGAGTTGCTACAAATATAGTTCTATGTGATAATTTGATACCATCCATTTTAAATATATCATATATCTTATCAATGCAGCAAAACAGGCCATTGAATTCTCAGACTGTCGCTGATTTTTTGCAAAAATTCAGCCTAAAAAAGACTGGTATACAGAAGGCATTAGACACTCTTGCTGATGCTGGGAAGATATCATTCAAAGAGTACGGTAAGCAAAAAATATACCTTGCTCGGCAAGATCAGTTTGACATCCCAAACAGTGAAGAGCTTACTCGAATGAAGGAAGAGAACTCCAAACTGCAAGCTCAGCTGGATGAACAAAAGAAAGCAGTCAGCGAGGTAGAGGGAGGTACTCCTCTTAAACTTGTTGGCAACTATTTTCTAGAAACTAAGTTTATGGTGTAATTATATAATTTATGTGCTTCTGGCCTTTTACAGAGATTAAATCTCTGCAGTCTAATCTAACTCTTGAAGAGATACATGGCAAAGAAATGAAACTGCAAAAGGAGGTTCGTTTTTACGAATATTTGCATACATGATGCACAGTGATAGTTGTTCACTTAAGTCTTTATAGCCAAACATTCAGACCTTTTAATTTGTATCAGGTAAGCAATATGGAAGAGAAATTGACCAAACTACGTGGAGGTGTCACTCTGGTAAGTCCAGAGGAGCGAAAAGCCATTGAGGCATTGTATTCAAGTACAATCAGTCAGTGGAGAAAGCGCAAGAGAATGTTTAAAGATGTTTGGGATTCTATAACAGAGAACTCGCCTAAGAATCTTAAAGAATTCAAGGTCTTGTATCAGCAGTTATCACCTTTTCTGTTGAATACCACGTTGCAGTTGTTGTTTTCCTTTTTTAAATCATCTGGTTGGCTATATATTTCAGGAAGAACTTGGAATTGAATATGATGAAGATGTTGGCGTGAGTTTGCAGTCCTTGTCTGATCTAATGCCACAAGGAACAAAACGTGCTAGGGGGCAGCAAAATTAATGTGCATGGAGTTACACTTTTTGACAACTGTTGGGATATTAGTAGCAATATATTCTTCTACAGGTATATCAGACATATGTATACAGTATGTATGGTAAATTGGTAATATCTGATAAATGCGTTTTGTACATGACTAGTAACTATCTCTCGGAGTTTCTGTCTCTATGTATTACTCCTTACTTTGATGCAGCTCAATTATAAGAATGAAAAGCATTAGATCCTTAGCTAAGATCAAGGGGTTATCTTTATTGAGATACTCAATAGAGATCCCCTTAGCTCATCATGATATCACATTAATCCCACGAGTAAATAAATATATGAAATATATTACATCCTCATTTAGGCTAGAACATTGGTGATGTTAATTATGTTGACGCCCTTGATGTCCCTTAGCACACTTGGAAGATGCCATATGGGTGGACTTCAGGCGCATTTAAATATTGAATTAAATCATCTCCCCTGGGTTTTCCGGTGCTAACATGAATACTTCTTTACTCCACTGATGCATTTCATGATATCACCAAACCATTGATTTGGGCTGTTTACAGACTGTCGTAAAAAATTTGATGTCAGCCTTCCTGATTCTTGAACCTCTATAATTATTTTAGGTGTGATATTTCTGCCTTTCTGGTTCTAGACCCTGCTAGGAACTGTTTCAATTTGAAATATTGTGTTTTTCAACATTGACAAATAATTCGAGAATAGTATTAAGTAAAATGTTGCAATATTACACAATTTCATCTTTACATTTTGAAAGTAACAAGGACGACTGTAAAATTTCATTCATCTGGCCAAACTAGAAAAGACATGTAATGCACGTACTCAACTGCTATTGAAATTTTATAGTAATAGGGGGAATAGAAAAGACATGTAATGAAGATAGGTCTATTATCTTACAACTGGCCATACTTGTACAACTTTTTGGCTTTCCATCAAATGCCATTGCTGGATACACTCACCTGGTCCTCACTGACACAGGCCTATTCTCCAAGTTTAGTTGCAAAGACCGTTCTGGTTTAGATCTTTGAGCATAGTGTATTTTAAGGTTTGCAGCCCCCTGTTCTAGCTCCCGTTCTGAATCAGCTTGAGATATCAAAGGATATTTCTTGCGAGATTTGGCAGGCTCTGAATTAATATCATACGAGGTATCGTCAACATTAATAGTTTTAGAGTTATGACTTGAAGGTTTATTGGCAAGCAAACCATCATATTCCAAGTCCTTGATTCCATTTAAGAAAATAGCATGTTGTTCAGTGCCCCCTTCATAATCACTTTTATCAAAAACTACTTCCCTCATGAATGATGTTCTTTGGACCTCCGTTTTAGTAGGAAATTCAGATACTTGTAGGATAATGTCAGAAGAATCAGGACTTGAGCTCGATAATGATCTTTTATTTTCTCTTGCATTCTTCTCCTGTCTTGGTCTTCCATTGTCATTTGTAATTTGCATTTCTTCATGATGGTTAGCAAGTCTAGAGTCGGGGGAGTTGGATACCTTTTTGCAACGAAAACTTGGAGGAATTTGATCATCTGGATCATGTGACTCGCACCGAGAAAGTTCTACAGCTGCTCTTGCAGCATCTGCTGCACAAGCCGCCGATTCAAATGCTGCTTGTGCTGCATCAGCTACATCCCTGTACTTTATCTTTGCTTTCATCGAGCCTGAGAAGCCTTCAACATTTTCTTTTTTCGCCAGCAACATTGGAGAAATCTCTCCAAGCTTAGATCCTGATTTTGTCGGGTGGTCCAATCTAGACTGGTTTTGTTTTGGTCCGGCATTGAAATTCTTCTGCACAATCATTACAAGGATCTAAGTATGTTTTTTTTGTAATTCTTTTGATAAAAACAATCGAATATTCCTAATTGAGATTTTCAGTCTACTTGTTTCCCTGAAATTATGTTGTTTCTCACCTCTGTTGTAATGGAGGATTCTTCCTCATCTTGTAAACTTATGCCGTTCTCAGAAGCAATCTCTTTAAGCACCTTCATTCTACTCTCCAGGTTTGGCCGGCTAGTTGACAGCTTTGCCACGACCTATTTACAGATTCATACAAATACTTGATGAATTAGTGTCCATTTTGGATTAACAAAAGTATTAGTTATGAACTTCAACCAACAGAGTACAGTATACCTTAGAATTGACCCTACAGTTATTTCGTAAATCAACTGCGCTAGCTGTAAATTCCCTCCCAAAAAGTGATGTGAACATTGCACGCATATCTTGAAGCTCCGGAAACTCTCCACATCTCGTAGAAGCATATATCAAGCTGGAAATTGCCTCCTCCTGTTCTTCGGGGCATCCTCTATTGAAAAAAAGAAGCGAATCAGTACGCAAATAAATTGCCAAACATCATACTAAATCAACCATAAATCAAAGAAGATGAAAGGACCAACTTTTCTCTTTCTACAAGGTTGATCCTCTCTATTAGGAGATGGCAATAGCCTTCTATCATGATAAACACATCTAACATACTCTGCTCTTTGATTACTTGCTCAACCTGTCAACATTCAACATCTGTTACACCACAATTTTCACATGGAATTTATAACGTGTGTGTAGATTTGTGAGACATTAAAGTATGTTAAGGGCAAAATACCCGAATTAGAGCACGCTCATGATGGCCAAGCTTGAGGAGCTCAATTACATCAGACTGAGCCAAAGATATGAGAGCTTGACGTTGTTTTTTAAGCATGGAAATCCTAGAGATGGCTAGGCTGACGGTAGGTTTAAACTTGGAAGCCTTGAATGTCCGGCCAAGTAGAGCATCAATCTTCTTTCCCATGACTCTCTAAGGTTCACTTGTTCGAGCCCTAGACGTGGGGGGGGGGGAGAGAGAGAGGGAGAGAGAGAGAGAGAGAGAGAGAGAGAGAGAGAGGGAGGGAGGGAGGGAGGCAAAAAGCCCGAAACGGATAATGAGGAAAGGTTCGTTCAAGCCTTTGTATGATAACAAAATGGAGAGGAAGATGATTGATAGATATAACAAGAGTTGGCCGTGTCGTTTTATACTCAGCGAGTTTGTATGTAATGAGTAACGTGATAAACAGTTGTAGACTTAGGCGTGTTACCTTAGATTTATATTTGCTAGCCATTTTTTGTAGAGAGAAAGTTAATACATGTCGCAGAAGACTGAAAAATTGACGCGGCAGCTTTCCTTGCCGACCTAAGTTTTCCCTTGAATTTAAAATGAGAGTATATGTTCTTCGCAAAACATATTATTATTAATGGCATTTTTAGCTTACTAAATTTTTGTAGGTATCTAGTAAAAGTAAAAAGTTCTCGTCTTATGCTAAAAATTATTTTTTTTTTTGCTAATATTTGCTATAATGTATTATGTAATTAGTAAAAAGAAACACCATGGTCTACTGTAGAGCATTGTATTCCGTGAGTTAGAAGATGGAGACATCGATGAAATAAATCGGATAATCAGGAATTATTTAATATAATTTCATATTAAATCATTATTTTGTTTTTTTGGTTATACATATATAATTAGTAGGGCTGAGTTCTATGGAGTCCACCTTTTTATCGGAGTCCTCGGAGTCCATCTACGTTCTCCAAATAAAATATATTGTAAAACGTGTTATTTTGCAAAACATGTTACACAAATAGCATAACTTCAACAAAATCATGCAAATCTCATATATTTACGGTACAATATGTATGTTCTGCAATATGTTCTGCAACATGAACATTTATGTTCTGCAAACTAAACATGTTTTGTAGAATATATATTTTTGCAATGTTCTGCTTGTAAAATGTATGCAATCTACAAGATTTTTGATAGAATAGTGATGTTTGTCGAAAAATAATATGTTTTGCAATATTTTAAGCTATATTTTACTTGCAGAACATATATGGACTCCGAGAACTCCAATTAAAGGTGGACTCCATAGAACTTTACTCATAATTTAGTATATATTTATACAAATATATTTTAAAATATAGTATGAATCTCCTACAACCTATTATTACAGTGCATTTTTGGCTGAGCATTTTTCTCGGCTTATAACAATAAAGCCCATTCTAAATTAACTTGGAGTGTTTGGGAAATTTTTTGAATGATCATATATTACTGCTTTTAAGAGATAATCTGAAAGTGACTATAATGTACTTTCTCTGCACCGATTTACGTTTATGGTTTTGTACAATATTATTATATATAATTTGTATTTCTTCCTTTCTTTAGTGAATCATTTTTTACTTTTGGTAAGTAGGTTAAAATGCCAAAATAAATATAATTAGACTTAACGATATGTCAAATATAGTTTAAAATTTAAATTTTTATTTTATATTGATATATATTAATTTAGTCCGTTTTAATCCTATAATTTTGTTTTAATCCAAAAGCATTATACTGATCAAACTAAATTAATCTAATTATATTGTTTTTAGCCCTAATTAATATATAATTTTAATTTTATCGAGATGAATAGTGTATATTATATATTTTTATATAATTTCATCCCGATGTCATTAACCTTATTTTTAAATTTTCTCCTTTTTTATTTTTTTAATTTAAATTTTCTCCCTTTTATTTTATATTCATGTCGTTTGTAATTTACATTTTTTTTCTTCAAAAAAAAAAAATCTTATAAGTTATGATTTACCAAATACATTATAATAAGTAACTTATATATAAAATTATCCAAACTATGTTCATATCACAATTTCCAACTTTAAGTCATAACAGAATCCACAGTTAAGTCTACTTGTAGGTGAAATGCCTCTCCGTCTCTTTTGCCACAAAAACCAAATTAAATTTCAAAATTTAATTAACATGGAGATACAATTGCTCCCGTTTTGCTGCAAAATTTACATCTTATACTCTGCTTTGATGTTCTTCGGTTACCATTTAGCTTAGAATCTGGTTCTCCATGTGCAAGAAGCAGCATTTCTTCAGTTTCTGCTCACTTGACATAGCATTTTAGAAGCATCTTTCTCGTTTTTTGCTTGTAAAAAGTGCTTACTTTTAAGTAACTACATGCATCTCAGAAAATAAAGAATCATCCTTCATCTAACAGTTCTATCTACTGTTATTCCTTCGAAAATCCTAGCCATTACAACCAATCTTTTACTGAACAAGGTCTTTAGATGTTTTACAAACGTTGTATCGTTTCCTGTCACTACTACCCTCGCCCTCTTTCTCAGCTTTGTCTTACACATAACTAACTACGTTGTTGGAATAGGTTCTCCCACTATACTGGATAACAATAACAGATCACAATTGCTGGTTGTAACTTATTTCTATCTCACAAGGCATAAATGTGAATCCTCCTTTACTTACATAGCTAACACTATTGTAAGTAAATGGTATGCTTTCTCATACGCTTTCAGCTACAAGACAAGCGAAAATAGCCCATCATGAGGGTGACTTTGTTCTTGGAGTTCTCATAAATCCGAGTAACCTGTCCTCTGCGAACTTTAACAATTCCAGGGTATGTGCTAGTTATAGTTACCTTATTGTCCATCACACTAATCACCACCGACTCTGTAATCCCTGCAGAACCAAAACATCCGGAGGTTGATAAAGAATTACTTGATAATCACAGGACGGCGACTTGCAATATTTCAAGATTATGGAGTGATTTTGACTCAGTGGCTTGTTTCAAACCAGCCATCTTACATAGGAATGAGGCTCATATTGAAAACACAGTTGATACTAAAATGTTCATTGAAATGTAGTCCCAAAGAGTCATGGTATTGTCAAGAACACTCTCTCTACTTATTAGTATAGGTGTAACATCTGTGTACAATTCACAGAAAGTTTGATGGCATTGATGTTAACAAATTCTGGAGTGAAGTTAGAATAATTAGGGTAACTAGTGCAACAAATAGTGAGTGAAGTGAGAATACGTTGTATAGTCATCACTTTTTAATGTGGCAGAAGAGAGCATCAATTTCACCAAAAGGTCTTTAAAGTACTTATTTGGTAGGACCTAAAATAATAATAATGGAATCCAATGTACTTTACAAAAGAGGAATTGAAGTGTTGTTCTAATGCAGCATAATAAACGATGGTTGGCATGGCAACAACACAGACACCTCTGTATCCCACACATGTATTTGGTAGGAAAGGACCCACATTGCACAAGTCTACTAATGACTGCTGTTAATTAGCTCTGTAGAACAACTTACAATCGCTAAACCTCAACAATGGCAAAATCAGAACTTACCATTCATTCTTGACATAATGTCAGCTACTCTTTCTTGGCAGCCTTTACATCCAAAATCCGCTAACAGAACAACTTCCTGAACCTATTTTTCGGCATCCAAAACATCCCTTTAGGTCATAATAACTAGAATTCCTTAAAATGAATGAATTTTGCATTGGAGTAATCTAAAAAAAATATTCAAATAACCAAGAATTTTTCGACCAAAGGTCTTGAGTTGGAAACAAAATTCTCATGTCCTGGAAACTTAAAAATTCGATGCAGCAAAAATGCAATATCTAGGAAGAACAAGTGAATGAAACAAACAGAGACAAAAGATCTTACAAGAGGCAAAGATAAGGATTCAACAGATGCAAGAGTGACACGAGAATACGGAACGCTATTCGGGTTTTTCAATCCAATGTTGATGAGCTTATCCGGCTCTCTTTTGGGAAGAACTGGCATGCTTTCCTACTGTATTTGCCTGGACACGGAGAGTAACCTTCATATAGAAGTTATAATAAGAGTAACCTTACAATATATAATCTCAAGAGATGATGAAATGTGTGTGAACATATATAGATGGAGAGAAAGAAATGAAAATCTCCTATCTTTACCAAGGGAAATTTGGTGGAGGAAATGACTAGTATATAGAAACAAAGAGAGTAAAGGGAAGAACGGTCATAATAAGTTGACAAAGACTTTGGTTGCCTCATTGCTATGTCTTTGCAGTGTCCCCACCCTTTTACTTGAGTTTTCAACCTTTCATAGCACGGAGATGGATCATTATACTTGCCTTTCATACAGACTTTCACAACGTTCGTTTATTGTTTAACAATGCAGCATTCTAACCATACCCACTACATCATACAGGTAAATAATTTCACGTGTTTATCTGCAAAAAATACCCCCCACATTCTCCGAAAGCAGGCAGGGTGCTGGTTGGTGAAATGACTCTTTTTTTTTTTTTTTGCAGTTTACTTTCACCTCCAAAGGGATTTTACTAAATTTAAAGTTTTCACTTATTTTCGTTGGTTGGTGAACTACAAACCGAGAGTGATTAAAAAATCGACAGGAATATGAAACCAGAGGGTGTTAGATTACCTTATAGTACTTATTCACTTATGATCCTTAATGCGTGTGACATCTTCTGGGTTAATTTTTGAAGTCTGAAGATATTAATCAGCTTGTTACTTGTGCATTTCTGCATGACACCTATGCATTACTTCTAAAACATATTTGAATTGTGCTGTTCCTAATCTGCTCCCATCCACCATCTGCGCAGCATTATCTTACTTCCTTCGTCCACGTTAAAAATGTATCATTTTGTTATTAATATTTTCTAAAATAACATATTTTTCATTTATAATTTTATTTTTTTATTTATTCGTTTTCATCAAATTTTGATAATGGGATTGAATGGGACGGAGTGAGCAACAAGATGATGATCATAATATATTATAATAAGTCCAATAAAATGTTATAAGTGATTTCATTTTCATAATTTGCATTAATCATTGGTTCTAAATTTGTAATCAATTATGCATTTATACATCCATGTCACATCATCAAGTAACTATAAATGATATGCATATTGATAAACTTTAAATAATATGAATGAAAGACAAAAATTAATTAAATTTAGAATTATTTAACTTCAAAATACAACTAGCATTGAATTTATAATTCTATTTTAATATCAAAATCCATTTTATGATGCCAAATTATAGTAATGACTATAGACATTTTGCATTTAGAATTGGACTTCCTGTACACTTAGAGCAACTCCAAAAGGCTCCTAAATCACCTCATAAGTCAAAATTTAGAGAGAATATATTAAAAATTAACTCCAACAAGCTCCTAAGTTATCCTCAAATTTTTAGGAGCCACTATATTCTCCTCAATTTTAAGAGTCTCTCTCCTCTCCTTACTTCATTTTTTATTAGTATATACATCTTTTCTTAATTTTATATCAATATGATTTTTCTTACTCCATTATTTACACTGTAGAATGAATTCAATCTACGGCCTCAGTGATATTAAGCTGCAGAATTAGTAACAGTAGATTGAATTCAATCTACGGCCTCAGTGATATAAAAAAGTTTTCGTGACAAAAAATACATAACGTTTTATATAGTTAAAATTTAATATTTTATACCTTACAAAAAGAGGTATTCAACATTTTATATTATTTTAGAAAAAAAATGTAATTAAGTATTTGAATTGGTTGAAAAACATGCAACAGAAGCCATATATAATAGTAGTGCGTAGTAATGTGCAATTATAGATAACGTGTGCATCCTATCATGTGAAATATATATGTTCAAAATATAGTTTAAAAAATAAATAATGATAAATTTGAGGAGGATTGTTGGAGTGAGAAGACAAATTTCTATCTTATGTTACAAGGAGCCCATTTAATAATATTGTTTTTGAGGATAAGAGTAAGTAACTCTTGGAGTCGCTCTTAGAAGACACAAATCCAGTGTAAAAGGAGGATAATATTGCCCCTTTGGCTAATTTAGAGATGCACAAAAAGTCGGGACCCGAAAATCTGGCCCAACCCGATCCGGTCAAAGTCCGGTCAAGCCCGACCCGGTTAAAGCCCGGCCCGGTCCCGGCCCGGGCTTAGGGCCTTGACGAGCCCTATATTTTTAGGCAAAACCCGACCCGGCCCGGCTAAAAGCCCGGGCTTCAGCCCGACCCGACCCGATTAAAAACCCGAAAAACCCCGGTTAAAATATGATTATTCTAATATATTTTCTTAAATATTTATGAATTCATATTTACTATAAATATAAATAATACTTTAAACACATATATATTTACATATTTGTGATTATTAATATTATTTATATATTTCATTGCATAAATAATGAAAAAAGATATAGTAAATACACTATATATATTTGGATAACAATGATAAAACATGTTATTCTATAAACATGTTTATTTTTTGCCGAACTTAAATGCTTTCAACGCAGTAATATTTTCATAAAATATTTCATGTAAACTAATACATCTTTTACGTTGATCTAGTTGCTAACATATGTAGTCTTTGGAATCTCTAATAAAACTCGATGCAATTTAAATTAGAAAAAGCCCGGCCCGATCCGATCCGGCCCGGAAAAAAAGCCCGGCCCGATCCGATCCGGCCCGGAAAAAAGCCCGGTTAGGCCCGCCTCGAGGGTCCAAACGGGCTCTGACATTTTCGGAAAGCCCGGTCCGGCCCGGTCAAAGTCAAAGCCCGAAAAGCCCGGCCCGGTCAAAGCCCTTGCATTCACCTCGGTTCTCACACTGAGATGAATGAGGGGACAATTCCTTACATTCTTTTCCTTTTCAGGTCAAGCCGAATGACGTTGTAAGCAAGTCGAAGGGCGTTCTTCTTGACCGCATAAATCTGGGCATAACATTTGGCATTATCTATGGGGATACATGAATCGATTTGAGTTACTGATACCATGACTAACAACAACGACGAAACACCACCTGGATTCACTCCACATGATGAGGCACAACCATTAAAATAATCGTTGGTCGATGCCGACAGAATGCTCAAGCTGACCCCCGAGGAAGAAGCCTTATTGCTGAAAATTAGAACTGAGAAATTGGCCGCTGAAAAGGGCAAAAAAAGTAGAACTAACATGCTAAAAAGGAAGCTCAAGCCAGGGGAAACGAAGGAAATCCGATGCACCTCGGCTGAAAGCTCAACGAATCTAGAGGGAAGAAATTGAGCTATAAGAGAAGATGCTTCGTGAGGCATTGAAGGCTGATGACACAGAAGTAGTCACCAAAACTAGGAAAGAGCGAAGGGGGTATAACGAAGAAGATGAGCCTAACTCATATTCGAACCCCAAAAGGAAACACTCGAAAGCCTATTTTTTTCCGATTCAGATGCTGAACTCGACGGTTCCCGAACCAGATTAAACAGGCTGGAAAAGGCTATATTTGGCGATAGAAGGGTCGATTGGGAGCCAATCGTGACGGAGAAAATTGAATAGTCTCGACCTCTACCAGGCGAAAAAAGGCAATTCCCGAATATGAGTGAATTTAATGGAAAAGGCGTTCCCGAAGATCATTGTGACAAGTATGAGCTAATGATGATGGGGATGGGCCACAATGACATCATGATGTGTAAGATGTTTAAAACATACCTGAAGGGATCGACCTCGATGTGGTACAAGTCGCTCAAGCCACGGTCCATCGGCTTATACGAATAGGTTAAGAGAAGTTCCTGAAGTACTACTCCCACCTATGTCAAAAGGACAAAGATACCAAAGCCTTGGTCCACTGCAGATAGAGGGCGAACGAAGAGCTTGGGAACTATCTAGCTCGGTTCAAGGAAGAAGCTGGGATGATCACCAACCTAGACAAGGTCAAACTATGGGATTCCTTACGGCGGGGATAAATCCCTACAAAGGTAAAAAACTTCTCCCCTCTTTTTACGATTTCCCCCCAAATCCCTTAATGATATCTATGTGAGGGGAGAAAATATGTGAAGGAAGATGAAGAATATCGAGGGTTTTAAAGATTTTTTTAAGGGATGACCGAGGGAAACGACCAGAAAAATATGGCTATCCCTCTAGGCCTGTTAGTGACCAAAGGGGGAACAAGAAGGACATCAAAAGAGAATCTGACCGTGGCGTTGAACAACATCGAAATAGAGATTTGGTCGCATTCACTCCTATGAATGCACCAATCTACATGATTCTCTACAAGATCAAAAGAAAGCCAGGGTTCGTTCAGCTAGAAAAGATAAAAGTCCTGAACCACAAGAAAAATCATGACAAGTACTATGATTACTATAGAGATAAAGGGCAAAACACTGACGAGTGCTACCATCTGAAAAAGTTGATAGAACGAATGATTAAGAAATGGGAGTTGCACTAGTTCGTCTAAGAATTTAGAAATAGACTGAGTCCGAAGGACATTCAAGAGGAGGAGCCCGAAAGAGAGAAACCTGAAAGAAGGGACAAAATAAGGGGCAAAGTGAAAACAATCTTTGGGGGCAGTATATTAGACCGGGACAGCAAGACCGTGAAGAAAAATTTTGCTCGATAAGTGTACAATCTTTATAAGTTTGGTTCAGCCGAAGCAGTATATGCTAATGACTTTTAGATCCAAAGATTATGCAGAATGTAATATACCCTCACGAAGACCCCTTAATCATCATCACTCTCATCGGGAAAAATAAGATTTGGAAGGTATTGATTAACACTGGTAGCTTAACCAATATACTATTCTATAAGACTTACAGTAAGATGAACTTGGCAGGAGAACAGCTGGAGCCCGGTCACAAAACACCACTTTATGTCTTCGGTAGGCACCCTATTCAAATTTGAAGGTACGATCACTCTACCGGTCCTCTTGAGTAAAATTCCTCATGTTATTGAGAAGTAGGTGAAATTCTTTGTGGTTAGGATTGAAAGTTCGTACAATGCAATTATGGGAAGACCTTTTCTGTCCACCTTCCAAGCAGTGGAATCTATTCCCCACCTCAAGCTGAAGTTCCCAACGGAGAAGGGGGTGAGAGAAATGAGAGGAGATTAAAAGACCACCAGAATAATAATGCTGGAAGATCTTGAGAAAGACCAATTATATGAAGGCTCAGACGAATCTGGAAAAACAAAGCGAGCTGAAGCCGAACCAAGGGGCAGCCGACAGACCCTTAACATTGAGATGGAAAAATTTAGGGTCGATCTATCGTGTCCTATACCTGAACCAGCCGTTGAGATCGAAGAGGTTGAATTGTATGCTGGTCATTCAGGAAAAATGGTTTGCATCGATAAAAATATGGAAGCAGATCTAAAGGAGAAGGTCATTGCAGTCGTTCGGCAATACCACAAAATATTAAAATGCCCTTCATACTTAAGAATGATGGAGCCATATTTCAGAGAATGGTAAATAAGGTACTTAAGGAACAAACTGGCTGAAATATGAAAGCCTATGTGCACGATATGATTGTGAAGTCATTGCTCGAAGTCTATGCCGACGACGTGAGGGAATGCTTCAAAACCCTTCAAAGGAACAACATGAGAATCAACTCGAATAAATGTACATTTGCAATAGCAAATGGCGAATTTTTGGGTTACATAGTTAGTGCCCAAGGGATTGAGGAAAATCCAGAAAAAATTCAAGCTGTGATCAACATGGAAGCCCCAAAATGCATTCGGGACATTCAGAAGTTAACAGGCCGACTGGCCGCTCTTTGGCGTTTTATATTGAGATCGACAGAAAAAACATTGCCATTTTTTTACCTTAATCAAAGGGTCCAAGAATTTTGAATGAGGCTCGAATGTGAGAAATCCTTCGAAGAAGTAAATTAATATCTTATCAAGGCCCCACTTTTAATGACATCTGATCCGAAGGAAACCCTTTAGTTGTATCTAGTTGTGTCCGACCAATCTTTAGGGACTATTTTTGGTCAAAAATCATAAAGGGGATCAACACCCAATCTTTTATGTCTCCAATGTGCTGAAGGATGCAGAAAAAAGGTATCCAAATACCGAGAAGTTCGCTTATGGGTTGGTGATAGTCACCTAAAAATTGTTACACTACTTTCAGATCCAAACAATGCAAGTGGTAATCGATCAAAATAAAAAAGATTCTAACTAGGCTAGAAGCTTTGGGTAGAGTTGTGGCCTTGTTTATTAAACTTGGGGAGTACGACCTTGAGTACGTCCCAAGAACTGCTATAAAAGCCCAAACACTAACGGACTTTATGGTTGAATGCACCTTCTCAGGGCCGAATGATTTTACTCCTAAGGAACAACTTATTCGTACTCCGGAAAAATGGAAGTTATTCATTGATGATTCAGTCGCTGATAAAAAATGTGGGGCTGAACTAATCCTCTCTAGCTCCGACAGATTCGAGATCTATCAAGCAATTCTTTTCACCTTCCCTCTTACCAACAATGAAGCCGAATATGAAGCATTACTGGTCGGGATGGAATTGGTAAAAAGTTTAGAAGAAAAATATTTGAGAGTCTTCAGCGGCTCGATGCTGGTGGTCAAACACTTTTCCAGAGAACTACGAACAAAGGGATTCCGAATGAGAGCCTATGCCACCAAGGTAAAAAAAGCTTCCTTAGATTTTAAATCCTTTGAACTAAGCCAAATAGGAAGAGAGAACAATAGTTGGGTGGATGCCCTTTCAAGGCTAGCTTCGACAGAAACGCAAAGCCTAACTGGCTCTATAATCTGACCGAAGCCAAGACACCTTCCATTGAAAGAAAATAATGCTTGAAAATCCACCAAGGCATAAATTGGATGACTCCAATCCAGGATTACCTGGAAAAAAAGGGCATTATCCCTCGACCAAAGGGATGCTCACAAAGTCAAATATCGGGTAGCAAGCTACACCTTAGATGGAGGAAAATTATACCGCAGATCAATTACCCAACCATTGTTAAGGTGTCTAGATTCTGAAGAACAATATATGACATTCGAAGCCATTTATTGAGGAATATATGGGGAACATCTCATCGATCGGTCACTGGCCTTCAAGATCCTTCGTCAAGGATTCTTTTGGCCAGCTTTGAGAGAAGATGCAAATGAATATGCCAAGAAATGTAAACAATGCCAACTGTTCGCCACAATACCGAAGAAACCTTCAGAAGAAATGGTTTCGGTTCTCAGCCCAATACCATTTGCTATGTGGGATGTGGATATAGTACGCATTCTCCCCACCGGTATGAAGCAGGCGAAGTACTTTATAATCGTCATTGACTACATGATCAAATGGATAGAAACCAGACCTCTTTCCGCTATAACCGAAGAAGCTGCCAAAAAATCATGTTGGAACAAATAATTCTAAGGTTCGGGATCCCGAAGGTATGTGTTTCGGATAACGGCACCCAACTTGTGGGTAACAAGTTCGGAAAATTTCTCCATCACTTCGAGATTCAGCAGAAATATAGTTCGGTCGCTCATCCTCAAGGAAATAAGGTGGTCAAAGTTGCCAACAAGATATTATTTCAAGGCATCAAAAGAGGTATGGTGAAGCCAATGGGAAATGGGCAGAAGAACCTCCTTGGGTCTTGTGGGCTTACCGAACAACCCAATGATCCTCTACAGGAGAAACACCCTTTAGACTGGCATATGGCATAAATGTCTTAATACCTATGGAAGTGGGTCTAGATTCCTACCAAAATGAAGTATACAACGTGGAAAACAATGATTTTGGCCTAAAGTCCACTATAGATCTACTGAACGAAGAAAGGGACGCGGCTCACCAAATAAATCTTAAGTATTTATTACCGGCCGCACAACACTATGATTCGGGCATCAAGAAAATATCCTTCAGTATAGAAGACCTGGTTCTGAGAGAGCTAACCGCATCCATGCCAACGAAGCAAGGAAAGCTCCAGCTGAACTGGGAAGGGCCTTATAAAGTTACTGAGGTTGTTCGTCCATGAACTTACAAGTTGGAAACTTTCGATGGAGAGGCGATACAAAATACATGGCACGCCAGTCGGCTTCGAAAATTTTACCAGTAAGAGAATTTCTTACATTTTATTTTAAACAATGTACTTTTTTACCTAAGATCTCAAAGTGTGTAATGAATGAAGTATCATCAATAAAAGTACACTTCTTTTGCAAATACCATTTATTTAGAACTGATGCATGGAAAGGACAAATGGACATCTATCTAGGGTCTATGCCAAAGAAGATAATGTCATTTATCCCCATGCACATGTTATTCAAAGTTACTTTTCAAGTGGCTAGACAGACAGAGTGAATGAACATTATCTAAGGCTATCCGAAGAATATAATATCCTTCGCCCTCCTACGCAAGTTGCCTACTTTCCAATGACTAGTTATAATGAACGAAGTCTTATCTAGGGGCTACCCGCAGAAGATAAGTCCTTCATTCCCCTAAAAGATAAAAGGACGAGAGAACACCTATCTAGGGGCTACCAGAAAAAGATAGCTCATTCGCTCGCCGTATACCTTTATAAGAAGGCAAAAAACCTACTTGAAGGAAATTATCCAAAGAAGATAGGTCCTTCAACCTCATTCCTTTTCATACATTAATTTTCAAGTCTTTAGTAGACAAGATCTATCTTTCGGAAGTTGTGCGATTGAGGCTCATATTTTCCGAGATAGCCCTAGTCCCTTCAACACTTGTGTCAGAAAGGTATGCTAAAAATCTAAAATCGCTAAGGAAGAAGAGAAGCCGGAGACACAATGTAAAGAACTAAAAGTCTAGAAATTACTGAGGCATAATAAATCCAAATATGCAGTATCATTACATTAAAAATTTTCTAAGGAAAAATAAACCAAGTGTTATGGATCAAAAACTAGGGTATATGATTGCTGTATTTATTACCAAGGAACGTGAGCTTCGAGGCTCGATTTGACTGCTCTTGTATTTCGTGACTCAATCTGCCTTAACAAGATCCCTACGTACCTTGCTGATTGCCAAAGATCAAGTCAAAAAATGTAGTTCTTGGTGATACTTGCCCTCAGGGCTATGGCGACGAGGGCTCACTAAGGACGTAGTGACTTTCATGTCCTCTAAGGACTAAGTCTAAAATGTCCTTCTTATTGGTGGGGTGAGGCCCCTTATATAGATGTTGGGAGTCCTTGAATTGGACTTTGGTTAGGAGACTTGGTGGGCAAGTCTCAGAATTAGAATGGACTTTGGAGTCCTAAGTGGTATGAAACTGATTCCTTATCCTTTTAGGTCCCTTGGAGGCTAATCTACTAGGATTTATGTCCTTATTGGGACTCTTCTTAATAGCTGATTTTTCCCTTATTAATTAATTACAAAATTAATTAATAATCAGGGTTTTGGGCCCTTTCTAACTGGGCTTCATTGTTGGACCTTATCTGGTTTAGTTAACTTTAATACCAATTATATTCCTGGGCTATTTTTGGGCCCTTATTCAAAGGTCTTGGGCCTCTTCTAATGGGCTTAACTGTCAGCCCAATGTCAATACAATTAATGCGATATTAATTACGCAATCAGAGTTTATTTTATTCCCTATCATTTGTCCCCCAACTCCTGGGAAATCGTAAAAGATTTCGCAGAAGTTAAGTTCATTCGTTCCCTTATAGGGTATCGCTTTGGCGTAAAGTGTGGAGCGACCTACATATTTACAATGATTTGCCTTGTACACGGCTTCAGGGTTATTTTTTATAACTTCCCTATCATTTTCTTACCTTTTTCCCTTTCTTTAGGAATTTTCTGGTATTTTTCAGGAATTTTGCCTTAATTTCTGGAATTTTCCCTGAATTCAGAGATTTTTCCTTAATTTTCGGGAATTTTCCCTTAATTCTGGGATTTTTCCTTAATTTCCAGGAATTTCCCCTTAATTTTCTGGAATTTTCCCTGAATTCTGAGATTTTTCCTTAATTTTCAAGAATTTTCCCTTAATTCTGGGATTTTTCCTAAATTTTCACGAATTTTCCCTTAATTCTGGGATTTTTCCTTGATTTTCGGGGTTTTCCCTGATTTTCTGGATTTTTCCCTAATTTTCTGGATTTTTCCCTTAATTTTGGGATTTTTCCTTAATTTCCAGGAATTTTCCCTTAATTTTCTGAAATTTTCCATTAATTCTGGGATTTTTCCTTAATTTTCTGCAATTTTTCACAATTTTTTTTTAAATTTTCAGCCCTTTTTCGACCAGGATCCTAGTCGAAAATTCGACCTGGATCCTAGTCGAATTTTGGGCCAGCCACTCAATCCTGGTCGAAGGATTTCGACTAGGATCCACTACCTGGATTTCGACCAGGATCCTAGTCGAACCTTCGACCTGGATCCTGGTCGAAAATTTGTCCTTGTTTTGATTCCTGGTCGTAAGGTTTCGACTAGGATTCACGACCTGGATTTCGACCAGGATCCTAGTCGAACCTTCGACCTGGATCTAGGTCGAAAATTCTGTCATTTTCCTCGAAAAATATCGTGCTTGATTTGGGAATTCGACCTCAATCCTGGTCTTATTTGCCTGGATTTTGACCTCAATCCTGGTCTTTTTTACCCGTAATTTTCGGGTGTCCGTTCGAAAGAATTCGAATAGAATTCACGTCCTCAAATTTGACCTCAATCCTGGTCTTTATTGGGCTTGTTCTTTATTCAACTTGGAATGGGCCTTGTTTGGGCCTTCTCTTTTTCCAAATCCTAATTGGATTTGGGCTTTGATTTGGGCTTGTATCCTTCCAAATCATAATTGGACTTGGGCCTCTATTTTTCCAAATCCTAATTGGATTTGGGCCTTTTATCGGGCCTCTTCCTAATTATAATTGGACTTTAATATATTTAAATACCTCCTTTAGAATTCTCTAGAATTCTTGGGAATATTCTTGATTTTTTTCCCTGTTCATTTATTTCCTTTAGAATTTCTTGGAGTATTCTGGAACGTTCCACTTCGGGGCTTACTTCTTTGGGCTTTTAAACTTACTTGGCTTTTTATCCCTTAAGACTATCGATTTGTGTTTAGCCTCAGCCAGGCTTTTCTGATCGTTTTCTAGTAAACGTTCTATTCTTCATGAAACTTATTTTCGTGGATGTCCTAGTCTTCACGAAATTTATTCTCATGGACTCTTTAGCCTTCGCGGAACTTGTTCTCATGGACTCTTTAGTCTTCGCGGAACTTGTTCTCATGGACGTTCTAGTCTTCATGAAACTTGTTCTCATCGGGCGCCTAATTTTTTAAGAATTCTCAAGGAATTTCATAGGAGTTCCACCAGAAAACCTTTAGGAGGGTCTGGATCAACCCTACATGGGTTCCCGTCGGCTATGAGGCCTTCATGTGGCCTGGTCGGCCAATTCTGCTCTTTTTAGATGTTTAGCCCTTTTTCTAGTGAGTGTTATGTACTTGTTCTCGTGAACGTTCTACTCTTCACGAAACTTATTTTCCTCTGTGAAGGTTCTAGTCGGCCTAATCCTTCCTTGTAGAGGACTAGGCGTCACTGACTCTTGGTAGCCGTGAGCGTCTTACTCTTCGTGAAACTAATTTCCCTCCGTAAGGGTTCTAGTCTTTACGAAACTTGTTTCCGTGGAAGTTCTTGTCTTCATTAGGAGCATCCCTTGGCTCTAGTTCATGGTTTTCTTGGAACCTTCTCTTAGGGGCCATCCCTATTAGTTCCAAACGTCTATAGACGTTCCTTTGAGGATATCCTAATCTGCCTAACCTTCCATGTGGAGGAGTCAACTTCAAGGACTCTTGGTCGGCCATAGAGACCAAGCCCTTGAGGCCCTGGTCGGCCGTAACCTTAATGTCTAGAGCTTCTTGGCCCTTCAGGATCCTATTTCATGGAAGTTCTTGAACTTCAATATTCTCAATATCAATTCGTGGATTTGACTTCTCTCTTTTTTATTCGAGGGAGTGCCTTGCCGGGTGGGGACCTCATCCAAGGACCCTTTAGACGGTCAAAGATCTTCGTGGATGGCTACTCGGCCTCCTCTGGTTGGTCAAAGGGAAACATTTTTGCTTTCTTGGACAACATATCTTGATGGACCTCGAACATAAACTATCACGTTCGTGTTCTTGATGGGTCCTCATAATTCAAAGGAACCTTGTTAAAGTTGGCCTAACCCCTCTTATCTTTCCATTGGTTAAGTTTGTTCCAATTAGGCGAACAGCTTCCTGAGGCGGGGATGTGCGGGGCTCATGCCTTGTATTTGGTACATCTATTCTTTTTAGAACTTTCAGTACTTCACAAATTAAAGGAGGAGCCTGGATGGCCTAAGGCATCCCTTGGAGGCCGGTCTGCCGGAGCCCTTTCTAAGGGATCTCCAGTTGGTCAAAGGCTTTCTCTTGAGGCTGATCAGCCTTCTTTGTTAGGCTGGAGTTTGTAATATGGACTCCAATTGACCATATACATTTCGTGAAGTTAGATTTCTAATATCTTTTTCTTATTAGGCCAACGCCTACTTCGCAGCTTCTTTCACTAGGAGTGCAAAATGAAGGAGTGAGTACATGGCCTTGGAGGCATTGATAAAGAAACTTGAGAGAAAGTTTCAGGACTGGGATTCTAGAGCTCTCTTAGCATTTATCGACGGTCGGAAGACTTATTCAAGATGATGGACACCCATGATGATGCGTTAATATGTCCATTGGCTCTGTTCATAGCTCTTACCTGGATATGGTAAATTTGCGAGGCTTTCCTAGCCTTTGGGTTGTTTCTGAGGTTGCCATTATTGGCCAATCATCTGATTTTGGACTATAGATTGTCCTTCAGCATTTAGGCCTTACATGGCTTTGTTTGCCGTGTGTGGCTTTTATCTATTTGCTGTCCTTCATGGACTTGAACATCTTCAGTATGTAACCTAATTGTTCATCATGACTTGATTTCTGATCCTTCAGGATCTCCTGCATTTATAGTTTGATTTCATATTCGTCTTTTATTTTCGATACTTTGGTCCTTCAGGAATTTTATTCATTGGATGCTCGTACACTGGTCGACCTTATTCCTCCATTTACTACTAAGTACCAGGAACATGTCTTTCATGTCCTGAACATATTAAACCTTCAGCTTCGAAATGCGCCAGGTATGAGGCACTTTGTCACTGCTCAGGGTTTCCGACTTGTAGGATCCTTGTTCTCATATTTTCTTGACCTTATACGGTCTTTCCCAATTAGGGATTAACATTTCTTTCTCTTCAACTCCTGAAGCCTCAATCTTTCTTAAGATCAAGCCTTTTTGGTAAAAGAACCTTTCTTTAACCCTTTTATTAAAATAGAGGGAGGCTCTTCATTGATGCTCTGTATTATCAAATTATTTCCCATTGTCCGTGACAAGGATGCGTGGGATTCCATATCGGCACATGATATTTTTCCACAAGAATTGCGCAACCTGTTCGGTTGTGATTTTGGCCAAAGTCTTGGCTTCAATCCACTTAGTAAAATGATCAATGGCTACAATCAGGAACTTCCTTTGTGCCATGGCCATGGGGAAAGGCCCAAGTATATCCATTCCCCACATAGCAAAGGGGATGGGTGAGTTGATGGAGGTCAGCATCTCGGGGGGTTGTCTAACGACAGGTGCATGCTTCTGACAGCGGTCACACTTATTCACACACTCTTTGGCATTAGCCATTATTTCTGGCCAATAGAAGCCTAAACGGGTTATCTTGTGAGCTAGTGCTCTGCCCCCCAAGTGTTGCCCGTATATACCTTCATGCACTTCTTCAAGAGCCAAGCGTGCCTCATCGGGCCTGAGACATCTTAAGTAAGGAACTACATAAGATCTTTTATACAAAATCCCATCTATCAAGGAGTATCTTAGTGTTCGAACAGCCAACTTCCGTACTTCAGTAGCATTATTTGGCAACCAATCAGTTCAAATATGGGTCTTAATGGGATCTATCCATGACGTCCCCAAACCTATAGGAGCTACAAGCTTAACATCAATGCTCCGTGTCTTCAGAACGCGGAAGTATACACTTCCTGAACTTTTCTCTATCTCAGATGAAGCAAACTTTGATAATGCATCTGCCTTATCATTTTCCTCCCTTGGAATGTGCTCAACATGGCATTCATCGAATTGAGTCATCACAGCCCTTACTAGGCGGACATACTTAGCCATCGTATCATCCCTTGCCTCAAACTGTCCCTTCACTTGGGATATGAACAACTTCGAGTGTCCACAAACCTTCAAGTTCTTGACTCTCATTGTCCCTGCTAGGCCGATGCCAGCTATTAGAGCTTCATATTCTGCCTTGTTGTTTATGGCCAGGAAATCTAACTTCATTGCATACTCAATTAAGAACCCATCAAGGCTTTGTAAAACCAAACCCGCTCCACTTGAATTTGTTTTTGATGCTCCATCAAAATAGAGGACCCAATATTCCTTCTCCTTATCATCCTTTTCTTTGTCCCCCTTATCAACCTCCTTGTCTTGAGGTATATTATCTTCCTACCCCCCGACTTCTTGGTTGGGTATGGTACATTCCACCACGAAGTCAGCCAATGCCTGGGCTTTTATTGCCATTCGTGGCTTATACTTGATGTCGAATTCTCCCAGCTCCATTGCCCACTTGATCAACCTCCCACTAGCCTTGGGACTGTGAATGATACTTCTCAGGGGTTGGTTTGTTAGCACCTCAATCTTATGAACCTGGAAGTAAGGACACAACTTTCTTGAAGCCATTACCAAGGCTAAAGCAAACTTCTCAATAGTTGAATAATTCAACTCTGCTCCATGCAGAATTTTACTGACATAGTATACGGGTTTCTGGATTTTCAGTTCCTCCTTAACCAATACAGCGCTCAAGGCACTCTCTAAAACGGCCAAGTACAAGTACAAGACTTCATTCAAAGCTGGCTTGGCCAACAACGGGGCCTAGGCCATATATTTCTTTAATTCCTCGAATGCCTTCTGGATTTCCTCACTCCATATAAAATCCTTAACCTTTTTTAAGGACTTGAAGAACGACAAACACTTGTCTCCAGACTTGGAGATGAATCATCCCAACACAGCAACCCTTTCAATGAGCTTTTGAATATCTTTGATAGTTTTTGGTGGCTCCATGTCCAGGATTGCCTTTATTTTATCGGGATTGGCCTCGATTCCTCTCTTGGAGACCATCAATCCCAAAAACTTTCCAGACCCTACTCCGAAAGCATACTTCGTAGGATTTAACATCATCTTATGATATCTCAGGACCTCAAAAGCTTCCCTCAAATGGGTTATATAGCCAGTCTTCACTAGACTCTTGACTAACATGTCATCAATATAAACTTCCATGGTCTTGCCAATAAGATCCTTAAAAATTTTATTTACCAACCTTTGATAGGTGGCTTCTGCATTCTTGAGACCAAATGCCCTAACAAGATAACAATAAACACCAAAGTCAGTGATGAATGATACCTTTGGGATGTCATCCTTATGCATCTTGATCTGATTGTATCCACTAAATCCATCCATGAAGCTCAGAATCTCATGCCCAGCAGTGGCATCTATCAAAGTATCTATCATTGGCAACGGGAAATAGTCCTTAGGGCATGCGTCGTTCAGATCAGTGAAGTCCACACACATCTTCCATTTTCCATTGGCCTTCTTCACCATTACAGGGTTTGCTAACCATTCGGGAAATTGTATCTCCTCTATGAAACCAGCCTCTAAGAGCTTCTCTACTTCCTGTTTTATAGCTTCTTGCCTCTCTGGAGCAAAACTTTTTTCTTTTGTTTCACTGTCTTCCGATTTGGATCCACATTCAGCTTATGAGTAATCAGTTCCGGGTCTATGCCTAGCATATCAGATGTTGTCCAAGCAAACACATCATAATTTTCTTGCAAAAATTTCATCATCTTCCCTCTAAGGGGCTCCTCTAGTGTGGCTCCAACGAAAGTCACCTTCTCAGGATCCTCAGGAGCTAAAGGAATCGAAACCAAGTCTTCTGCTGGCTTCCCTCTTTTCTCATCATTCTCTCGAATATCCAGATCTTCAATAGGCAGAACCTGCCCCCTAACTCCATCTGCCCTCAGTGAGGCCACATAGCAACTTCTAGCCATTTTTTGATCACTTCTAGCCATTTTTTGGTCTCCTCTCTCTTCTCCAATCCCATCCCGGGTGGGAAACTTCATAAATGAATGGTAGGAAGAAGGGACTGCCTTGAAGGCATGTATCCCTGTTCTTCCCATGATAGCAAATAAGTCGAACTAGCCTTCACTACCAAAAAGTCCAACATTTGTGTTGCTTGCCTTGGTTCCTGATCTATGGTTGTTGGCAACTTAATTCTCCCTTCCATGGGGCACTCTACTCCAACAAATCCATATATCGGCATATCGGTCAGGGTTAATTGTGAATCATTATAACCCATCCTTAAAAAGGGGTCATGGAGCAAGATATCCACTAAAGCACCATTATCTATGAGGACCCTCTTCACCGGGCTGTTTCCTATTATTGGTGTTATGACCAGCGGGTCGTCATGAGGAAATTTCACACCCTCTAGATCAGAATCATCAAAAGTCATTGTTACTCCTGTCCTGGCCCTCTTCGGGGGTTCTCCAATAATATGCATAACCTCTCTAGTATATGCTTTCCTGGAGTTCTTGGATAACCCAGCAGCAGTTGGTCCACCAAAAATTATGTTTATCACAGGCCCTCAGGGTCGTGGTCCTCCGAAGATTGTATTTATCACCGGTCCCCTAGGATGGGGATTCCTCCCTTGATCGTCTTGGTCCATCCTACGATCTTCAAAGTTCTTTCTTCAATTGTTATTCCTATCCCCTCCATCTCCAGTGTACTTGTTCAACCTCTCTTTTCTAATAAGGAACTCAATTTCATCTTTCAGTTGCCTACACTCATCGGTGTCATGATCAACATCCTTGTGAAATCTATAATACTTGCTCTTATCTAACTTGGCAGGGTCGGCCTTCAAGGGCTTAGGCCAGCGAATATCTCGATCTATCTCGATTTCCATTAAAATTTGGCTCCTTGGAGCATTCAGCTTAGCATACTCAGTAAATTTTTGTCCAGGTCCTCCTCTCTTGGGAGTTGAGTCAGGATTTTCCTCAGTTCTAGGATACTTGTCCTTAGCAATATATTCCAGATCAGTTTTCCGCTTCTTGCCTCCTACGGGCTCGTTGCTCACGACTGTCTTCCTCATACTCTCTTCCACCTTGATATACTTCCCTGCCCTATCCTGGAGCTGCAACATACTTTCAGGGGGCGTTTGGCCAAGGACATCTTGAAAAACTCATCCCTAGTTCTCTGTTGCAGTGCTATCATGGCTACCTTGTCATCAAGGTCTGGGACTTTTAAAGCTTCCTTCGTGAAACAATTCAGGTAGTCTGTTAAGGGTTCCTTCACCCCCTGTACAATGTTCATGAGGGATGCCGAACTTTTCTCATGAACTCTCCCACTGATGAATTGCTTAATATAAGTCTGACTTAATTCTCTGAAGGACCCAATAGAGTTCGGGGGCAAACGACTATACCATCTTTGACCCATACCCGACAGGGTTTGAGGAAAGGCCCGACACTTAATAGCGTCATTCACGGGCTGCAGCAACAGTGCATTAGAGAATGTCCTGACATGATTAGCGGGATCTCTTGTGCCATCATAAGCTTTGATAGTGGGCATCTTGAACTTCCTTGAGATATGAGCATTCATTATCTCTTCAGTGAATGGCAGAGTAGGATCATCAGGATCTCCAAGAGGAAGAAGATTGCTTGGATCAGCCCTTGGGACAACATCCCTTCTCTGTATTGGACCATCCAGGTCTATGATAGGAGGAGGATTCCTCCCCCTTGGGGGTAATTGGGGTCTGGTGTTCTGGTGTGACTCTAAGTCGCACTTCAGCTTTTAAATCTCAGCCTCATGAGCCCTGATCCTTTCCTGCACTTCTTGGGAATTCGTCCCTTGGGTGCTCCTAGGACGTTGGCGACCATCAGCCATCGGCTCTTTGTCAGCACGCCTCCTTCTTGGGGCCACTCCATCATCTTGTATATAGGGGGGTGATCGCCCTCGTGCTTCACTCCGCCCAGCATATCCGCTTCCTCCAACCTCGGGGTAAAGGGGCATCCCATATGGGGGGTTAGTAGTCACAATAGTTGAATACTTATACCCAATGGGTCGAGAATTCACAAGTGCATGTAGTTGTTGAACTTGGGGATTCGTACCTTGAATAGCCGAGGGAATCGTCCCTTGTGGCTGAGGTTCAGTTGCCCCTATCTGGGCTTCTCCTTGCGTGGTTGCATAACTTGAATGAGGAGGTACCTCCACAGTTGAAGAAATCATTTGGGTTGTCCCCGTTGGTGTTCCTCCTTCAAGGGCTCTAACTGTTCTCCGTGTTTTCGCCATGGTTGTTGTTGTGTTTTCCCACAGACGGTGCCAAATGTTATGGATCAAAAACTAGGGTATACGATTACTGTATTTATTACCAAGGAACGTGAGCTTCGAGGCTCGATTTGACTGCTCTTGTGTTTCGTGACTCAATCTGCCTTAACAAGATGCCTACGTACCTTGCTGATTGCCAAGGATCAAGTCAAAAAACATAGTTCTTGGTGATACTTGCCCTCGGGGCTATGGCGGCGAGGGCTCAACAAGGACGTAGTGACTTTCATGTCCTCTAAGGACTAAGTCTAAAATGTCCTTCTTATTGGTGGGGTGAGGCCCCTTATATAGATGTTGGGAGTCCTTGAATTGGACTTGGGTTAGGAGACTTAGTGGGTAAGTCTTAGAATTAGAATGGACTTTGGAGTCCTAAGTGGTAGGAAACTGATTCCTCATCCTTTTAGGTCCCTTGGAGGCTAATCTACTAGGATTTATGTCCTTATTGGGACTCTTCTTAATAGCTGATTTTTCCTTTATTAATTAATTACAAAATTAATTAATAATCAGGGTTTTGGGCCCTTTCTAACTGGGCTTCATTGTTGGACCTTATCTGGTTTAGTTAACTTTAATACCAATTATATTCCTGGGCTATTTTTGGGCCCTTATTCAAAGGTCTTAGGCCTCTTCTAATGGGCTTAACTGTCAGCCCAATGTCAATACAATTAATGCGATATTAATTATGCAATCAGGGTTTATTTTATTCCCTATCACCAAGGTTGCAAAGCGAAGGAAATTAAAACAGCTCGAAGGCCCATTTAAAATCACCTACCCGAAGGGAGTAAAATAAAGCCCGAATGTGAAAGTATGAACATATAAAAATAAATTACACGACAAATCTTAATTGTTTGGGAGCTCTTCGTCTTCACCCGAAGAGATCTCTAGGGGCTCCTTGCCGCCAGTTCGACCGATGGGGTCCTCAAGAGTATCATCTAGGAACTGCTTATAGTCCCAGCCGAGCCCATTGGCCTTTTCCAGTACATAGTCAGTACCGAACTGAAAATAGTGCACTTTGATTAACTCCATTTTTTTTGTCTATCGGAGCTCTTTTTGAGATATCTTCAGTTGAGCGTTCCTCCAATCTATGCTCCTATTTTTCCTGCTCCAGGTCCTCTCCCATTTTCTTCATCAGTTGAGTGATATTCCTTTGTTCGAGCTCTTGCACCTTGACCATTCTACCCTAAATGTACAGCACATTATCGGTTACAGCAGCGGGCCAAGGGGTATCCTGAAATAAAACACAGGTTCAAACAAAAGGAAAGAAGGAAGAATCGAACTAAAAATAAAACATGTGCAAAAATTAAAAACTCACAAGGGAAAGGAAGGCCATAAGCTCTGTACAAGCCTCCATCAGTGTAGGAGAAGCATAAATGGAGCGATCACTCAGAAGTTGAAGTCCTCGGCACAGATCGGGGGCCACCTCCTTTGTGGAGTCAAAATAGGATAGACCATGCGGTCGCTCGTAAGTACGCCCCATCTAGTAATGCATGTCTGAATAATCCCATCCTGGCCCCTTAGCCGCTTGTTGGCCATCCCTTCAGCCATAGTCTCTTGACCGCCCTAGCCGTCCCCTACAGCCGCGGCCGAAGCAGGAGGCTCCTGCCGGCTAGTCTCCGGCTCCTTAACAACTCTTTCCCTTTCGCCCGAAGGGTTAAACCCTTTCAACTTGGAAGCCCCCTCAGCAGCCTTCTTCTCTGCCAAATATGAATAAATGGTCTATCCTCTCCAGCAAAGCCTGCATGATAGATATCGAGAATGAAATAAGGTAATCATCAGATAAATACGAATAAATGGTAAACAAACTGAACTATGCACGTAAAAGAAGAACAAAGAAAAAGAACTATTTACCCCCACCCCATAAATCGAGAAGCCAATCTGAGCTTTGGTACTTAGAGGATGTGAGCTTAGCCACCTTAGCCTAAACTAAGGCCTCATAAAGCTCCTTCTCCTTGGCGCTCAAATTTGGCATAAGGAGTTTGGTCGGATCGACTTCCCGCCATTACCAAAAACTTGGCCAACTTATGACCACTGACACCTATGGGTATGAGTAGTTTTGTTATTAGAGTTGGTGGTCGTCTAATCCTCCCGGCCCGTTCTTCGGGCAACAGTGTAGAAACCTGGACTTTTTGGGTTCTTAAGAAAGTTATAATGAAACCAGAAGAGGCGGGTAGATGGTTTCACCCCCGCTTGTAGGCAGCGGTTCTGAAAATAGTTAATGTGGATGAACCCTTTCGGGTCCATCTGGCCAAGGGCTATGCTTATTTGCATAAAAGATGCTTTAAAATCTTCAACAGTGGCACTCGAAAACCACACTTGAAGGTAGCCTCAGAAATACCGACCGCTCAATCTTCGTACCCTTCTGGGACACTTGGAGTGTCGAAGATTCTCTCATCATCATCTGCATTGTACGACCAATAGCCACCCTGAGGGATATTATAAACACTGTACAATTCCTCTACCCTCTGTTTGGGCATCTCCGAAGGGTTTTTGGTAGATGGGTACGAAGCAACGGAAGCAAAAAGCCTTCACCCAATTCGTTCAGGACGAGAAGTAGAGGTCTCCCCAAAGTGTTCGTTCGGTCCATGCCCATGTATTCGGAAATAAAAATATTGTTAGCCATGTACTCGGACAGGCCTCAAAGAAAAAAATAAAAAGAAGGGTCGAGTACATGTCCCTGGACCGAACGAATGATTCTTATATTGAATGCTGGAAATGTGCCAATGGTCGGTTCCCGAAGGACGTTCTTGGGCAAGGATATCCGAAGGAAGTTCTTTCCCAAGAACACCTCGCATACCATCTTTAAACCCAAGAAGCACCCTGAAAAGCATAAAAAATCTAAACCTAAAAGAATACATGCAAAAGAAAACACAGTGAACCCGTGAAAGACGTAAAAATACTATCATATTTCCCAATTCTCATAAGAAACAGTCATAAAATGGGACTTCATTGAAAAATCCACCATCCCTAAAGGAAACTCAAGATAAATGAAAAATAACATGCAACGAGTACTCAAGTATAAAACTTATTGCTTTCGAGATGGTGTGCAAGAGGAATAAGATGATCTGGAAATGCAGAGTTAAGGTTGCCCGTCTTGGTTGCTTGCTGAAGATCTGAGATGTCCCTGGAGATGATTTTAGTTTTTGCTTATGTATAAAGTGAAAAGACATAATAAATGGTGAAAGACTCTTATATAGGAACCCAAATACAAAAATATATGGGTGCCAAAACCGTCTTTGGGTGTTTTGAAATCAACGACCCAGATGGAGATGGTTGGGATTCAACGACCACGATAAGATATGGATCTCGATATTGGGACAACTGTCACCATTTATAGGTCCCCATTTCCCCATAAATCCACCACATTTCCTTCCATGAAAAAGTCACCGACTGAAGTAAAGCCTTAGGTTCGTACCCGAAAATGGGTCGAAGCATCTTGTCTTCCGCCTGACCTTTTGGGCCAACTGAAAAACAGAGGCATGTTAGCTATGGGCCCATCTCAGGTCCAGTGACCAAAGGCCCAAAGGCTAGAGGCCCATTTGGTGGAAGGCCCATAATCTCAAAAACCCAGGGAACAAATGGGCTGATTGTTGAAAGATCATACATAATGAAAATGAAGGGTTTTTAGCACATAAACGCAGCGAAAACGTAAATTTAATCTTAAAAAAAAAAACCGAAACCCTCCACAGGATCCATGTAAAAAATAATATTTAATTCGTAGTTCAGTATGTGTACCTTAAGAAGCTTTACGTTAATGAAAAGATGGAGGTCTTTAATAGCGATCCAAGAACGATGAACGGAGATCCTTAGCAGCTGCTCTTCAAGTGTGAAGCACTGCACCAGTATCCACCAAGAAAACGATGTAATGAAGGAGGAGGAGATGAAGAGAATTAGGGTTTTGTAAATCCTTTTGGTTGGGGAAAAAATAGGGTCTATAATAGTATATTTATAGGCAAAATTTTTAGCTGAATATTTTCCCATAAAATATTATTATTATTAACCCTTTATTATTCTCACTAATAATTAAAACACCTTTTAATTATTAATCCTTTTTCTAAACTCTTTAGAAATAATTCTCTCACTTGATTTAATTTCCAAAAATTAAATTCTTAATTAATAATATTAAGAACCTTTTCTTAATTAATTTATAATTAATTAAATCTCATTTAATCAATTATTAAATTTGCCAATTAATTATTTATTTCATAAATAAATAATTATCAGCCATTATTAATTAATTCCTCCACCATTAAATCATTCTCTTTTATGGTGTGACCCTGTAGGTTCAATATTAAGCCGGTAGTAGAAATAAATAATAATAAAACTATTTTATCATTATTTATATAAATTCTCTAATTCATTAAATATGATTAATTAATTAATCATATTTATTCTACATCGTGAGGGATACTTCTCAGCATATCGCGACTATCCGGATAATACGAATTCACTGCTTAGAATACCAAGAACCTATTCAGTGAGTAGTTACCGTACAATTAATTCCTTCTACCCTGCAATGTCACGATTAAATACAAGGCATGGAACTTGTGTCAAGCCTATCTTATTTAATCAGTTGCTTTCCCATTCACTATGCTTAGTTCTATTTAATGTAAATTAGAAACTCCTTTCTAATTTCATTCACTCTGGCCAGAGATTCCTGAACTAACATAAGTGGATCAGCATTGAACATTCTCTTCCTACACTGGAAGGAGTAGATCCTTTATTGATCATACACTATCTTCGTGTACAAATTCCTATACCCAGTAGAGCCCTAATAATTGTCCCTTGAGACTAAGAACTAAACCAAAGCATAGTTCGGTGTACACAAGATGACTATGATGACCTCAAGTCTAAGGATACTTGTACAACTATCACTATGTGAACAATTGCTGACACATGAGTGAACTCCATCAGTTGTTCAGCTGTGTGAGTCATGTTCAGTGAACTTATTCTATAATAAGCACCTACATACTAGCTATAGTGTCACCACACAAATGTCTACGAGAACAGATATCCTTCATAATGAAGCAAGCATGGTATGTATCGATATTTGTGGATTATTAATTACCAGTTAGTAATCTTACGACCAGGAACTATTTAAGTTTAGAGTTATCATCTTTTAGGTCTCATTATTATGATCTCATCACAATCCATAAAAAGCTTTACTCTAAACTGTTGTATATCTTATTTAAACATTTAAATAGATAGAGCCCGCAATAAAAACAAAACAAGTCTTTTATTAATATCAATGAAATCAAAACAGATTACATAAAAGTTATTCCTAAATCCTCATACATGATTGGACTTAGGACATATCTCTTTCAATCTCCCACTTGTACTAAAGCCAATCACTTTGGTATCTAATACCCATCTTGTCTTTACGATGATCAAAGTGACTCTGAGAAAGTGGCTTTGTGAGTGGGTTTGCTACGTTGTTATGTGTGTCAACTCTCTCGACGCTGACATCTCCTCTTTCAACAATCTGAATTGCACCACCATTCAGAGTAAACACGTACCCTGACATGGATTTGCTATCACTTTCTGATTGAAAACTAGAGTCAGTATAACCCTCTATTTTCAACTCAGATTCACCACCAAAAACAAGAAAAATGTCCTGAGTCCTTCGCAAGTACTTAAGGATGTTTTTCAGTGTTTTCCAGTGGTCTTCACCTGGATTGGACTGATATCTGCTCGTCACACTAACTGAATAAGCAACATCAGGCCTTGTACACAACATCGCGTACATGATAGATCCTATTGCTAAGCATAAGGAATCTTACTCATACGCTCTCTTTCCTCAGGTGTCTTAGGAGACATTTTTTCGGAAAGGGACACTCCATGGCTCATCGGTATGAGACCTCTTTTGGAGTTTTCCATGCTAAACCTTTTAAGCACTTTCTGGATGTATGTACCCTGGGTAAGACCTATCATTCTTCTAGATCTATCTCTATAGATCTTTATACCGAGAATGTAGGATGCTTCTCCCAAGTCCTTCATGGTGAAGTTCTTTGATAGCCATACTTTGACTGATTGTAGCATCGGTATATCATTTCCTATAAGAAGTATGTCATCCACATATAATACAAGAAATGTCACCGCGCTCCTACTAACCTTCTTGTAGACACATGGTTCATCTATGTTTTTGATAAACCAAACTCTTTGATTGTCTCATCAAAATGGATGTTCCATCTACGAGAAGCTTGCCTTAAACCATATATGGTTCGCAGCAGCTTACACACTAGGTGTTCATTTCCCTTGGAAAGAAAACCCTCTGGCTGTGTCATATACACTTCCTCCTCAAGTTCCCCATTGAGGAAGGCCGTTTTCACGTCTATTTGCCAGATCTCATAGTCGTAGTAAGCAGCAATCGCAAGCAAAATCCGAATTGATTTTAACAGGGCTACAGGTGAAAAAGTTTCATCAAAGTCAATCCCTTGCCTTTGTTTGAATCCTTTTGCCACGAGCCTGGCCTTATAGGTCTCCACCTGGCCATCTGCTCCAATCTTCCTTTTGTATACCCACTTGCACCCAATAGGCTTAACACCTTCAGGCGCCTTAACCAAAGTCCATACTTGGTTGGTATACATAGATTCCATTTCGGATTTCATGGCACTATGCCATTTCTCTGAGTCAACACTACTCATAGCCTCATTATAGGTCACAGGGTTGTCATCATCAGTGATTGACAACTCATTGTCATTCTCAATGACAAGGCCATAATACCTCTCAGGTTAGCGAGACACTCTCCCTGTCCTACAAATGGGCTGTTCCACAGAAGGTTGTTCAGTTTGAACAGGTGTTTCCACTTGATCCGTAGTAGTTTGTGCTTCTTGAACTTTATTAAGTTCAATTTTGCCCCCACTGTTTCCTTCAAGGATAAACTCCTTTTCCAAAAAGGTAGCATGTCTGGAGACAAACACCCGATGATCGGTATAAAAGTAATACCCCAAAGTCTCTTTAGGATATCCCACAAAATTACATTTTACGGATTGAGATTCCAGCTTATCTGGGTCAATTTTCTTGACATAAGCTGGACATCCCCAAATCTTAACGTGTTTAAGACTCAGTTTCCTTTCTTTCCATATCTCATATGGTGTTTGAGGAACAGATTTGGAAGGCACCTTATTCAGTAAATATGCTGAGGTTTCCAATGCATAACCCCATAGGAATACTGGAAGATTCGCATAGCTCATCATGGACCGAACCATGTCTAACAAAGTTTGTTTTCTCCTTTCAGATACCCCATTTAACTGTGGAGTATATGAAGGAGTCAACTGGGAGCCTATACCATTTTCTTTGAGATAATCTAGAAACTCTCCATTCAAGTATTCACCACCTCGATCTGATCGAAGAGTTATAATACTGTGTTTGGTTTGTTTCTCCACTTCATATTTATATTCTTTGAACTTTTCAAAGGATTCAGACTTGTGTTTCATCAAATACACATATTCGAATCTAGATCTATCATCTATGAAACTAATGAAGTACAAAAATCCACCCATGGCTTGCGTAGACATTGGTCCACATACATCTGTGTGTACCAATCCTAGCAAATCTGCAGCCCTCTCTCCATGTCCATTAAATGGAGATTTGGTCATTTTACCCAATAGACAAGACTCGCATGTAGGATATGATTCAAAATCAAAGGGGTCAAGTAACCCTTCCTTATGAAATGTCTACAGTCTATTTTCACTAATATGACCTAACCTACAGTGCCATAAATAGGTCAGATTGTCATCATCTCATTTTCTTTTATTATTTTGTTCAATCTGAAGTAAATTATGCTCTACGTCACATACATACAGACCATTATTTAAAATGTCACGTCCAAAAAGAAGATTATCTCTAAGGATAGAACATTCATTATTCTTAATAATAAATGAAAAACCATCCACATCCAACATAGGAATAGAAACAATATTCCTCACAATAGAGGGAACGTAATAACAATTATTCAAAATAATAGTCTTGCCCGTAGGCATATGTAAACTAAATGATCCTATAGATATGGCCGCAACCCTTGCTCCATTGCCCATACGTAGAATCACCTCATCTTTTTCAAGAGTCCTACTTCCCTTTAGTCCTTGCAATGAATTACAAATATGAGAACCACAGGCGGTATCTAATACCCAAGTAGAAATTTGACCTAGTGACATATTAACTTCGATCATGAACATGCCTGAATCAGAAGCGGTAGTCTTACTACCCTTCTTCTTCTTCTTCAATTCTGCAAGGTAAACCTTGCAGTTCCTCTTCCAGCGCCCCAACTTGTTACAGTGAAAACAAACAGCTAAATTAGGACCAGTCAACTTGTGAACATCTAGTATGCTCCGGAGTGATAGTGTAGAAGACATGACGAATATAGTAAATCTGTAAATGATAAACACATAACAACACTTAGCAAATATTCAATTTCATTTCAAAATACTATATGAATCGGGTCTTTATTCATAAGTGTCTCCCACTAGTTTATCTAATTTTTTCAACCCCATAAGTGAAAATTAAGCATTCATAATGCTAGTGGGAATAGGGATCCTACATTTCATCACACAACTTCGGCTGTGGCACGAAACGTCATGTGATGTTCAATAGGCAGACAACTCTTGTCAATTACATCTTATGTTATTCCCTAATATAAGTTTAGCCTCTTGAATAATTGAGTCACGGCTGTGGCATGACAAACTCAATATTCTAAGTCAAGTCTAACCCAACATTTTGTACAATTGAATCAGTCTCCAATGGCCCACGGCTGTAGCACGTACCGACCTTTAGATTCTAATTCAATGTACACATCTCTATATAATAGACAAGTATTACTTATTTCAAAATCAAAGTCCTCGGCTGTAGCACGAAATGATAATGATTTAAAAATAAGAACCACTTTCTACCATGTTGGAAGGCTATGACCGACACAAGCCCGTTGTGTCATTGACCAATTACTACTTGATATTATTTAATTTTAGAGGGATTATATTACGTTACAATCATAATCATATTATAAAGAGATTATTCCTTTTAAATTAAATATTTCAAATCAATAATCGATAATCAGATGATTCCCAGATCGGGTGGAGCATTGTCAAGAGGCGTCACTTAATAACCCTTTCTTACAGATATAAATCTGTTGTTGACAGAATCATCCTTTCTCTCAATATTGAAAATTCATATTCAATTACATGTTTCATAAATACAAGAATCTCATGATCGTATTCATAATATTTATCGTTAAGGCAAGAAACGATCCCTATTCTAGATTTTCTAGAGCACGCCTTATATTGATTTAAGTTCACCTAAATCTATCATCGCATGGTAAACATAGGCATATATCTCATATATAAAATTAAATAAAAAAGTAAATGTAAAGTGCAATAAAGTAAATATGTTTGGTTATGGCCCCATCCTATGTGATCTTTATCAATCTCATGATAAAGATCAAGATCAATCTAATATGGTGATGGAAATAAATACAACTACTTATTACGTAAGTCTTCTTCTTTGTTTAGACTTCTTGTATACCTCGTCTTCTTCTATGTATCACCTCCATTGGATAGCCTTCTTGAGTCTTCAATTACATTACATGATTGAAAGTAAAACTAATCTAATGAACTTACAAGAATAACTCGAGTTACATTCGAGATTTATGATTACAAAGATTGACGACATGCAAGTCGTGTTTTAAAACCAAAACCAAAACCATTATACTAAGGTCGAAAGGCCATAACCATCCACCATGCTCATACAACACATACAAGCATGTTAAAACACATAATCTGATCTTAACATATCATATTATCCATGATCTAATCATAAAAAGAAAATATGACAAAAATCAGAAAAATCAGAATCAAATCAGAAAAACAAGAATCACTGTTTACGGGCAGTAAACGATGTCAAATGCCTTACAGACGAGTCGTTGATAGCTTTAGCTATAAGTTTTGTTTAGACGCTCGTTTACCTACAGAATAGGGTATTCGTTTGCGTAAATCGGACACCAGACCCAGATTTCAGCAAATCTGCAGCAGCCAATTCAGAATCCGTATCTAATATGATTCTCATAATTAGAACAAACATAAGTCATGTATATATCAGTATATATACAGATTACATAATCATCTTATGATTATACAACTCACATGAATATCATATATTCAAAACCATACATATATAAGCATATTATATCAACATCAAATCATGGCGAATCACGTACATGCTCATATATCGAAAACAGTTAAACACATAAATGAATTAAAAACTTTTCGCAAGTAGATCTGATGCCATTGAAGGGTTTTTACCACATAAACGCAGCGAAAACATAAATTTAATCTTAAAAAAAACCGAAACCCTCCGCAGGATCCATGCGAAAAATAATATTTAATTCGTAGTTCAGTATGTTTACCTTAAGAAGCTTTACGTTAATGGAAAGATGGAGGTCTTTAATAGCGATCCAAGAACGATGAACGAAGATCCTTAGCCACCAAGAAAACGATGTAATGAAGGAGGAGGAGATGGAGAGAATTAGGGTTTTGTAAATCCTTTTGGTTGAGGTAAAAATAGGGTCTATAATAGTATATTTATAGGCAAAATTTTCAGTTGAAAATTTTCCCATAAAATATTATTATTATTAACCCTTTATTATTCTCACTAATAATTAAAACACCTTTTAATTATTAATCCCTTTTCTAAACTCTTTAGAAATAATTCTCTCACTTGATTTAATTTCCAAAAATTAAATTCTTAATTAATAATATTAAGAACCTTTTCTTAATTAATTTATAATCAATTAAATCTCATTTAATCAATTATTAAATTTGCCAATTAATTATTTATTTCATAAATAAATAATTATCAACCATTATTAATTAATTCCTCCACCATTAAATCATTCTCTTTTATGGTGTGACCCTGTAGGTTCAATATTAAGTCGGTAGGTAGTAGAAATAAATAATAATAAAACTATTTTATCATTATTTATATAAATTCTCTAATTCATTAAATATGATTAATTAATTAATCATATTTATTCTACATCATGAGGGATACTTCTCAGCATATCGCGACTATCCGGATAATACGAATTCACTGCTTAGAATACCAAGAACCTATTCAGTGAGTAGTTACCGTATAATTAATTCCTTCTACCCTGCAATGTCACGATTAAATACAAGGCATGGAACTTGTGTCAAGCCTATCTTATTTAATCACTTCTTTCCCATTCACTATGCTTAGTTCTATTTAATGTAAATTAGAAACTCCTTTCTAATTTCATTCACTCTGGCCAGAGATTCCTGAACTAACATAAGTGGATCAGCATTGAACATTCTCTTCCTACACTGGAAGGGGTAGATCCTTTATTGATCATACACTATCTTCGTGTATAAATTCCTATACCTAGTAGAGCCCTTATAATTGTCCCTTGAGACTAAGAACTAAACTAAAGCATAGTTCAGTGTACACAAGATGACTATGATGACCTCAAGTCTAATGATACTTGTACAACTATCACTATGTGAACAACTGCTGACATGTGAGTGAACTCCATCAATTGTTCAGCTGTGTGAGTCATGTTCAGTGAACTTATTCTATAATAAACACCTACATACTAGCTATAGTGTCAGCACACAAATGTCTATGAGAACAGACATCCTTCATAATGAAGCAAGCATAGTATGTACCGATCTTTGCGGATTATTAATTACCAGTTAGTAATCCTACGACCAGGAACTATTTAAGTTTAGAGTTATCATCTTTTAGGTCTCATTATTATGATCTCATCACAATCCATAAAAAGCTTTACTCTAAACTGTGGTATATCTTATTTAAACATTTAAATAGATAGAGCCTGCAATAAAAACAAAACAAGTCTTTTATTAATACGAATGAAATCAAAACAGATTACATAAAAGTTATTCCTAAATCCTCATACATGATTGGACTTAGGACATATCTCTTTCAGAAAACACGTCCAACTTTTTCTCCTCAATGTTTGTCTGTATCTGTAGTATAACGGACGAGCATTAATTGCAAAGATTTGATTATAAATATCCAAGGAATGTCAGAAAAACAAAACTCTCACTCTACACACTAATACACTCTACTTTCTTGGATTATCAAACCTACGTACATCTAGATTATTGATTCTCACGGGAGATGAATCAAGGTGGAAAATCCTCGCATTCTCTTCCTTTCCAGGTCAAGTCGAAGGACGTTCTAAGCAATCCAAAGGTGTTCTTCTTGTTCGCAAAATCAGGGCATAAAAATGACTATGTATATATAGCCACCCAAAACTTAGCCACCAAGATATACCATACTTATTCTACAAGTCTAACCATTCTTGTTATACAAGTCTTCCTTTCTTGATGTCCAATCTTCCAACTTTGTGACCAAGTTATACCATATATGATAATTGTCTACACATACAATTATTATCCAACTCAATTATGATAATAATTATCTACACATACAATTTTTACCCAATCCAATTATGTCTTGTATCACCAAGCCCAACTAATCACATTGGGTTGAAACCCAACAATCCTTCCCTTCAATCCAATACTTCATATCAGATTGAACAATAACCATCAAAATATCAATCTCCATTCGCCGATGCCTTCCCTTGAACAAAAAAATACCTTTTTCTTGTTCTTCCAAATCTTAAGAATCATTTAAACCTGTATAGTGACCTCCAAATCACTATTATTCATCATAACATCATTTTCATTCACAAAAATATGTGCATCAACAACCTCGAGTGCCTCCCTTCACCATTGAGTCACCCCATCCTTACTTTCCAAATCTTCGGCCTCTTGAAGAATGACAATAACATCATCCAAAAAATTCACCTAGTTGATCAAGTCATTGAAACAATTACAAAGATCTATTTCATCTTCTTCCATCTCGGGTCCGAATAAATTGATCCACGATGAGGTCAAACACCAAACTGCATGTAACTTTTTCAGGATATCCATCATTGTACTCCATCATACCAAATTGAACATCGATCTTTCCTCCAACCCAATTCACCACGAACCCGAACCTCGGCTCTTGATATCAGTTGTTAGGAGGAAACACACACACACACGATTCAATCTAACAATATGAAGTACACACATAATTTCTATATGACGTGGAAACCCACGTCACAACTTTTATTATTAATCCAAATAATTATTAAACAATCAAACACCTCAATGATGTTCCAAACTGATACTTGAGCCAACCAAAGCTCAAACACCTCCTAAACGATACCTAAGACAACTAAGTATCTTAAGCATACAATCAAATATAATATGACTATGTATATATATCCACCCAAAACTTAGCAACCAAGATATACATGTTAGATAATGAATTACATACAGGGGGGGTGAATGTATTTTTGTGTTTTTATGCATTTTTTGAAGTGTTTATGGTTATGAATAAAGTAAATTAAATCTTGCAGTGAGATGTGTTAATACTGAAATTAAACAAGCAATAACAGTGAACACAAATCTTTCAAAACTCACTTTTTTATATTAAAATTAAGAATGTTTTGCTACAAAATTTCTAGGCTCTTTGTTGCTAAAGAGATTAGTTTTTTTCTTGAGAGAATACAGGATTATTCTTATCTAAGTCATTACTTCTAACAAAGCATCCAGTGTTTACTTTCTAGATCAATAAACACTGGTTATTACACAACATGCAATAACATGTACCAAACCCTATTTTTGGATAATCAAATCTTTCTATTTATGGCTTAGTGTATCTTTGCTAATATTACATGCCTGTGACTTTACTTTGCCAGTTAATCTTGGACTTTGACCTTGTACTCTTCAAACTGCTTTTTGTAGACTTGTTAAACCAACTGATTAGATTGTTTGTTGATTGATAATCTTGAATATTGAAATGGTCTGTATTTTGTAATTTGAATGTACCTCGAGATCTCCAGTTTGGTATGTAGAGAACTTGACATCTCGATAAGTATATTGGCTTATCGAGATCTCTAATCACTCTACAGATGTTTTGACTTATCGAGGTCTCTGAGTTCTCTATAAGAGAATTTAGCTTGTCAAGATCTCTTATCTTCATGTCTTCACTTTGACTTATCGATATCTCCGAGTTCTCTAGTGGAAAATAGACTTATCGATATCTCAGAGATCTCTAGTGATATTTTGACTTGTCGATATCTCTAGATTTCTCTAGTGAAGAATTGACTTGTCAATATCTCCATTCTTCATGTCTTCAAATTGGCTTGTCGATATGTCTGAGTTCTCTAGTAGCTTTCCTGACTTCTCGATAAGTCATTCTGGAGTTCTCGAATGACTTTTTTATAATACTTAATATGTGACTCGTAGAGAACTTGACTTAGAATTTTTTTCCCAAAACAGATTTATTCAACTCCAAGGCATGATCTTCTTGATCTTCTTCCAGATAGAATTCTTAGGCTTGATACTGTTTACAGAAAAAGACTCTAGTCTGCCCTTGAACATTTTTACAGACTTAAGAATACAATACATAATGTAAACATATATTATCATACAACTTACTTAGGGTTGTCAGTTTGACTTAGTCTTGTTATTGTGCAGGCATGTCTTGCACAACCATCTCCCCCAATTTGTGAGAAGATTGCTTAACACAAATTCATGCCTGTTAATAAGACTAACCACAAGCTTCAATGGAAAATAAGATTAATACATAAAAATTGACACAATTACAACATTTATACATTAGGAGATATCTTGAGTTTAAATAGTTACAACATTTAGGTAAAGACAGTTTTTGCTTCTGTTTCTTTTCTAATGAGATCCTTAAGTAAACAAGAATTTCAAGTTCTTCTATGATTGGTGTCTCACTTAGAGCTTCCACAAGTTTGAGTATGTCTGTCTTTGGATAACCATTTAGCAAATCAATCCTAAATCTTTCGAATTTGCCAGCTTTGATGTTTAGAAATTTTCCATCTTTAGAAATTTTGCTCATTGCTTTGGCCTTGAGTTCTTCTGATCTTTGATGTACATTTCATTCTCCTCATTGTATTTCCTTATGCTCTCCTCAGATTCAGCTTAATTCCTAGATCTTCTTTCCTCCCTTTCAATCAACCATTCAGCTAAAATATATCTCCATGCTTTGTAGAAGTGTCCTTATCCTTAAGTAAGCTTATCACTCTTTTAATTTCCGTGGGAGAGAGAGTGTCCATTAAGGTACAGCCTAGAAATGTGAAGGATCCATCTTCATAGTAGATTCTTACTTCCCTTAGAGTTATAACCCAGACTCTAACTATTTCTTCAACTAGTTGTTGAAAAAAATCTTCATCTGAGATGCACCAGTTTAAAGGTAAAAGATCATTTTACTTGAAACAAATCTAGATGGCCCTTTCAGTGACTTCCACTTTTTCAGTAGGCTTAGCTTTCTTAGGCTCTTTAGACTTTGCTTTAGCATCCCTGGATTGTTGAATCCTAGCCTCAATCTCCCCCTTAGTCTTGGTGATAGGCATGAGTAGGGGAGTTGGTAATTCTAGCCTTATTTGTTCAGGTAGAGAGGTAAATGGTATGTTGAGCTTCCCCATGATGGCCCCCAAAGTAACAGAATTTTGCATTTGGAGATGCTTGTGAGAGTCCACCAGGGTCTGGATATCTGATTGTTGATTTTAACTAGAGAAGTCAAGGCCTGAACTTGAGCATTGAGGGAGTCATTGGAGGACTGCAAGTTTGAGATTTGTTGTTGAAGAGATTGGATTTGAAGATTTGTAGATATAGAGACAGGTGTATGAGAGCTAGTAGATGTTGAGGAGCCAAAAGTTGCTTCTACAACCTGTTTGATACCCTTCATAAGCAATGTAGAAGGCTCATATCTGGTCTGGTGAAGCTGGTCCGACTTGACCTTTATGTCATTTGCATTGGTGATTTATTGTTGGACCATTTCATGAAGAGCAATGAAGGATTGTCTCAGATTCTTGACATCTTTTTCCATAGTGGTCAAATCTAATCTTTTCATTTGGTCAGCAAAGTGTTGAAACTTTGAGGTAATCTTGACCTGGGAAGGTATAATCTCATCCATCTTCTTATTAACCAGCTTTCTGATTTTGTCTTCATGACCAATCATTTTTACTTCCAGAGCTTTACCAAAAAGGTGAAAAGCCTTAAGCCGGGCTTTGTAAACTTCTGTGACTGCATCATAAACATCCTGTGGAGTCAAGGCCTTGGCATTGCTTCCAAGAATAGTGACATATTCATCCCAAAACCTAGCCAAGACTTGATCCATCTCTAAAACAAAATCCTTGGATAGCCATGCATCTACATTTCCATCTTGTTCTGCATCATTTACAATTTTCTCCTTCTATTTTTCAACTTCTTCACTGTATGTCAGCATGATGGCTTGATAGTCCTGATTACTCATATATGAAGTAAGTAGATGCTGTGAAATTTTTGCTAATCCAGAAATCTGATCAACAAGAAGATCATCTACAGATGTAGGTTGAGAGTCAGATGTATGCAGCCATTGAGAGAGAAGATGTGGTTGTTGAGGTTGTGAGGTTGATGGTTGTTGTGAAGGATCAGAACCACCTGTGACAGAAGTTACAGTTTGACTCACAGTAGGTGCTGTGGTTATGACAAGTTGCTGTTCCACACTAGTTGTGGGAACCTTCAATTGAATTGGAGGGGATTTGAGTGGGTTACTATCATGTGCACCAGTCTCAAACCCTTGTGTCTCTTGCACCACACTATCACCTGGATGTGCTATTCTTGCCTCCTCTATGACAGGATCATTGACAATTGTACTCCCATAATCTATTGCTAATGCAATTTATGCTAGGGTTTTGAGCGGAGTTATTCCTGGAATAGGAACCTCCAATTGAATTACAGAGGATTTAGATAGCTCCCCCTCATGAGTACTACCCTCAAACCTAACAGTCCGTGAGGGCTGATTTGCACATGAAGGTGCATTTATGACATCCATGGGGTCTTCAGTAAAAACTGATGAATCCCCCATGGTTTTGATGGTGTCATCAAGGTCTACCCCACCTAGTAGCCTCTCACCATCTGAATTTGGTGTCTGGGTAGTGAGCAAGGTTTTTTGAACCAAGTCACTTGAGTGAGCTTGCACTTGAGAAAGGGATTCAAGTGCTGTATGTGAAGAAGAAATTTGAGAGATGAAGATTTGTTTTTCAGTAGTGAGTGTTGGCAGCTCCCCTGCATGGATGAGGGAACTTCAATAGATGTGCTATCACTGTGTGTACCATCCTTATTTCTTCTACCATACACTTAAATTTGTTCAAGTGTTGGCTGTGCAGACTCTGTACAAGGTGCATTGGGGAGAATGATCTTTTCAATAGAAATACCCTATTGAGAGGATATCTCTAGAATCTGTTTTGGCCCCATTTGTACAACTGCATCCTTTTGGGAGGATACATAGGTTGCTTGAGTGGTCAGCTCAGTTTTTTTAGCCTTCTTTGTCTTTTTGACCAATGGTGACTCAAGTTCTGTATGTTCCTCACCACTCTCATTTATGATTGGTAAAGGTGCCTGCTTTCTCTTCTTTTTACTCACTTCACCCTTTTGGGAGAATGAAGTGGTTGGTTTCCTAGCTGCTATAGGTATAGAAGAAGGGGTCTCAACATTAGAAGGTCCCTGCTGGCGTTCCTGTGTTTGTACTTCCACAGGTTCAGGGATCATTACTGTACTAGATTGAGCATTTGCCCTCATGTCAGGCATGGGATAAGGGTATGACTTAAATTTTTCAATCATAAAAGGTGTTAACTTAAGACCCACCAGAACCTTATTCTTAGTAATAAGTGATCCAAATAAAATTTTGGACACTTGCTTACAATTGCTTATTTGTGATCTATCTACACCATTTATCAAATGTATGTCATTCACTTTATAGTTTAAAGCAGACATAATGAATCTAGGGAGAAAAATTTCCTTACCTATTGATCGAATGTATGTCATTCACTTTATTATTAGCCTGGTGCTCAGCTTCTTTAGTATGTAGTGTCCTACATTAATCTGTTTGTTGTGAGCCATTGAGTAGACCAGTTTCTGGACAACACTACAGATATTGTCAAACCCTGACTTCCTGCAAGTGAAATCCCTTTTCACTAAATCAAAAAGAAAGGACCATTCCCTCCTCAGGTGCTTCTTGTTCATGCCTTACAAGTTGATCTTCTCAGAATAATTAATGAAGTCCATGAATTCATAGAGTTCATCCTGAGTTGGAGCCTCCACCAGCTTGTCAGTAGGTATTCCTAGTGCCATATTAACATCATTTTAAAAGATTTCCACCTGTTGCCCTTTGATTGTGCAATTTATTACAATTGATACAGCCTGGTTCTCATGCACAATTATCCTTGTTACTGTTGTGTTCCAGAAAAACCCTAACATATCCAAGTAAAGCACATGACTAGAAGTAAGAGCCCCTACAAAGTAAGTCTCAGACAAGAACTTGACAAAACTTTTAAAAGTTTCAGGGGCTTGGTTTGCATCTAAGAATGCAAGGAAGTTAGTCTCCTTTGGGATGAACGGTACAATATTGTTTGCTTCCATTGTTATGAGTATGAAGTTTAGTGGGTAAGAAACATTAAAGAGAAATGATTAAAAACGAGAGAGAAATCGGTTTTGGATTGAAAAATCTAGGTCACTTAGAGTTCTCGAAGGCGTAAGTATATATGTATCGAGATGTCTGGGTATTTATAGTAAAAGTAGATTACTTGTCGGGAACTCAAAAATAGACGTTTGGAATTAGTCCATCGAGAAGTTATTTTGAGGTGTGAAAAACATATCGATAAGTCATTTTATTTTATTCTTGTAGAGAACTAAAAATAAACTTATCGAGATGTTAAATAAATACCCATTTTATCCATAATGGACTGAATTATTTCCAATTTTTCTTTGAGTAAATCAAAATAAAATCAGAATAATTTTGCCAAAAGTATTTTATTAAAATAATTTATTGAATTAAATTACTTCAGTTCTGAATTATTTATAAGTCTAAAATGATACTTGTAGAGAACTCTGTAAGTTAACACTTATAGGAAACTCTATAACGACTTATTGATAAGTCATAATAAAGCTTATCGAGAAGTCAGGAAATTGACTTATCGAGAACTCACTCGAGAAGTTTTAAAATGACTTGTCGATAAGTCAATTAGACTTATCGAGAACTCAGTTTTCTATATACTTTTGATTACTTTGATTATGCCTTGTCTTAATGTTAGTCCCTAACAATGCAACAAGAATTACAGAAGGGGGTTTGATGGAATTCTTGAACCTTTTAAAAAAATAAAAAATGTTCTATCTTAATAATATATAAGCGTTTGATTCGCAAAGTACGGAATAAGAAGTTAGTAAAATCAAAACACAAGTAATTAAAAACATAAGTCTTTAAAAACTTTCTGGTGAATTTGAATGTATCCACCATATATATATTATATCAAGAGAACTCTGTGTAGCAAGATTAGCTCACAGCTGCTTACAAATATGAACAACTAAGTTTACAGAGAAATGCTAAGGATACAGTTTACAAATGTTTCTCTGAAAATTTACTTGCTTAGTGTTCTTGTTATTCTATTTGCTACTTCTTGGTTTATATATCACTAAGATTACAAAGTAATAAGACAAGATAATAAAACAAAACCTATCAAGTCTAATACTATGCTACTTTATTACTCTATTCCAGCATTTTTGAATATCTTCATAATAGCATGGAAATGGCAATGCTTCTTTGTTCTCTAAAACCCAGTTGAATAGGCTTCCACATTCCTTTTGCATACACTCGACGCATGTAACTGTGTTGTCACTATCAATAGATGTTTGAATTAATTATCTGTCGGGTACATGATCATCCGTTGGGTTGCCTTGTTGATCATCCGTCGAGTGGCATTGTTGTTTATCCGTTGGGTAGCTATCTGGCACTTGACATCATTTCATTTATACAGAATTACAAGACATCATCTATGTACAATTAATCAACCTATTCTGCATATCTAATTAAAGTCAACATGACTTGAGTGCTACTACAGAATCTAAACAAGGTGTATGCAGAAATGTGCTACAGACTCATTATTACACAAACTACTCACTCGATGGATAATTAATCATCATCCGTCGGGACTATATTGAGTCATCCGTCGGGACTATATTCCTTATCCGTCGAGTGCTACATTTTTCACTAAGTAAAATCTACTAAGGTGTTTTGTTAATGAAATCATCAAGTTCACAACATATCCACAACAATCTCCCCCAATTTATGTCTACTGGAATTGTAGCCATAAATTAAGAGAAACTTGATGATAACAAAACACCCTAAAAATACAACTTTAAAAGTAAGTAGATAAAACTGTAAAGTGCTTCAAATAATAAAATGCATAAAGATTAGATCACAGTCATTTTCAAGGTGCTCCTCTAGCCTGAGTAGATTAATCTAATTCCTTGAAGATCAGGATCTCTTTCCAAGCTTTCTGTTATTTTCTTCTATCTGATTTTGGAGCTTTCTGTGGAATTCCAGTTCATCAAATTCTGAGAGATTTAGCTTTTCTTGCATTTTCAAAAGAGTCTCATTGCTAGAGATACTCAATTGGTCTTCTAATTTGAAAAATCTTCTAACTCCTTTGTCAACCATGAACTTCTTCAGCCAGTAGGGCCTTAGATGCACTCTACTCCCTGTGTAAGGAATAGTTAGAGTCTTTGGGAGTGCATCTTTAGCTCTAATACTTCTCAGTTCTTCAATCTTCTTTAGAACAAGTCTTCTTGCAGTTACATTGAATCCAAAGTTCTTATTGAATGATGAATAAACCTTTATCAGCACATATTGGATTTCTTGAAGGATCCTGTGAAGTGGCCATTGAATCTCCTTTCCTCCCTTGTACTTGAAAACTAACCTTTCAGGTAGATTCCTGTAGGTATCAATCCCTCTAACTTCTTCCAGTTCATCTAGATAGTGGTTTAGATCAGAGAATTCCTTGATGACACATAAGTACATGTAATCTCCCTTGTTGACTTTGGATTGAGCTTTGGTTAGAGATTTGGATTTGAGAGGTGACAACTTCACTTTCTTGACTGCTCTTGACTTTGTTCTCTTTGGCTTGTTAAGGATTGGCAAATTGAAGTCAGGAATTGGTAGACTTTTCCAGTCTATTGGTTCATCCTTAGGCACAATAGGTTCACCATGAATGCTCCTGTAAGGATCCACCACCTTAATGTCTTCAAATACCACTGAGGGTTTTGATGCTTGAGTTGTAGTTGGAATGGATTCCTTGGGAAACTGATCCTCCAATTCCTTACCAACAAAGTTCAATTTCCTTTTGGTTCTTTTGGCCAATTCCCTGTATCTGTGAGATTTCTTCTGTTATGGTTCAACTTGCTTCTTTGGATCTTGAGATTCAGTGATTTTAGATGGCTGAACAGGAATTTGTTGTGTTAGTTTCACAGCTTGTAGCTTGGCCAAGATAGCAGCTTGCTCCTTCTTTTGTTTAGCCTTTTTAGCATGTAGAGTAGCTTGCTTCTTTTCTTGCTTCAATCTTGCCTTTTCTTCTCTTTTTGCTTCAGCAAATTGAGGATGTCTAGCCACCACACAAATTTCTTTACCATTCCTGAGAACTTTAGCAATTCTCCTTTTCAAAGATGAATCAGCTGGATGGTTGTAGAAGGCAATGGATCTTGACAACAATTTCTTCTCATCAGGCTTCGGTGTCTTATACACTGTATCCAAAGGGTTCTTTAGTGATGATTTTGGATAGTTCACCCTTGGCTTCAAAAGTACTTCAGCCTTTGGAGATTTGATGCAGGATGGCTGTCCTCTTTCCAGATAGTATGCTCATTTCATTCACAGAGATTTTCCTGACTTGAGAGTGATGAATGGTTGACTTTTATGGCTTCTTTGCTAGCCCAAACTTCTTTTGAATTTCCTCATCAATTTTCTCCCAGTTGATTGGATTCAACTGCTCCTTTTCAGCTGCTTTCAAAGTAGCTGCTGCTTTATTTATCAGATCAATGATATCTTTGGCTGGTGGCTTGGTGAAAGTAATTGTAGGCACAATTACTTTGCTAACTTGAATGTTGAGCACTTTTTGCTCCCCCTCACTCCTAGAACTCTCTTTCTCCCCCTTTTTGTTATCATCAAGCTGAGTAGAGGAGGAGGTTTGTGCAGCCACCAGTTTTTGAAGTAAGTCTGTTTGTTGAGCTTGGTGTAGATGAATTGCTGTAAGAAATGTTTCCATAGCAAACATTCTTTTGTCCAAGGCATCAACGTTGGTGGCAAGATCTGAGTTTTTCTTGAGCTGCCTCTTGATGTCTGTAATTGTTATCCCTGGAAGTCTAGCTTCTAATTTCTCAGAAAAGTTTTGCTTGTCACCAATTTCCTGTTGGAGAGTGGAGACATTAAGAGTTTGTTGATAGCCTTGAATTTGATGTAGTTGGAGAGAAGCAAGATGTGCTTGCAAAAGCTTCTTGGTGCTAGCATTTGTGGATGATTGAAGTGCAGACTGTGTTTGACTGATTAGCTGGATGAGAGTAGATTTGAAGTGATGTTCATCATATTTCTTGGAGAAGGCCCATGATGGCATGCTTGACCTTGAACTAGGGCCAGCTTCTCCCCCTAAGTTCAATAGCTCTTCTTCACTTTATGTATCCTCACCTTCAAAGAAATCTTCTGAACCACCAGTCTCATAATCAACATCACCAGCTGTAGAAGGCAAAGCTGTGTTGGCATCCTTAGCTCTTTGCATGGAATGTGTGGTGTGCACCAAGTTTAGCATCCTTTCTGCATTGTCATTGCCCTGTTTAGCTAGAAGTTGATATGCTGGAACAGGGTGAGTAAATATCTCAGCATCAAGGGAGGTATAATCTATAACAGCTTGAGGTTGCTTAGATAGTCCCTCCCTGTCTGCATCCTGGACATTCATTAACTCAATTGCAGTGACATCCACCCTTATATCTCCTGTACCTGCATTTCTCTCATTATCTCTCTTTCGTTGCATCAAGGTCTCACCTTGGCTCACCACCCTCACACCATCACCTTCACCATCTAAGGTGGGACTCCTCACACTCTCTTTTGCCAATCCTGAAGAACAGGATTGTATATTTTCACTCTTTACCTCTCCTTTTTCCTGGGAGCAACCCAGACTCTCACTCATAACACTCTCTTCCCTCAATCCTAGGAGTGATTGTACTACCACTAAGTCTTCTGAACTTGAGATAATTGATGAAATTTGAAGCTATGCAGAGACACTCGACGGATGAGGAATATCCGTCGACTTAGTAGTTTTACTATTCAATGGATAACTGCTGTTAGGCTTATCCATCGGGATACAATCACTACTCGGCGGATGAATAATATCCATCGATAGAGTAGGAATAAATGAGTTTGGAGTGGAGACTATTGTGGACTCTATGCAGATTGATGAAAATTTTGGCACAGATGTCTCAATAGTCTCAGAAAGAAATGGCAAGTGAGCCAACAAATCATCCAAAAGATGATGCTCACTTGCACTAGATTTTGGCTTCCCCAACAGAGTTAAAGAAGGGGAATCAGGAATTGATGTGTTGATCATATCCACATCCAGAGAGTTTGTGGGAGAATTTGGTGTTTGAGGTGCTTCTATAACTAAAGATTTTGGCTCTGACTCCATATTTATTGGAGCCACATCAAACTGACTTTGAAAAGGTGTAGTTACTGTGTCTTTAGCACCAGTTTGCACAGTGTGTGAACCCTGTGCATCCCCAAGGGTTTTTGGTTTCTTCTTTCTAGTATAGGTTTGGGGTGAGCTTGTGTCCCTTACCCTTTTGGCCTGTGCTCTTTGCTGAGAGCTTTGTTCAATAGTCACATCCTTTTGGGAGGATGCAACTAGCAATGAGCTTATGTCCTTATTAAGCACTGCAGTTTGTTGGGAAACTGCAGTGTGGCTAGGATGGGAAACACTCACCTGTCCAACCTTATCCTTAGGGTTTATTTTATGTTCACCCTGTCCCTCACCTACCTTACCCACCTTCACACTCCCCTCTTTTGGTTTGGTGGATTTTGCAACTGGCATCTTTTGAGAGATACCAGAGGGGGCTTTCTTTGACTTGGATTTAGAAATTTTTGATGGTTTGGTAGCTTGGGTAGGCAACTGTTGGGTCACTGACACAGTTGCCATAGCTACACCAGAATGCAAAGAAATTTGTGAGGTTGGAAGAGTAGAGATAGAAGAACTTACCTCACTTACCTGAGGTGCCTCCATAACAGGAAAATAGAAGAGTGGCACCTCTTTGTGATGGTTTGCCCTGTTCAAATCTGCAATAATTCTTCTTTCTTGAACCCAACAATCTAATTTGTTGGTTGGGTTCTCAAGCACAATTTCCTCAGAGAGGTGGTTAGCAAGCATCATGAAAAATCTAGCATAATAAACATTTTTATCCCTCTTATTTAACTCCCCTAACTTAACACCCAACTCAATTATGATAAGATCACTAAAGATAAAGAACTTATCAGTTATAAGCATGTAAAGCATGTTAAGCATAGAGATATTGACAGAATCAAAATTACTGATTTTACCAGAAAAGACCTTAGTAACTACATTACATAGATAACTCCATTCCTTCCTAAGACCCAACCTCCTAATTTCACTTAACTTAGAAGTAGAGAGTGCATAGTTCATGGAGTTAAGCATATTGATAATGTCAGTGTCTGTGTGTGGTGAAGTTACAGTATTATCAGGAATCTTGAAACATGCTTTAACAATGTCACTATTAACACAGAATTCCTTACCTTTAATAGTGAAAGTGATAGTCTTATCAGTTGAGTTATATGTTGCAGTCATCCACATTTCTTCAACAACTTCACAGTATATGGTGGGTGATTCCAGCATGGCATAGTTGAGTTTGCAGTTCTTCACAAAATCCATCATCTTGTGGTAGTCACCAGACTGTTGAATCCCCTTATCACAAGAGCAATGAAGTTGTTCTTCTCATAGATAAATCCAGTTTGTGACATGATCTTGACGACTGGTGCCATTGTTAGAGAGTAGAAATTATAGAGATAGAGATGATAATTGCTTTTGAGAAAGAGAGAATTTAGAGCAGATGATTTGAGAATGATAAAAGAAAAGTAATGAAAATGAATTAAGTTTTTATACTATCTCAAAAATAACTGTCAAAAAATAATAAAGTAAAATAAAGTAACCAATAAGAATTTCCCAAAATAGCCGTTTAAAAATAAACTGTAAAAATTCCATCAATTATCCGTCATGTAATGCTTAAAAACTATAAGTATACTCGATGGATAATGTTCAGAGAATCAATGGCTAAAAATAAGACAATTCGACGGATGAGGATAAATCAGTTATCCGTCGAGTCATAAACTATTCCAGAAAAGTAATTGATTTTATTAACAAATAGTATACCGACGGATGATCAAACTCGATGGATAGTGATCATCGGTCGAGATGTAAATTTTGACATAGCCAAAATTTCATCCATGACTGAAAACTCAATTTAAATTTCTGGCTCCATTACAACTTGCAAATTATATGAAAAGATTTTAAGAATAATTAGGCATACCTAACTCACTTACCAACCTTGAAAAGGTGGATTCATCCAGTGGCTTGGTAAATATATCTGCAAGTTGCTTCTCACTTGGAACAAAATGTTGTTCCACAGTACCATTCATTACATGTTCCCTTATGAAGTGGTACTTGATGTCTATGTGCTTTGTCCTTGAATGCTGTACTGGTTTTTCAGTGATGACAATTGCAATTGGGTTATCACAGAAAATGGGAATCCTTTCAACTTGCAAACCATAGTCTAGCAATTGGTTTTCATCCATAAAATCTGTGCACAGCAACTGCCAGTAGCAATATATTCAGCTTCAGCTGTAGAAGTAGAAACTAAATTTTGCTTTTTACTGAACCAGGATGTTAGGTCATACACACTGTAGAAGGGGGTTGAATACAGTGTTTATCACAATCAAATTGAATTAAAGAACTCAAGTAACAGAAAGCAGACTTTATTCAATATAATAAACTCTGTTACAATATAGAACTGTCCTCTCTCAGTGATGAACAAATATCACGAGAGCTGCTAGGGTTACAATGAATATTATTCTCGATAATAATAATACTTATAGTGTAAACTCTATGTCTGTGTTTATATACTACACAGTTACAAGATAATCGCTAATTGATATGGAATATAATTCTGCTTCCTAAAATATATCAATCAGATATCTTTTCTTCCAAGTATTCTATTCTTCATAGAATTCCTTCTTCATGCATATCCCTTCTTACGTTTGTCTTGATCTTCTTTCCTTTCAATCAGTCGCCTTCCTTATCTGAAAGTCTCCTTTAAGTCCTGATATTATCTCCTGATAAATATCTCCTGATAACTTAAGTTCTGACCACTTAAGTTCTGACATCAGTATAAGTACTGATTTCCAGTTAAGTACTGATTTATCCTGCTTAAGTAAGATCTGAAAACTAAACACAAATCATATTAGACATGACATTATTAAATATATCTAACAATCTCCCCCAATTTGTAAATTAGCATAATATACAAGTTTAACAGATATTTGATGATGTCAAAAACATTAAGTACAAATGCATGAGAATTTGACTCGATAACTACAACTTGCAGTCCTTAAAGCTTTACCAACTTTAACTTGTAATAATAGCTTCAGTCTGTATACACATCATAATTTGAGCAGTTGTAGATCTTGACTTGGCTTCAATTACTGATCTCTTTAATATCAGGATTTATTCTGAGATAGTTCTTTAATAAACATCTCTCAACATATTTAAGTTCATCAATCATCCTCCTTTTAGCATTCTTCAATTCAACAGTATCTTCACCAATTTTAAAGATAGCAGCCTTGAGATCATTTATTTTAGCTTTCCTTATATCCTGATCCAGTCTGATCAAATATGCCTTGTCAGTCTCAAGATTGAATTCTACAGCCTTATAACCCAGAAAGGTAGTTATAATCTTAGCAGAGTTAGGCTTCATCTCAACAATATCACCCTTGTGATCTCTGTACTTGGGACAGTATGTGTTGTCAGACTTAACAGAATAAAGCTTCTTCTGTCTCTGAATTTGGGTCTTCAAATAATTTGCAGCACTTTATGTTATTCTGTTCTTCACTTGAAGTAGGAATATAACATGTTCTAGTTCCTCAAAATACTTCAGTGGTATAGCATTTTCCCTTATGTGGTAAACCCTTCCATCTGTCATGAAATATAACAAGATGTGTTCTTTTAAGAAGGTATGATAAACCATCTGTACAGATTCAAGCTGATTCAATCTTTCAGGAGTTGCTCCAACACCTGGTTCACTTAAGGAAGTTGGATCATTGGTTGTGTTCTGCACTCTTCTTTCATCAGCACTACCCAATCCTGATTTATGTCTTGCTTCCTTTCCTGTAACCACTCTTGCTTCAAAACCACTTGTTGCAGTCTTCAAAGGTTGAGTCTGTTTAGCTTTAGTGAATCCTGGTAGGAGTAACCTTGAGGATTTAACATGAGCAAAGTCAGAGGTTTCCTTTAACTTATCTTCTGATATCAAGCCAACTTGAGCTATGTCAGAGGTTGCTTGCTTCAGTGTTATATCAGAACTTACTATATCTTGACTCTGAACAAATTGAGCCATGTCAGAGGTTGTTTGAAAAATCTTCTTTGAAACCAGAGTAAGATTAGCATCTTCAACAGATTTTTCTTCATCCATAGGAGGCACATAAACCTTTACAGGTTCACCAACTTTTTATTTGCCCTTGGACCTTGGATCTATCTGCATTTGTGATTTGGCATTGGTTGCCTCAAGATTTACCCTTTCTTTTATCACAATGCCTTTAGCCTTAGGAATTTTCTTTTCAACAACAGAAGCTTCAGATTTGGAGTTGACTTTTTCTAACTTAAGTCTAGCTTCTTCTTCCTTTAGACTTTCAAAGTCCATTCCTGGATTTTCTTTCAGAAATAACTGTCTTGAAATCTCCTCATCAAGTTCCAGATGTTCATCAGAACTTATCCTTTTTCTAGTATCAGAAGTTATTCTTCTCCCAGTATCAGAACTTGTTCTTAGACTTGTAGTTCCAGTTCTACTTGATGAAAGACCTTTACCTTGACCATGACCTCCACCCATTCCAGAGTTTCCCAGATCATCTTTTCCATCATCCTTTCCCTTCAGTGTCTTAATAGGTTTGCATTTGGACTTAATTACTTTCTCCCCCTTTTTGGCATCAGCAGGTAATAAAAGAGAGACAAGCAATTCCACTGAGGATTGGATCTCATTTAGTTGATTTTGATGAGAAGCTTGATTCTTCAAAATTTCATCAATCTGAGACTGTTGCTTCTCTTGGGTTTTCTCAATTAGGCAATTCTGTCAAAGGTAGGTTGGAAAAACCTTTTCTTTTCAAGTTTCAGATTCATATCTTGCTGGATCAAGTTTTCTTGAATTTTATTCACCTTGTCATGAGTGATTGAGTGTTGACCTTGAAGGTGCCTTGTACTCAATGCAGTAACTCTCAGCTGTGTCTTGAAATCATCATTGATCAGCATTTCATCAGCTTTTGCAAGATGCTCAGCAAGAATCTTTTCAGAAGGAACAAAGGTAACTGTGTTCCACTCCTTAGTCCACTCCTATCCTCTAGGGTTTTCACTCCAAGATACTGGTGCTTCCCCTGTAACAAACTTCTTGACTATCTCAGCTTTATGAACAGTTTATTGAGGTGCATGTCCTGATGGACCAGCTGCATCAGCATCTATATTTGTAGCAGCAGCTTCACCAGTAACTTCATCATTAGCAGCATCAGAACTTATAGAATCAGTATCAGTAGCTTCTTCTGATAAAAGAATAGTATGAGAGGCTATTGAGGCTTCAACATCATCCTCTAAGGGCTGATCTCCAACTAAGTTCTTATCAACAACCATATTCTGATGCTCACCTAAAATCTGATCTTCAGTATCTAGATGCAGAGAAGGTTTTGTAGGCAATTTTGGATTAAAATTAGCATCAAGAAGTGGTGTTGTAGGTGAAGTGATTGGAGCTAGTGGAGCTTCTAGATGCAAAACCTGAGGCACTTCCAAGTTATGGATGTCAATTTCATCACCTGGCCCCTGGTTATCAGCATGTACTGGAGATTGATGAGTTGCATGAAGGTCTGGATCAGCACTAGGAGAATTGTGAGCTTTAATAGGGTCTGGTGAGATCAGAGATTCCTGACCCCCTTTCTTAGCTGCTGCTTCCATTCCTTTACCAGAATCTTCAGGCCTTTTTGCCAATGATTTGAATCTTTTAGCTTTTGAGGAGTCTTCAAGAGCTGTATCATTAGAATTACGTTTTCTAAGCCTTTTTAGAGGCCTGGAACTCCCAATATCAACATTATAAGTGGCATTTTATACCACTTAGAACGTCTTAAAATGGCTTAAATTGGTGTCTTGAAATCAAGTATTTTGTGTATTTGATGCGTTTTCTAGTGTTTATGCATTTCAGGGTATTAGTTGCATTTCGGGGGAGGAATCATCAAGAATAAGCCTTGGCATGTGTTCACCGTTGCGAAAGGAAAGAAACGGGCAGATTACGGCGAAGAAACGGAGCAAAATCAGATTTTTTCCAGTAGAGGTCTGAGCGCCCGCTCAGCATTGCTGAGCGGCCAGCTTGCGCTGAGCGGGCGTGCAGGGTCGGGGAAAAAATATATTATTTTAGGACTTCTACTTCTATTTGGTTTCCACTTCTATGTAATCTGAGTTTTATGGGACTATTATATAAGTAGATTTCAGACATTTTTCACAAGGGGGGATTGAAGTAGATCGTGTTTTTACGCAAGGAGCGAAGGAGATAAGGAAGAAGACCGATTTAGCACACTGCAACGAAGAGGAAGCATATCTTCTTGTGATTCTTGTTTCGTTGTAACGTTGGATGCTAGTTTTCTTGCTTTGAACTTATTTACTCTTGTGACGTACTCTGTTTTAAGATAATTAGTTTAGTTATTATTTTCTTGTGTTTGTTTATCATGATTTCATATGAACCCATGATGACGATAAGTGCTATTATGGGCTAATCTTGATCATGGGGTTGCAACGGATTTATTATGGAATTCTTTAGTTAATTGTTTAATACTTTAGTGTGTGATGATTGTATGATATCTAGTATTGGTTGTGCGTAGTCGTCTTATATGCGTCCCGAACATATAAGATAGGGTGTTAATCTCTTGTGAAGCGACGGTGGATCTTGAGATTTAGAACTTGCCATGCTAGCATAGGTTCATGTACGTTGTATATGATTAGTGGGTAACTCTAACAGTTTTATTTGCCCTATGTAATCAAAAGGAATAACTTGTGCTTAAATCGTTGTGTTGTCAATTTCTGTAGACATATAGGAACTCAACATAATTGATGACTATTCAACTTCTATCTTAATTGTGGATGCTTGGTAGAATGGTATTAGTACAATGAAAGTTGGCTTTTATCAGTTTCGTGTTATTCGATTAATATCATCACTGTCACATGCTAAAGGTAATAACAATGGCTATTGAAGGAAGTAATAATGAAGTTGTGATCTCATGAGTGTTTTATTGTTGATAAATTGAAGTGTTAGTTAAGTGATTAATTAAGTAGTTAATTGTAGTTAATATTTAATCAACAATTTTAAGTGTTAGTGTCTTAACATTGAGAAGTAATCATACATTGGTGAGTAAGTTCAATTAGACAATAATTTAGTCTGAGTCTCTGTGGGAACAAACTAGAAAGTATTCTATATTAGTTGCGAACGCGTATACTTGCGTGAATATTAGCGCGTAGTTTCGCCCTAACAAGTTTTTGGCGCCGTTGCCGGGGACTCGGCATATTTGTTTAGTTTATGTACTTACCATCATTGGTCATTAGGACTCAGTGATTAGGACGTAGTAGTTAATTATTGTTTTCGGTTGTGTTTCAGGTACTTTAGCAAGCGTTTATGCAAACTCGTTCTCGTGCTCGCAAGAGGACTTTAGATACAGCTGAGGAGACAGACGAAGTTCTTGATATTCCGTAGAAGTTAGATTTTGAGGATTCGGATTCAGAAACTGAGCAGAAAGAACCAGTAAACATGTGAGATCGTATTGTTCAAGCTGATCCAGCTCTTATGGATTTTTCTCGGCCTAAAATTGATGACATTCAGTCAAGCATCCTTCATCCGGCTATTCAAGCTAACACCTTTGAAATCAAGCCGGACACTATTCAGATGGTGCAGAATTCTGTTTCTTTTGGAGGAGCGGCAACTGAAGACCCCAACATGCACATAAGGAATTTTGTCGAGATCTGCATCACTTTTAAGTACAATGGCGTGACTGATGAGGCTATCAAGTTGAGGCTTTTCCCATTCTCACTGAGGGACAAGGCTAAAGACTGGTTACATTCTGAACCAGCTGGGTCCATCACTACGTAGCAAGATCTTGCGCAAAAGTTTCTGGTGAAGTTTTATCCGATGGCAAAGACTGCTGCTATGAGGAGTGCTCTTACTCAGTTTGCGCAGCAACCTACAGAATCTATGTGCGAGGCTTGGGAACGTTACAAGGAAATGTTGAGAAAATGTCCACATCATGGAATGCCGGATTGGATGGTGATCACTGGTTTCTATAATGATTTGGGGGCCCAATCTCGGCCCATGCTTGATGCAGCAGCTGGAGGCGCCTTATGGGCTAAAAGCTATACTGAGGCGTATAATCTTATAGAGATGATGGCTGCAAATGAGCATCAAAACCCAACTCAGAGGATGATGTCAGGCAAGGTAGCAGGTATTCTGGAAGTTGATGCAGCCATCACTATTGCAGCCCAGCTCCAAGCGCTATCAATGAAGGTTGATTCTCTGGCTACATATGGAGTTAATCAAATAGCTATGGTTTGTGAGCTTTGTGCAGGTTCTCATGCTACGGATCAGTGTTCTCTTGTCAACGAATCTGTTCAGTATGTGAATAACTATCAGCGACAACAGCAGCCTGTGCCAGTAACCTATCATCCTAACAACAGAAATCATCCAAATTTCAGCTGGGGAAATAATCAGAATGCTATTCAGCCACCATATCAGCAAGGAGTGAGTAAACAGTTTAACCCACCTGGATTCCAGCAACCACAGCAGTATGCTATAAGGCAATCATATCCTCAACAGGGAAGTACAGCTGCACCTACTAGTGCTGATTTTGAGGAACTTAAGCTGTTATGCAAGAGTCTGGAGGTTTCTATCAAGACCTTGGAAAATCAAATCGGTCAATTAGCCAATGCAGTACTCAATCGTCAACCTGGCACCCTTCCCAGTGACACGGAAGTACCAGGCAGGAAGGAAGCTAAAGAGCAAGTCAAGGCTATTACCTTAAGGTCTGGAAAAGTTGCTGATGCTGAAAAGGCAAAAGAAGGAGAAACTGAAATTAGAGATGAAGAATCTAAGCAAAAGGAGAAAGCGGCGGAGCCAAGGAAGACTACTGTTGAATACACTCTACCTGAGCCTAATACAGGGGAGAAACAGCTCTATCCTCCACCACCTTTTCCTAAGAGATTGCAGCAACAAAAGCTGGATAGACAGTTCGGGAAATTTCTAGAGGTGTTCAAGAAACTTCACATCAATATACCTTTCGCTGAGGCTCTGGAGCAAATGCCTAGTTATGCGAAGTTTATGAAGACTATTCTTTCAAGGAAGGTGAAACTGGATGACCTTGAAACCGTTGCTCTCACGGAAGAATACAGCGCTGTTCTGCAGTAAAAGTTACCACCAAAACTGAAAGATCCAGGAAGCTTCACCATACCTTGCACCATTGGCAATCTGACTTTTGACAAGTGCCTTTGTGATTTGGGAGCAAGCATTAATCTGATGCCGTTGTCGATCTTTAAAAAGCTGGATCTGCCTGATCCAAAACCCACATACATGTCGCTACAATTGGCTGATCGTTCCATTACTTACCCAAGGGGCATAGTGGAGGATGTGCTCGTCAAGGTGGATAAGCTCTTCTTTCCTGCAGATTTTGTTATTCTGGATTTTGAGGAAGATAAGAAGATTCCCATAATCTTGGGAAGGCCTTTCTTGGCTATTGGCCGTACCTTGATAGATGTGCAAAAAGGTGAACTTACTATGCGGGTACAAGATCAGGATGTGACCTTCAACGTATTCAAGGCAATGAAATTCCCTACAGAAGATGAGGAGTGCTTAAAAGTGGATGTGATTGATTCTGCGGTTACTTCGGAACTCGATCGCATGCTAATGTCTGATGCATTGGAAAAGGCCTTAGTGGGGGATTTTGACAGCGATGATGAAGATGGCAACGAGCAATTACAATATCTGAACGCTTCTCCCTGGAAGCGAAAGCTGGACATACCGTTTGAATCTCTTGGTACTTCTGACCTTAAGAATGCTGAAGGAAAGCTCAAACCATCAATAGAGGAAGCACCTACCTTGGAGCTCAAGCCATTACCTGAACACTTGAGGTATGCTTTTTTAGGTGATTCATCTACGTTACCTGTTATTATTTCATCTGACCTTTCAGGTAGTGAGGAAGACAAGCTCTTAAGGATTTTGAGAGAATTCAAATCGGCTATTGGATGGACCATAGCAGACATCAAGGGGATAAGTCCTTCATATTGTATACATAAAATTCTGCTAGAGGAAGGTAGTAAGCCAACTGTGGAACAACAGCGAAGACTGAATCCTATCATGAAGGAGGTGGTGAAGAAAGAAATTCTGAAATGGCTAGATGCAGGCATCATTTATCCTATTTCTGACAGCTCGTGGGTGAGCCCCGTACAATGTGTACCTAAGAAAGGAGGTATCACTGTGGTCGCAAATGAAAAGAATGAGCTCATCCCCACTCGAACAGTTACAGGATGGAGAGTATGCATGGATTATAGAAAATTGAACAAAGCCACAAGGAAGGATCACTTCCCTCTTCCATTTATTGATCAGATGCTTGACAGGTTGGCGGGTCATGAGTATTTTTGGCTTCTGGATGGTTATTCAGGGTATAATCAGATTTGTATTGCACCAGAGGATCAGGAAAAGACTACCTTCACTTGTCCATTTGGCACATTTGCTTTTCGTAGAGTTTTGTTTGGGTTATGTGGCGCCCCGACCACTTTTCAGAGATGTATGATGGCTATATTCTCTGACATGATTGGAAATAATGTTGAAGTGTTCATGGATGACTTCTCCGTCTTTGGACATTCATATGATGAATGTTTGAATAATCTGCGCGCCGTACTCAAAAGATGCGTGGAAACTAATTTGGTGCTCAATTGGGAGAAATGTCATTTTATGGTGCGTGAAGGCATTATTCTTGGGCATAAGGTCTCTAACAAGGGTCTGGAGGTGGACAAGGCCAAGGTGGGAGTCATTGAAAATCTTCCCCCACCTAATTCTGTGAAAGGAATCCGTAGTTTTCTTGGTCATGCGGATTTTTATCGGCGATTCATCAAGGACTTTTCAAAGATATCTAAGCCGTTGTGTAATTTGCTTGAGAAAGATGTGCTTTTCAAATTTGATGATGAATGTTTGGCAGCATTCGAGACTCTCAAGAAGAGTTTGATCACTGCACCAGTTATTACAGCACCAGATTGGACAGAACCGTTTGAGATGATGCGTGATGTAAGTGATTATACGGTAGGTGCAGTTCTGGGACAGCGCAAGAAAAATCTCTTCCATGTGGTCTACTATGCGAGTAAGACTTTAAATGGGGCCCAATTGAACTACACCACTACTGAGAAGGAGCTTTTAGCTATAGTCTTTGGTTTCGAGAAATTTCGATCTTATCTACTTGGTACGAAAGTAACAGTATTCACTGATCATGCGGCTATTCGCTATCTAGTTTCCAAGAAGGATTCGAAGCCGAGACTCATTCGTTGGGTGCTTTTACTTCAGGAATTTGAGTTAGAGATCAAGGATAGGAAAGGTACTGAGAATCAAGTAGCTGACCATCTCTCTAGGTTGGAGAATCACGATTCTACTTCACAAAATAGGACGTTAATCAATGAATCTTTTCCGGATGAGCAGTTGTTCGCAGTTCAGGAGGAAGAACCATGGTTTGCAGATATTATAAACTATCTCGTCAGCAATATAATGCCTCCTAATTTGACATCCGCTCAAAAGAAGAAGTTTCTGCATGAGGTGAAGTGGTATATGTGGGATGAACCATATTTGTTTAGACAGGGAGCTGACCAGATCATCAGGAAATGTATCCCGTTCTGTGAGACGGAGGGGATATTACGAGACTGCCATTCCACGGTTTATGGTGGACACTATGGTGGTGAGAAGACGGCAGCTCGTATTCTGCAAGCAGGTTTTTTTGGCCTACTTTGTTCAAGGATTCTCATCAGTTTGTTTTAAGGTGTGATCGTTGCCAAAGAGTGGGAAATTTGACAAAGAAGGATGAGATGCCATTAAATGTGATGCTTGAAGTCGAGGTCTTTGATGTTAGGGGAATCGATTTTATGAGGCCTTTTATCTCGTCTTGCAATAATCAATACATCTTGCTAGCAGTCGATTATGTCTCAAAATGGGTAGAAGTTAAAGCTTTACCGACAAATGATGCAAAGGCAGTGCTAAATTTTCTTCATAAGCAAATTTTCACAAGGTTTGGAACACCTCGGGTAATCATAAGTGATGAAGGATCGCATTTCTGCAACCGTAAGTTCACTTCTATGATGCAGCATTATAATGTGAATCATCGAGTAGCTACTGCCTATCATCCGCAAACAAATGGTCAAGCGGAAGTATCTAACAGAGAGATAAAGCGCATTCTAGAGAAGGTTGTTTGTCCGTCAAGGAAGGATTGGTCTTTAAAGCTCGATGAAGCTGTTTGGGCTTACAGAACAGCATACAAAACTCCACTTGGTATGTCACCGTTTCAGTTGGTGTACGGTAAGAGATGTTGTAATAACCCCAATTTTTGGAGATTTTGGAAACCCGGATGAATAGTAACTTTTGCTGACAATGCTGATTAAGAAAAATTATCAGACCACGATATATAGGAGTACTGTTATGGAAATTCTAAGATCATATTAGTATTCCATAAAGAAAATAAGTGTATGTAAAAGCTGTCGGATTTTGAAAACGAGCACTTTTATTTTTCCCCGAGATTTCCACCAGACATTAAGGGATTTAAGAGAATTAATATTAAGATGAAGGATTTTAAATTCAAGGATTATAAAGGAGAATTAATTTAGGTATTTAAAATACCAAGAAGATTTTATCAATAAAACCATTAAGGTATTTAACCAAACGATCAACGAGATTGAGTGATAACCAGACAAAGAAATGAATAACGACTCTTGTAAATACCTTTGCAAGTGGCAAGGCAAGTGGATGGTTGATCAAACAAGAAACCAGGTGATAGTTAGGAAGGAATGGCTAGTTAATTATATAGTTAACTAGGGATGATCTCATCTCACCACAAATCACCAACACATGGCAAATGGTGAGATCATCTTCCACTAACTCATTTGTTTATTATTAACCTAGCAAAATATCAAGACAACCCATCATTATCCACCACATTATTCCACCAACACAAGAAAGCAAAAGCATTTCCTCCCCCATTTCCATTGCTCTCGGCCAAAACAGAACCATCACACTAAAACTGCTGTATCTCCTTCATTTCTCACTCAAATATTATGTTCTATAGCTCATTGGAAAGGTATTGAGATGGCCTACAACTCTTGTTCACAAGTCTCGTCCAAATAATCATGGTACGACCCTCATTTTTACAGTTATTTAAATCGTACTTTTAGAAACTTCAAAGCCTAACTTTGTGTTCTTGATTTCTTTGGAAAGATCAAGCTTGTAGGAGGCTCCCTAAGGCTTCCTAGCAACTTAACACCTCCCAAGGAAGGTATAAACTTCAAACCCTAGCCTTTACTTTATTTGTTAGTAAGTTTAATGGTTGGTTTTGTGAAATGAGAAGCATGGATTGTGATTATTAGTAGTTTGGTTTGATTTGGAAGTGTTTTGGTAATTGAAACTTGATTATAGTTCATAGGTCTTGATTGTGGTTGTTTGAGTTGAAAACCTTGGAGATTATGGACTGATGTGGTATGGTTTAGGTGAAGTTTTGTTGTATTGATGGTTATGAGTTGGTTGGTGGTTAATTGGAGTAGTTTAAACATCGGTAATCGCGTAAACATAGCCGTCGTAATGTCCGATTTACTTTAGACTGCTTTTGTTCATAAAATTTGGACCCGAGAACTCTCTGCTAGATTATGACCATTGCCATGTTTAGATAGTTCATGTTACGAGCTTCGTTTTGATATGTAGTTCGTTTGATTCCGATGTACGGTTTAGGAGAAACGACCGTTTTAAGTAACGGCATTTCGCGAACGAAACTTTTCCCCTCGCCTTACTTTGAAACATAGGTTAAAGACCAAAAAGGGTTAATTAGTGTATGAAACAATTATGGTAAGAGTGTTAGGCAGTTGGTAAGACACTCGCGAAGGAATCGCATTAAAACTTGTAATGGTTAAATTATAAAAAATGGTGGAGCCGAGGGTACTCGAGTGACTTAAGAGAATCAGTAAGCGCAAAGCGAGCGTTAGAGTCTAAGGTAGTTAGAGTATAGATTTACAAGTGACTTTGATTTAATTCCAACTTACTTGTTGTTTATAGGTTACCAGACTCGTCCCGAGCCTTTTATCACCCCCAGTCGCTCAGGCAAGTTTTCCACCCGTTATACTGTTGTTGTGATGTATATGTGTATATGCATGATCTTGTGATAAATGCATATTTGTTATTAGCAAATTCTTGCGATATATTGTAGCATGTGATATGGTATATATGCATGCCTGTTTCGTATTCTTGATTTATATATCTGTTGGTTCAAATGCTTATTCGTTGCATAATACCTATGCTAGAGATAAGCGGTATTTGCGTATACCCTTAGTATAGGGGATCAAAAGGTGAACTTTTTCTAAAACCGGGAGGCGAGGCTCCCGAGTATAATATATATTTATATATATATATTGATATAGTTTTTAAAACTATTAATCGAATAAGGTTTATTCGATAACTTTATTTTATTTAATGAATATTATTACGAATATTCATTCGAGGACTTATGACTCCTTTATTTTATTTAATGAATATTATTACGAATATTCATTCGAGGACTTATGACTCCTTTATTTTATTTAATGAATATTATTACGAATATTCATTCGAGGGCTTATGATTCTTTATTTTATTAAATGAATATTATTTTGAATATTCATTCGAGGGCTTATGACTTCTTTATTTTATTAAATGAATATTATTTTGAATATTCATTCGAGGGCTTATGACTTCTTTATTTTATTAAATGAATATTATTTTGAATATTCATTCGAGGACTTATGACTCCTTTTATTTTATTATTTGAATATTATTTGAATATTCATTCGAGGGCTTATGACTCTTTTATATTATTTATTGAATATTATTTGAATATTCATTCGAGGGCTTATGACTCAGTTTATATTATTTAATGAATATTATTTGAATATTCATTTGAGGATCTATGACTCCGATTATTTGCTGAGATATATTCTTTATTTTATTAAAGAATAAGGTGTCGATAATCAAACTTATCTTTGATTATTCAAATAAAGATAGTACTTTCGTATAAGTATATCTTTGGTTATTTAATACTCATTTCAAGTATAAGTTTTAATACTTCTACTTCAATTATTTTTATAAAGATTATTCTTTATGGGAATATTATTTAAATAATAATATTCAGTCATTTCTAAATATTCTGGGGACTGATTTATTTCATTAAATCAGCATTACTCCAAACACTCTTTAAAGTGTTTTCGAGTCTTCAAAATGATTTTTAAAAGTTAGAGCGGATCCCAAAACTCATTTTTATATTTAAGATCTTCCTTTTAAAGGGGATTTAAATACTCGTTCAAAACTTGAGGGATCCGGCTCAGTGGTGTATTTTACATTCGCAACGAGGTTGCTGTTTTGAGAAAACATCTTGATTACTTGCCCATCGTTCGGGAAGTAAGTTCATCTATTTGAGTCGGCATAAGCAACATGGGCTCAGTGGGCGTCCATGAAAGTGTAAGTGGCTCAGTGGGAGTCCATCAAATGCGTAAGTGGCTGAGTGGCAGTCCAGCATAAGGTCCTATTGCGGCCAGGGTGATGACCAGTGGGGAATTCGTCCATCTACTAGTAGAAAAGGTTACTTATTGGTATCTTTGCCTGATCAGCAAGATATCAGGTTTATGCCAAGGTTTTCTCCTTTCCAAATTCATTGGATATTGCAACTCTGTTTATAATTTTCATAACAGAGGTTTTCAAGGAGTGTATGAAATGTATATATAGGTGTATATATATATCGGGATTTAATGAAGTATCTCGTAACTTCATTATTTATAATGATATTCAAAGATTGAATCTATTCAAATCTTGTCTTGTAGTCTCATCTATGTGATGAACTTTTGAACTGATTATAACTTGAACGGTGGTAGTTCAAGTAATATTTGGAAAAGATATAAGTATATTGGGGTATCTTGTAACTTCATATTTTCAACTTATATCTAGTTAATGATTATCTTATGCATATCAAAGATTTTCAGAAAAATGTTGAGACAAGGGTAGATATATGAGATCACCTTGCAACGATATTTTTATACAGTTATAAACTGGAACTCTGTGTATATTATGCATGGAAGAGGACTTCCAAGATTTTGAAAAGTATATATGTATATATACTGAATATTTTGCGACTTCATCGCATTAAGATATCAAACTTGGTTCATTTCTTTTGACCAAGACTTTCATGAGTACTATGAGAAGGCTCATATATTGTAAATTATTATACATATTATTTTGGTGGGCTTGCTGCTCACCCTTGCTTTCTTCTTTCATCACACAACATCAGATAGACAAGATGAACAGGACCAAGCTCCCAATTCGCGAGCGGATAGGAAACGTTCTGCAACTTCCTATAGGCATTGAAGTCGCTGTAGCTAAGGTGGGAACTACCAATAGACTAGGCTTCAACTTTTGATGTACCAGATTTATGTATACTTATGAATTGTAATAATGGCAAAGAAAGTGTAAATTTATTCAGAAAACCTTTTAAGGTGTATTGGCAGATAATTGTGGAATAAAATGACTTGTGATTATTTTTGGATGTTCATCTCTGAGACTATAACGTGTGGTGTGTGTGTTTATTGTGGGGTCACAGTACAGAGTAGTTGATTAATTATTAAGATTGGGTGTTATTAAGGGAAATGGAACTCGTGACAACCCGGATCCCCGACCCCGGATTTGGGGGTGTTACAGAAGTGGTATCAGAGCTAAGTGTTATAAACCTCAGAGATGATGTGACGTTAAGATAATAACTAAGATAATAAGAACTCTTGCCAAGTTCATAGTCGGGCTACCTAACGTAGTACTGACAGTTAAAACCCTTATGGGAACCCTTATAAATATCGTGATAGAAGAGTAGTTCGTTATCGTATATGGTAGCGGGACTCCGAACCCTGAGGTTGGGGAGCAACAACGCGATGATGTTTTATTACTAATTGGAGATCGGATTATGGATCCGATAGAGCGTCCTAACGCAGGACCGGATGATGTTCATATTGAGGATGTAGCGGTTGAGGATGTTGTCCTAGAAGGGATTGTTGCTGAGGAGGATCCCGTGGAGGATCCTGACAAAAATGGATAAAGGACCACTGAGGAATTGATGACCATAGTTAGGGAAACTACCAGAGGTAGGATTGGCCGGTCACTACCGGAGGTTCGTTCAAGTTTGTAAAGATAGTAGCCCCTTTAACGCGGCTTACTCGTAAGACTGAGAAGTTCGAATGGACAGAGAAATGCGAGAACAACTTTTAAGAACCGAAGCAAAGGTTGGTGACGTTCCCTATGTTGGCGTTGCCGAATGGAAAATGAGATTTTGTGATGTGTAGTGACGCTTCGCATAAGGAATTAGGGTGCTTCATATACAGCACAGCAAGGTAATCGCGTACGCGTCAAGACAATTAAAGGAATATAAAATTCGATATCCCCACCCATGAGCTTGGGCTCGTGGCAATAGTTTTTCCCTAAAGATTGGAGGCACTACTTGTATGGAGAGAAGTGCAAGATTTACACAAACCATATGAGCTCTAGTACATTTTTACGTTGAAAGAGCTCAACATACGCCAGAGGAGGCGGTTAGAGCTAATCAAAAATTATGATTGGGAGATTCTTTATCATTCAGGGAAAGCCAATGTGGTGGCTGATGCCCTTAGTAAAAAGGAGAGACCCAAGATGATAATGTCTTTGGGATAGTTTATAAGAGATTTTGAGAAAATGGAAATAGAAGTGAAGGTAACCGGAGCCGGTACCGAAAAGCTGTTTGAGATTGCAATACAGACCGAATTTTTGGAAAAGAACATATTGTGCCAGAAAAAGTGATGAATGAAGGCAGAGAGTCAATGACTGGAGAAGAGATCCACATCGAGAAAGATGATAAGGGGATAGTGAGGTGTTCCTACAGAAATTGGGTTCCAAAAGTTCAAGAGCTTAAGGATGAGAACTTAGATGAGAGCCATAGTTTGAGGAATAAGATTTAGGGAAAACCCTGAATGTGATAGTCAGGGAGGTTGCCATCAAGAAAGAAAGAACCCATAACATAATAGAGTGGAAAACAAAGTTTTTAATGTATAAGATAACCCCGATTATGGGAGAAGGTTGAAATATATCATACTAAGGAAACAGAAAGTCGAGTAAGGAAAGGAGACCCGAGATGGTACTCCTACACGACAATTTATGGACCAGTCTAGACTGAACTTAGACTATTATCCCCAACCACCACCCTGAGGAAACAATGCGGTGAGAAATTCTTTCAGGACCTTTAAGTCGCTAAGCTCTCAGAGTTCCAAGGAACAAGCTGACCCAGTCGAGGCAAGAGCCTGGCTAAAGGAAATACAGGATTCATTTGAGATTCTAAATGATTGACGAATCACAAAAGACTATTTTTGTCACTTACCCTCCTAAGAGAGAGGCCACCCGCTGGTGAAAGGCCAAGGAAGGCACGGAGCAAGAGATTATAATAAACTGATTTAAGTTCAGACAATTATTTTCGGGAAAGTACTTCCCAAGGTTATGGAGGTAGTGTAAAAGCTTTGGAGCTAGAACAAAAGCGGATGAGTATGATGAATTATGAATCTAAGTTGTAAAAGTTATCAAGATTCGTTCTGAGGACACGAATCCAGAATGACGGGATATTTGAAATCAATGCTTATGTTGTGTTGGTTCATGAAATAATGATAAGAGAAAGGAAAATAAAAAGAAACTGAAGTGGAAAGGAATATAAAGACAATAGAGTTTGAGGAATGATAAGGAAGTTGGGTATGAGGAAACCCTAAAAACTCGTAGCAATAGAAATAGAAAAGTATGTAATCGTCAGGATGAGGGTGATTCACCATGAGTTAAATTGATGGTTGAAGGCATAAGAGATAAATATATTTTATCCCCTGTAAGTTGGGAGGATTTGAGGAAACCTTGAGATAGTTCGAAGGATAAATATTGAGACGCGGATAGACTGAGGAGACAAGGAAGTAAGAAATTAGGAAAAATTGGATGAAGGAAGTAAACTTCAAGAATGTGAAGTGTAAGACCGGTGGCTTGATACCCAGGAAGGGAGACGCCAGGTATGAAAGATATCCCAACCTTGAGATGACTGTTGAGATAAACAACAAAAGTAAATAAGGATTTATTAAGAAGAAGTTCACGTTGAACACGACCAATATCTTCCAGATCATCCATGTGATCATTACAAATCAGGAAAGAAAAGCGGATAACCATTTTTATCTTTTGGAGGCCATATGGATTGACCTTAACTTGAATAAGGATGCTATTGTGAAATTCGGTATAGACTATCGAGGTGGAAATGATTGAATAAGATACCCTTATCAGGGATATATGACTTTATTTATCCATGGAAGGATGCTTGTACCTTTTTAAAGGTGGAATTAAGGAAAGAATATCGGTAACTTAAAACGAATCCTAGGGGAATGCATAAAGGTTGGCATTTCACCCTTAATAGGGATAGTATGAGTTTTGACAGTATGAATTGGAATGGATTAAGGTAATAATAACCTTTAAGAATCAGTGGAGAAATTTTTCAGAAGTATATAGACAATGATTCTGGTATTAATAAATGGTATCTTGATATGCCCTGTATCTAGGGAATACAGGAGGAACGATTCAAGGATAACCTTAGAGGTTTTACAAGGAGAAAGGTAATATTCAAAATTCTCAAAAATAGAAATGTTGATAAAGGAAATATGACGTAATTATAATGATGCTAAATGGGGCACGTGTTAAACCACGAGAAGGTATGGATCGAACCAGTAATGGTCGAAGATATTCAGGGCAATTAGGACTTAAGATAAAAAGATGTTCTAATTATGATTGAGAGTCAGTCGTGACAGTGATTAACCTCTAAAGAGTGAGGCAATAACTTATGGAAAAATGGTAATATTTTTTTTTACTCATCAGATTTTAAGGAAAACATCTTCACATAAGCTGTGATTGAAACAAGGTAGAAAATTTATTTGGAGGTGGTTAAAATGACATTGACTGTAAGGAAATTTTACTATCAGGAAAGGCCAAAGAGGTGGCCGACACTTTAAAAGTAAGAGGATAATTATAGGCGCTTGTGCCAAAGGAATACAGTGATGATGGTTAAAGCTATGAAGGTTGTATTATGGTTTGGAAGATTGACATTCCTTCTGATGACTGTGCAATACCCAACCGTAATAGTAGTTGGTAAAGGTTTAATTCGTGTAATCGCCATGAGTGGGCTATCTATCTCAGAAGGTACTATCTTGAGAATAATCCAGGACAATATTTCAAAAAGGACTAGACGCACCTTTGAGTTAAGTCTTCTATCGAAGGCATATGATTAAGAATGGTATTAACCTGCTATCGTTGCTTTGATTGAAACTCTTCTGCAATTTTATCTGCTTCATGTCATGTATGTATGGCAAGATAAGGAGTGTTCTTCATGAATCATGAATGGTGATTATGTTACCTCCTTAGAAGGATTTGATACGACATGTATGGACTCCGTATGGTTAGATATTAAGATTTCATGGAAAGTGAATGACGACAGTAGGTCAGTGGTGGACCATAGTAATGCAGCAATGATTCTGCGAGTAATGAGCTGATTACAACTATGAGAGTTGTATTGGAATGGATGTTGAGATTGAGTACCACTAATCGGGTCGTGGTAATGTATAAGTTATCATTGATAGACTAATTAAGTAGAGTATCTACCTATTGAATATTTATTCCTTCTTATGAAAAGAGAGTCGTATTACTATATGAGGAAGGTTGCGGTGCAAGCATAGAATTCTAGTAACGATGATGTCTAGAATGAGATCCCAGATTCGATTTTCGATGTCGAGGGAGTTTCAAAGGTGATTGTGTATAAGCTCGAGGAAGAGCATGGGTCCATAGAATGATGGACGGAATGGCAAAAATATTTAGGCATGTGAAATGTGATGCTATAATACTTGATGTTGATATAAATACATATATGTTTTGTTCTCCTATGACAAACCTCTATAGTTCAGAGGTAGGTTCCAAGCCAGATATTTTGTGGCAGTATATTTTTTTCATATATACAATTCTCTTCAATTCGTTCTTTTCTCTTCTTTTCATTTCATGTAAGCTGAGAAGAACAACCCTTCCAGAAAGGGGAGGTATTGCCGAATGACTATCTATCTGTGTGATAGAAGCCTAGTAGGATACCATCTATTGTTTAATTGCTTGTCAAGTACTAAAGGCTGGCCACCTTCTGTACTAACTATGCGATATAACAAGTGTTCATGATCATAGTGATCTCTCAATAAATTCTTTTACTTCTATATGAAGGATTAAGCTTTTGAAAATAGAAACAACTGAAAAAGGAGTAATAAAGTTGTGGTAGTATTCGGAATGGAAACACATTCGTGATACTAAGATTGGCATGGTTATTAAAAGGTTATAGAACGCTAACGAGCAAAAGTATAACCAGTATAATATTAGGAACGGAAGGTAGTAGCGATTACGAACTGGAAAAGAATGGGTATTGAGAAGCAAAAGCTCTAATGTTAAAAGCTATAATGGGAGTCTGTGCAATAGACTTGAAATAATTTGGAATGATCACTTAACACGGATTGAGTTTTCTTACGATAATAGATCATATGTCAGTATTGAGATATCGCCTTATGAGATCCTTGAGGGAAGACAATGTCGATCTCTCTTATGTTTGGATGAAGTTGTAGAGCGCAAGATGCTCGGACCCGCAGTAGTCCAAAGGATCAAGGATATAATAGATTTTAATCAGAGGATGGCTGGTAGTAGCCCAAGATGGGAACACGAAGTATGTTGATTTGACACGAAAGGACAAGGAATAGGAAGTGGGGGACCTAGTGTTGTTATAGGTATTCCCTTGGAAAGGAAGGATGAGGTTCGGAAAGAAAGGGAAGCTAAGTCCACGAATTGTTGGACCCTTGGATATATTAAGACATATTGGGAAGATAGCATATGAGCTAGCCCTACCCCCGAATATGTAGCAAGTTCATAACGTGTTCCACGTATCAATGTTAAGAAAATGTAATTCGGATGTCAGATAAATAGGGGCATATGAGCGTATAGACATGCAACCAGACGTAACCTATATGGAGCAACCAGGAAGGGTTATAGATCGAAAAAGGACAAGTGCTTAGGAGAAGGGTTATCAAACTAGTCAGAGTTTGGTGGTAGACCCATAATGTGGAAAATTGACTAGAGAGTTAGAAGGCACAATGCTAGAAAAGCATCCCCAACTGTTTTCTATCTGATTCCGGGACGGAATCCTTTTAAGGAGGGGAGACTGTAATAACCCCAATTTTTGGAGATTTTGGAAACCCGGATGAATAGTAACTTTTGCTGACAATGCTGATTAAGAAAAATTATCAGACCACGATATATAGGAGTACTGTTATGGAAATTCTAAGATCATATTAGTATTCCATAAAGAAAATAAGTGTATGTAAAAGCTGTCGGATTTTGAAAACGAGCACTTTTATTTTTCCCCGAGATTTCCACCAGACATTAAGGGATTTAAGGAATTAATATTAAGATGAAGGATTTTAAATTCAAGGATTATAAAGGAAAATTAATTTAGGTATTTAAAATACCAAGAAGATTTTATCAATAAAACCATTAAGGTATTTAACCAAACGATCAACGAGATTGAGTGATAACCGGACAAAGAAATGAATAACGACTCTTGTAAATACCTTTGCAAGTGGCAAGGATAGTGGATGGTTGATCAAACAAGAAACCAAGTGATAGTTAGGAAGGAATGGCTAGTTAATTATATAGTTAACTAGGGATGATCTCATCTCACCACAAATCACCAACACATGGCAAATGGTGAGATCATCTTCCACTAACTCATTTGTTTATTATTAACCTAGCAAAATATCAAGACAACCCATCATTATCCACCACATTATTCCACCAACACAAGAAAGCAAAAGCATTTCCTCCCCCATTTCCATTGCTCTCGGCCAAAACAGAACCAGCACACTAAAACTGCTGTATCTCCTTCATTTCTCACTCAAATATTATGTTCTATAGCTCATTGGAAAGGTATTGAGATGGCCTACAACTCTTGTTCACAAGTCTCGTCCAAATAATCATGGTAAGATCCTCATTTTTATAGTTCTTTAAATCATACTTTTAGAAACTTCAAAGCCTAACTTTGTGTTCTTGATTTCTTTGGAAAGATCAAGCTTGTAGGAGGCTCCCTAAGGCTTCCTAGCAACTTAACACCTCCCAAGGAAGGTATAAACTTCAAACCCTAGCCTTTACTTTATTTTTTAGTAAGTTGAATGGTTGGTTTTGTGAAATGAGAAGCATGGATTGTGATTATTAGTAGTTTGGTTTGATTTGGAAGTGTTTTGGTAATTGAAGCTTGATTATAGTTCATAGGTCTTGATTGTGGTTGTTTGAGTTGAAAAACTTGGAGATTATGGACTGATGTGGTATGGTTTAGGTGAAGTTTTGTTGTATTGATGGTTATGAGTTGGTTGGTGGTTAATTGGAGTAGTTTAAACATTGGTAATCGCGTAAACATAGTCGTCGTAATGTCCGATTTACTTTAGACTGCTTTTGTTCATAAAATTTGGACCCGAGAACTCTCTGCTAGATTATGACCATTGCCATGTTTAGATAGTTCATGTTACGAGCTTCGTTTTGATATGTAGTTCGTTTGATTCCGATGTACGGTTTAGGAGAAACGACCGTTTTAAGTAACGGCGTTTCGCGAACGAAACTTTTCCCCTCGCCTTACTTTGAAACATAGGTTAAAGACCAAAAAGGGTTAATTAGTGTATGAAACAATTATGGTAAGAGTGTTAGGCAGCTGGTAAGACATTCGCGAAGGAATCGCATTAAAACTTGTAATGGTTAAATTATAAAAAATGGTGGAGCCGAGGGTACTCGAGTGACTTAAGAGAATCAGTAAGCGCAAAGCGAGCGTTAGAGTCTAAGGTAGTTAGAGTATAGATTTACAAGTGACTTTGGTTTAATTCCAACTTACTTATATTTATAGGTTACCAGACTCGTCCCGAGCCTTTTATCACCCCCAGTCGCTCAGGCAAGTTTTCTACCCGTTATACTGTTGTTGTGATGTATATGTGTATATGCATGATCTTGTGATAAATGCATATTTGTTATTAGCAAATTCTTGCGATATATTGTAGCATGTGATATGGTATATATGCATGCCTGTTTCGTATTCTTGATTTATATATCTGTTGGTTCAAATGCTTATTCGTTGCATAATACCTATGCTAGAGATAAGCGGTATTTGCGTATACCCTTAGTATAGGGGATCAAAAGGTGAACTTTTTCTAAAACCGGGAGGCGAGGCTCCCGAGTATAATATATATTTATATATATATATATATTGATATAGTTTTTAAAACTATTAATCGAATAAGGTTTATTCGATAACTTTATTTTATTTAATGAATATTATTACGAATATTCATTCGAGGACTTATGACTCCTTTATTTTATTTAATGAATATTATTACGAATATTCATTCGAGGACTTATGACTCCTTTATTTTATTTAATGAATATTATTACGAATATTCATTCGAGGGCTTATGACTTCTTTATTTTATTAAATGAATATTATTTTGAATATTCATTCGAGGGCTTATGACTTCTTTATTTTATTAAATGAATATTATTTTGAATATTCATTCGAGGGCTTATGACTTCTTTATTTTATTAAATGAATATTATTTTGAATATTCATTCGAGGACTTATGACTCCTTTTATTTTATTATTTGAATATTATTTGAATATTCATTCGAGGGCTTATGACTCTTTTATATTATTTATTGAATATTATTTGAATATTCATTCGAGGGCTTATGACTCAGTTTATATTATTTAATGAATATTATTTGAATATTCATTTGAGGATCTATGACTCCGATTATTTGCTGAGATATATTCTTTATTTTATTAAAGAATAAGGTGTCGATAATCAAACTTATCTTTGATTATTCAAATAAAGATAGTACTTTCGTATAAGTATATCTTTGGTTATTTAATACTCATTTCAAGTATAAGTTTTAATACTTCTACTTCAATTATTTTTATAAAGATTATTCTTTATGGAAATATTATTTAAATAATAATATTCAGTCATTTCTAAATATTCCGGGGACTGATTTATTTCATTAAATCAGCATTACTCCAAACACTCTTTAAAGTATTTTCGAGTCTTCAAAATGATTTTTAAAAGTTAGAGCGGATCCCAAAACTCATTTTTATATTTAAGATCTTCCTTTTAAAGGGGATTTAAATACTCGTTCAAAACTTGAGGGATCCGGCTCAGTGGTGTATTTTACATTCGCAACGAGGTTGCTGTTTTGAGAAAACATCTTGATTACTTGCCCATCGTTCGGGAAGTAAGTTCATCTATTTGAGTCGGCATAAGCAACATGGGCTCAGTGGGCGTCCATGAAAGTGTAAGTGGCTCAGTGGGAGTCCATCAAATGCGTAAGTGGCTGAGTGGCAGTCCAGCATAAGGTCCTATTGCGGCCAGGGTGATGACCAGTGGGGAATTCGTCCATCTACTAGTAGAAAAGGTTACTTATTGGTATCTTTGCCTGATCAGCAAGATATCAGGTTTATGCCAAGGTTTTCTCCTTTCCAAATTCATTGGATATTGCAACTCTGTTTATAATTTTCATAACAGAGGTTTTCAAGGAGTGTATGAAATGTATATATATAGGTGTATATATATATCGGGATTTAATGAAGTATCTCGTAACTTCATTATTTATAATGATATTCAAAGATTGAATCTATTCAAATCTTGTCTTGTAGTCTCATCTATGTGATGAACTTTTGAACTGATTATAACTTGAACGGTGGTAGTTCAAGTAATATTTGGAAAAGATATAAGTATATTGGGGTATCTTGTAACTTCATATTTTCAACTTATATCTAGTTAATGATTATCTTATGCATATCAAAGATTTTCAGAAAAATGTTGAGACAAGGGTAGATATATGAGATCACCTTGCAACGATATTTTTATACAGTTATAAACTGGAACTCTGTGTATATTATGCATGGAAGAGGACTTCCAAGATTTTGAAAAGTATATATGTATATATACTGAATATTTTGCGACTTCATCGCATTAAGATATCAAACTTGGTTCATTTCTTTTGACCAAGACTTTCATGAGTACTATGAGAAGGCTCATATATTGTAAATTATTATACATATTATTTTGGTGGGCTTGCTGCTCACCCTTGCTTTCTTCTTTCATCACACAACATCAGATAGACAAGATGAACAGGACCAAGCTCCCAATTCGCGAGCGGATAGGAAACGTTCTGCAACTTCCTATAGGCATTGAAGTCGCTGTAGCTAAGGTGGGAACTACCAATAGACTAGGCTTCAACTTTTGATGTACCAGATTTATGTATACTTATGAATTGTAATAATGGCAAAGAAAGTGTAAATTTATTCAGAAAACCTTTTAAGGTGTATTGGCAGATAATTGTGGAATAAAATGACTTGTGATTATTTTTGGATGTTCATCTCTGAGACTATAACGTGTGGTGTGTGTGTTTATTGTGGGGTCACAGTACAGAGTAGTTGATTAATTATTAAGATTGGGTGTTATTAAGGGAAATGGAACTCGTGACAACCCGATCCCCGACCCCGGATTTGGGGGTGTTACAGATGTCATCTACCTGCGGAGCTTGAGCATAAGGCCTACTGGGCATTGAAGAAGTTGAACCTGGATTTAGATGCAGCTGGTAAGAAAAGAATGCTTCAGCTTAATGAACTTGATGAATTTCGACTTCAAGCGTACGAGAATAACAAAATGTATAAGGAAAAGGTGAAGAGGTGGCACAATAGGAAGCTACATCCTAAGTTATTTGTGCCAGGGCAACAAGTTCTCTTATTCAACTCTCGGCTCCGACTTTTTCCTGGGAAGTTGAAATCAAGGTGGTCTGGACCTTTTATTGTCAAAACTGTGTTTCCACATAGAGCGGTGGAAATTTTTGAGAATGATCCGGACCAAGCATTCAAGGTTAACGGTCAGCGGTTGAAGCACTACTATGGGGACATGGCAAACCGAGAAGTGGTTAGTGCCATTTTGTTGACTACTTGAGAAGGGTACGAAACGTCAAGCTAATGACGAAAAAGAAGTGATGCGTGGAAGGCAACCCATGAATTGTTGTTACAGGAACCCTTAGAAGTTAATAACCTATCCAAAAACATAAAAAAATCAGAAAACAGGGGCTGAAATTTTTTTTTTCCAGTGACCCCCTGAGCGCCCGCTCAGTATTGCTGAGCGACCGCTCAGCAAGCTGAGCGTCCGCTCAGGGGTCGAGTACCAGAATTTTTTTTACAGTTCAGAAAAAAAAAATAGTTGTAGCCCATAAAACCATGATTTGTTCCCACTACCCCATCATTTTAACCCTTAATTCCCAAACCCTAATCTAATCCACACCCTATATATACATACACCTATCCTACATATCTCCCACAAAATTCCTACACTTAAACTCTCTCCCAAACACCAAAACTCAGTTCTTACACATTTTTTTTCACGAATCAATGGCACCCAAGAGAGCACGCACTATTGACAGCAGCAGCACAGTTCCTACTGCTGATTCATCGAGGGGTACTGCTGCAAGGCCTCGATTAACTGACAGAGCTGCGGAGGAGGAGTACACTAGGCTTTTGGGGAAGCCGATTCTGAAGGAGAGAGGGTTTTTACCATCGGGGAGGGATGGTGAGTTGATGCCCATGATTGCAGAGAAGGGGTGGATAGCTTTCTGCGAGTCGCCCGAAGCAGTGCCGATGAGTGTAGTTTGCGAGTTCTATGCGAACGCGAAGGCCAAAAAGAATGGGTTTTCTGTGGTCCGAGGGCTGACAGTTGATTATCACCCTGCGGCGATTCGCCGTGTGATTGGACAGCGAGAGAGGAAGCCCGAGGAGGAGAACTGGAATGAAAAGACTGCTGAGGACTTTGACTTGGATTTGATTTGTGCGACTCTCTGTCGACCGGGCACAGTTTGGACCTTCAGGACCGGCACTAATGAGTATCGTCACTTTCCGGCGATCGCCATGAATAGGTATGCCCGTGCATGGAATGCATTTATTTGTGCTAATATTTTGCCTTCTTCGCATGCACATGAGGTCACAGTTGAGAGAGCACAGTTGTTGTGGGGAATTCTGAATGAGGAGTACTATGTGGACCTTGGTGAGTTTATCTACCAAGGAATTCTGAAGTTTTTGAGGGGGGCGAAGCATATGAACATCCCTTATGCATCCACGGTTACGAAGCTATGCCAAGCAGTGGGAGTGAACTGGCTGGCTCATGAGCAGTTGCAGTTGCCGGCAGCTCCGATTGATTCTGGCACTCTGAATGGGATGCAGGAGTGGACCGGTGGTGAGCCTGAGGAGCATGGGCTGGGTTATCGTCTTCCAGGAGGGCGTCCAGTACGAGGTGCTACTATGGCTAGGCCAGGGCGTGATGAGGCTGGTTCTTCGAGAGCTCAGGAGGGTGCTGGATTGGCTGATGCTCAGTATAGGAGGCTTTCACGGCGGATGGATGCCATGTATGAGACGCAGAGCAGGTTTGCTCAGGAGCTCACCCTTGCGTTAGGGACTGCTTTTCGGGGCCTTGGAGCTGATATCTAGTGGCCAGTTTTTGGTGAGGACTCGGCATACCCGCCGCCTGATACTCCACCCACTGAGGGTGATGATGATGATGATTCCGAGTAGGTATACCCTGTGTTCCTTTCTACTACCTTCACTGAGGATAGTGAAGATTTTAAGTTTGGGGGTGGTAGTGAAGGAATATTGTGTGTGTGTCATATAGCTGCATATTCATGATAGTTTAGTTCATATAGTTGCATAATTTATGCCATATAGTTTTTTTTGTTATGTATGTCATGTAGCTCATGCATTTACCATGATCCCTTTTGCAATTATTTATCGACCGAATTGTGATATTGATGCGAGTTTAGTTATAGCATTAAAGTGATATTAAGTCGTGTAGGTTGATATGCATGCTAGAAACACTTGTAATTCCACTAAGTCTTAGAGAATGCGTAAGGGCTAGATTGTTGTTATGATTTGGTTGTTTTCGAGGTCAATCTACTTATTATGCTTAGAATTCGATAATAGGTTCTTAGTGATAAAGGCATGAAAAAGAAAAAAAAATTGGAGAAAAAAAAATGGAATTTGTTGCTAGTTGTGGCTAGGCGTCAAATGGCTAGTAGCCGGCTCGCATATGGTGCGAGTAGTCTAGGGTTGAGCAAGATGGAGCGAAACGCACTTGCTCAGAAGTTATAAAAAAAAAAATTTAGTTTATGCATAATTGATCTAGAGTGGGCTCTTTGGTATTCGAGTTATTAAGTTCTTAGGGGACTTTGTCCCTAGTGACCTAAGGCTTTTAGAGTCTGGGATCCGCTAACCTAACGCTCGTTACATGGATACCATTGTATAAGTCTTTTGGGGACCTCACTCATTGCACGGTCAAATAAGCATTTGAGTTGTGAATAAAAAGCACGATTCCGTAATAAGCTCCAGAATTCTTGTAGTGTTGTATATCACTTTGTGCCTAGAATTTTTTATTCTTTGTATAATCATTGGATTGCCTTGAGGATAGTCTAGTCATAGTAATTGGTCTAGTTCCGAAGCATATCTGTTAAGCATTTGCACACACCACGTTTCTGGCTGTATGTCCGTTTGCATGAGTTTATTGATCTTTAGTTGTCTAACTGCATTCGTTGAGATGTTGCAATTTGGTTGGTTAATCGTAGTAAGGGGGATCGCTGCATTTTCATATAGATTGCATTCATGCATGTTTTTTTTATTTGTTTTTGAGTCTGTGACGCTTGAGGACAAGCATCGATTTAAGTTTGGGGGTGTGATAAGTGGCATTTTATACCACTTAGAACGTCTTAAAATGGCTTAAATTGGTGTCTTGAAATCAAGTATTTTGTGTATTTGATGCGTTTTCTAGTGTTTATGCATTTGAGGGTATTAGTTGCATTTCGGGGGAGGAATCATCAAGAATAAGCCTTGGCATGTGTTCACCGTTGTGAAAGGAAAGAAACGGGCAGATTACGGCGAAGAAACGGAGCAAAATCAGATTTTTTCCAGTAGAGGTCTGAGCGCCCGCTCAGCATTGCTGAGCGGCCGCGCAGCAAGCTGAGCGCCCGCTCAGCTATGCTGAGCGGCCGCGCAGGGTGGGGAAAAAATATATTATTTTAGGACTTCTACTTCTGTTTGGTTTCCACTTCTATGTAATCTGAGTTTTATGGGACTATTATATAAGTAGATTTGAGACGTTTTTCACAAGGGGGGATTGAAGTAGATCGTGTTTTTACGCAAGGAGCGAAGGAGATAAGAAAGAAGACCGATTTAGCATACTGCAACGAAGAGGAAGCATATCTTCTTGTGATTCTTGTTTCGTTGTAACGTTGGATGCTAGTTTTCTTGCTTTGAACTTATTTACTCTTGTGACGTACTCTGTTTTAAGATAATTAGTTTAGTTATTATTTTCTTGTGTTTGTTTATCATGATTTCATATGAACCCATGATGACGATAAGTGCTATTATGGGCTAATCGTGATCATGGGGTTGCAATGGATTTATTATGGAATTCTTTAGTTAATTGTTTAATACTTTAGTGTGTGATGATTGTATGATATCTAGTATTGGTTGTGCATAGTCATCTTATGTGCGTCACGAACATATAAGATAGGGTGTTAATCTCTTGTGAAGCGACGGTGGATCTTGAGATTTAGAACTTGCCATGCTAGCATAGGTTCATGTACGTTGTATATGATTAATGGGTAACTCTAACAGTTTTATTTGCCCTATGTAATCAAAAGGAATAACTTGTGCTTAAATCGTTGTGTTGTCAATTTATGTAGACATATAGGAACTCAACATAATTGATGACTATTCAACTTCTATCTTAATTATGGATGCTTGGTAGAATGGTATTAGTACAATGAAAGTTGGCTTTTATCAGTTTCGTGTTATTCGATTAATATCATCACTGTCACATGCTAAAGGTAATAACAATGGCTATTGAAGGAAGTAATAATAAAGTTGTGATCTCATGAGTGTTTTATTGTTGATAAATTGAAGTGTTAGTTAAGTGATTAATTAAGTAGTTAATTGTAGTTAATATTTAATCAACAATTTTAAGTGTTAGTGTCTTAACATTGAGAAGTAATCATACATTGGTGAGTGAGTTCAATTAGACAATAATTTAGTCTGAGTCTCTGTGGGAACGAACTAGAAAGTATTCTATATTATTTGCGAGCGCGTATACTTGCGTGAATATTAGCGCGTAGTTTCGCCCTAACACAACATCCTTCTGAGAAGAGACCTTCTCAGCTTCTATAACAACAGGTTCTGGGACTGGAACCTGTTCCTCAACATCTGATTCATCTCGCAGAATGAATCTCCTTCTCTTCTTTTGTGTCTGAGGTACTTTCTTAGTCCTCTTAGGTTTAGAAGATGAAGGCTGCACTGTATGATCTGGAGGTTGAGGTTGAGAAGTTTGAGGTGGTTGAGTAGAGGTTGTAGGTGGTGATGGATGAGGTTCAGATGGTTGAACATCGGGATATAGTTCAGCGTATTTAACTGGATCGTAGTTTATTAAGGCTTGTTTGACAGATATAGGAATTAGAAGGGGTCTTAACACAACCTTCTTATTATCAGTAGATAATAAGTCATTAAAAGCTCTTTTAGCTAGTCTGAATGATGAAATTAATTCACTAGCATATTGAGGCTTATTATCACAATAGAAACTATAGATAAGCTGACATAATCTAGCAAAATAAATAGTAGTTCTATCTTCTGTCATTCTATCCCCAATAAAACCTAAGACAACACTTGCCTAGTCAATATCAGTTTGATTTATGAGAGCATACCCGATTTGTTGGCTGAATATAGGAATTACATTGAAATTGGAACATTTGTTTGCAAAAGCCTTGGTTATGCAGTCAAAGAAGAAACTCCATTCCCTCCTTATGAAAGATCTCTTCAACTGGCCCAGCTTTGCCAATGTCTTCTCATTTCCCATACTGGCCATCATGTTTTGAAGAACTGGCTCTTCAACAGTAGAATAAACACAGTTCTCAGGTAGCTGCAGTGCTTATCGAACCGTAGACAATGTCACAACATACTCATCCTCCCCTGATGAAAAAATAATACTTGGGGACCCTTGATCACCACCATCATCATATACACCACTTCTCCAGAACTCCAGTACTTGAGTACCGGAAACTGCTTCAGGTTCGGTTAGAGCATACCCAATATCAGAACTAGCAAGAAAGTCCTGAATGAAGTGAATTTCAGATGGGGCTTCTGACTTGCTAAAAATAGCAAAGAAGTTATTAGGAACAAACGTAGCTCCATCGAAATTTATGTCCTTGGGTGCCATGAGAAATACGTGAGAGAAAAAATTGCCTGTAAGGTGTTTGATAAAATGTCTGTATGAAAAATCGTCATTATATGTGAGAGAGAATAAAAGTAAAAAGAGAGAGATAAAATATGAAGGTGAATAAAAGATTTTACAATCTTTTCTCTCTTTTACTTATACAAAAAAAAATAACCGTTGAGACACCTGTCAGACATGCAGCAGTAAAAGATAATTAATGGGCACGGGTATTCAGTAATCATTACTTATCACATACAGTTTTTCAAGGAGAAAAACCGTTCCTCTTACCAAGTAATCCCATTAATCAAGGACGTTTAGTTTTATTTTAAATTTTAAAATTGTTCCCACTAAATAAATTATTATTACTGATTTACCAATATTCTGTAAAAATATGACCAATGAGAGAATGACCATAAATAAACCAAGTAAATAAAGACTGCCACGTCAGAATCAGAACTTGATTTATATCAGAGCTAAAAAGGTCATCAGAATATGGTTAATATCAGGATTTAAAATGTCATCAAAATATGAAATGACACAGAGACAAAATCTTGCAAAAAGATAAAATTTCATTAATATATAAAGTGAATACATTTCATGAAACTTAAATTACATGCATAAAAATTACAAGATTGCCCTAGTCTAAAATGCCTAATATCAACAGCTGTAGTCCTAAGCTAAGAAGCCTAACGACTAACTCCTGTTGCTGGAGATGAAAAGCACTGCAAGACGGATGATCCGTTCTTGCTGACGGAGATGACGGAGATGTAGATCTCTTTGGACAGTCAACAAGTCATATTTAATGATCTCTGGAAATTGAATCCAGAGATTATGAGGAATGTTGTTGATAGGATATGCAGTCAGAATTCCATTTTGAAAAATATGTACAGTTTCAGTGCCATAATTGTAAAACCAACCAAACTCAGCCATTTTTGTTGATATGAAAGAGAAGAGAGAGTGAGTTTGTGAGAAAGTGAAGAATGTTTTGGCTGGAATGAAGTGTTGGTTTAAATAGCCAATGGAAAACCAAGGGACGGAAGGACTGGGCAACAATTCCAAGTAAAAATGATGACCCCTTGTTAGGTCACACACATTGTAGAAGGGGGTTGAATACAGTGTATAGCACAATCAAATTGAATTCAAATAACACAAGTAACAGAAAACATACTTTATTCAATGCAATAAACTCTGTTACAATATGGAACTGTCCTCTCTCAGTGATGAACAAATATCACGAGAGCTGCTAGGGTTACAATATATAATATTCTCGATAATGATAACACTTATAGTGTAAACCCTATGTATGTGTTTATATATCACACAGTTACAAGATAATCACTAATTGATATGGAATATAATTTTGCTTCCTAAAATATATCAATCAATTATCTTTTCTTCCAAGTATTTCATTCTTCATAGAATTCCTTCTTCATGCATATCTCTTCTTACGTTTGTCTTGATCTTCTTTTCTTTCAATCAGCCGCCTTCCTTATCTGAAAGTTTCCTTTATGTCCTGATATTATCTCCTGATAAATATCTCCTGAACCTTAAGTACTGATCACTTAAGTTCTGACTTCAGTATAAGTGTTGATTTCAGTTAAGTACTGATTTGTCTAGTTTAAGTAAGATCTGAAAAACTAAACATAAATCATATTAGACATGACATTATCAAATATATCTAACAATCTCCCCCAACTTGTAAATTAGCATAATATACAAGTTTAACAGATATTTGATGATGTCAAAAATATTAAGTACAAATGCATGAGAAATTAACTAGATAACTATAACTTAAAGTCCTTAAAGCTTTACCAATTTTAACTTCTGATAACAACTTCAGTCTGTATACATATCAGAATTTGAGCAGTTGTAGATCTTGACTTGGCTTCACTTTCTGATCTCTTTGATGTCATGAGTTGTTCTGAGATAGTTCTTTAACAAACATCTCTCAGCATATCTGAGTTCATCAATCATCCTCCTTTTAGCATCTTTGAGTTCTGCAGTATCTTCACCAGTTTGGAAGATAGCATATCTGAGATCATTAATTTTTGCTTTTCTCAACTCCTGATCCAGTCTTATGACATAGGCTTTGTCAGACTCTATATTGAATTCAAGTCCTTTAATACCAAGATATGTTCTGATCTATGCAGTCTTAGGCTTCATATCAACAATATCACCCTTGTGATCTCTGTACTTTGGACAGTATGTGCTGTCAAACTTTACGGAATAAACCCTTATTACGGAATATGACAAGATGTGTTCTTTTAAGAAGGTATGATAGACCATCTGAACAGATTCTAGTTGATTCAATCTTTCAGGAGTTGCTCCAACACCTGGTTCACTTAAGGAAGTTGGATCATTGGTTGTGTTCTGCACTCTTCTTTCATCAGCACTACCCAATCCAGATTTATCTCTTGCTTTCTTTCCAGTAACCACTCTTGCTTCAAAACCACTTGCTGCAGTCTTCAAAGGTTGAGTCTGTTTGGCTTTAGTGAATCCTAGTAGGAGTAACTTTGAGGATTTAACATGAGTAATGTCAGAGGTTTCCTTTGACTTATCTTCTGATATCAAGTCAACTTGAGCTATGTCAGAGGTTGCTTACTTTATGGTTATATCAGAACTAACTATATCTTGACTCTGAACAACTTGATCCATGTTAGAGGTTGTCTTAGAAATCTTCCTTGAAGTCAGAGTAAGATCATCATCTTCAACAGAAATTTCTTTATCCATAGGAGGCACATAAACCTTTATAGGTTCACCAACTTTTTCTTTGCCCTTGGACCTTGGATCTATCTGCAATTGTGATTTGGCCTTGGTTGCCACATGATTTGTCCTTTCTTTTATCTCAATGCCTTTAGCCGTAGGAAGTTTCTTTTTATCAAAAGAAGCTTCAGATTTGGAGTTGACTTTTTCTGACTTAAGTCTAGCTTCTTCTTCCATTAGACTCTCAAAGTCCATTCCTGGAATTTCTTTCAGAAATAACTGTCTTGAAATTTCTTCATTAAGATCCAAAAGTTCATCAAAACTTATCCTTTTACCAGTATCAGAAGTTATTCTTCTCCCAGTATCAGAACTTGTTCTATGACTTGTAGTTCCAGCTCTTCTTGATGAGAGACCTCCACCTTGATCACCACCTTTACCCATTCCAGAGTTTCCCGGGTCATTACCATCATCCTTTTTCTTCAATGTCTTATCATGTTTGCATTTGGACTTAATTACTTTCTCCCCCTTTTTGGCATCAGCAGGTAAAAGAAGAGAGAGAAACAATTCCACTGAGGATTGGATCTCATTGAGTTGAGATTGCTGAGAAGCTTGATTTTTCAAAATTTCATCAATCTGAGATTGTTGCTTCTCTTGGGTTTTCTCAATGTAGGCAACTCTTTCAAAGGTAGGTTTGAAAAAGCTTTTCTTTTCAAGTTTCATAGTTGTTTCTTGCTTGAGTAAAGCTTCTTGAATTTTATGCACCTCGGCATGAGTTGTTGAGTGTTGACCTTGAAGATGTCTAGTACTCATAGCAGTAACTCTCAGCTGTGTTTTGAAATCATCATTAACTAACATCTCATCAGCTTTTGCCAAGTGATCATCAAGAATCTTTTCAGAAGGAATAAAACTGACTGAGTTCCATTTCTTAGTCCACTCCTGTCCTCTAGGAGTTTCACTCCAAGGTACTGGTGCATCTTCTGTAACAAACTTTTTAACTAGTTCAGCTTTTGAAGGAGCTTGGAGAGGTGAATGGCCAGAAGGACCAACTTCATCAACATCTGCATTTGTAGCAGAAGCACCAGTATCATCAGCATTTGCAGCATCAGAACTTACAGAGTCAACATCCTCTGATAAAAGAACAGTATGGGAGGCTATGGAGGCATCAACATCATCCTCTAAGTGCTGATCTGCTTCCAAGTTCTGATCAACAGCCATATTCTGATGCTCACCTATAGTCTGATCTTCAATGTCTAGATGCAGAGAAGGTTTTGTAGACAATTATGGAGTTTCATTAGTATCAGGAATTGGTGTTGTTGATGGATTGATTGGAGCTGGTGGAGCTTCTAAGTAGAGAACCTCAGGCACAATTAGGTTGTGAATAGCAATCTCAGCACTTGTGCCTGGGTTTGCAGTAGATACTGGTTCATTTACAGGAGATACAGGTGGTGTAGATACTTTATCTTGCACAGTTTCCTGAGTTGCTGACAATGGAGGTGTAGATGCAGTAGCTTCAGCAAATTCTGGCTCTTTTGAGATCAGAGATTCCTGATCTCCTTCCTTAGCTGCTGCTTCCTCATCCCTTGAAACTGACTCAGCCCTGTACCTTTGTGCTCTCTGTTTCTTGTATCTCTTTGAAGGTGGAGATTCCTTGGGAGTTTCAGCAGAATACATCCTTCTAAGCCTTTTGAGAAGCTTAGAGCCCCCAATTCCAGTATCCTTTTGAGAAGAGACCTTCTCAGCTACTTTGACAATAGGTTCTGACACGGGAACCTGTTCCTCACTGTCTGATTCATCTCTCAGAACAATCCTCCTTCTCTTCTGTTGTGTCTAAGGTACAGTCTTTGTCCTCTTGGGCTTTGAAGATGAAGGCCTCACAGTATGTGCTGATGATGAAGGTTGAGATATCTGTGAAGGTTTGAGATATATTCTGATAGAGGGTTGAGTAGGTTGAGGTGTATATGTGGTATGTTCAGATGGTTGTTGTGGTATCTGGGTTGTGCTGGTGGGTTGAACATCAGGGTAAATAGATCTGTAGGTTTGAGGATCAGCATTTACCAGGATCTGTTTTACAGACTGAGGTATCTGTAAGGGTCTAACCACCTTTTTCTTAAGGTCAGCATTTACCAAGTCATTAAAAGCTCGTTTTGCAAGCTTAAAGGGTATAATTAGGTCAGTGGTAGGTTGGGGTTCATCAGCACAACATAAGTTATATATAAGCTGACAAAATCTAGCAAAGTACACTACATTCCTATCTTCTGTCATCCTATCCCTTATAAAACCTAGCACAACACTTGCAAAATCAAAATGAGTTTGGTGAATAATCGTATACCCGATGTGTTGACTCATAATTGGAATGGCATCAAAGTTGGAACACTTATTGGCGAATGCCTTATTGATGCAGTTGAAGAAAAAGCTCCATTCCTTCCTGATATATGCCCTTTTCAACTGTCCAAGCTTGGACAAACTCTTCTCATACCCCAAATTGGCCATGAGCTGCTGCAGAACAGGTTCCTCCGCTGTTGAAAAAGTGTAGCCTTCTGGTAAGTGGAGAGCTTTATGAACTGCTCCAGGAGTTACCATATGCTCAACATCATTCACTTCAAAAATAATGCTTGGAGTACCAGTAGCACCACCATTATCAAAATGCCCAGTCCGCCAGAACATCAGAACTTGTTGGCTTGAAATGACTTGAGGTTGGGTCAACGCATACCCAATCTCACTGTGTGCTAGAAGATCTTGCACAAAGTGTAAATCAAATGGAGCTTCAGCATTGTTCAAGATTGCAGCATAGTTGTTGTGTACAAACTTGGCTTCATCTATAATCAAATCCTTAGGTGCCATGAGAAAAATTGAAAAATTAGGTTGCCTATAAGGTGTTTGATAAAATGTCTGTATGAAAAAGCGTCAGGAGATAAGAGAGAATAGAAGTAAATAGAGAGAGATAAGATGTGAAAGTAAATAAAAGATTTTACAATCTTTTATCTTTTTTACTTATACACGGTAGAAAAAGTAACCGTTGGGACACCTATCAGACATGCAGCAGTAAAAGATAATTAATGGGCACGGGAATTCAGTAATCATTACTTATCACATGCAGTTTTTCAAGAAAAAACCGTTCCACTTACCAAGTAATCCCATTAATTAAGGTAGTTCAGTTTTATTTTAAAATTTAAAACTGTTCCCACTTAATAAATTATTTTCACTGCGAAACCAATATTTTGTAAAAATATGACCAATTAGAGAATGACCATAAAGAAACCAAGTAAACAAATACTGCCACGTCAGAATCAAGACTTGATTTTTATCAGAGCTAAAAAGGTCATCATAATATGGGTAAATTAGGATTTAAAAATGCATCAGGATATCAAACGACTCAGAGACAAAATCTTGCATAAATATAAAATTTCATTAATATATTGAGCAAATACATTTCATGAAATTTAAATTACATTACAAAATTACAAGATTGTCCTAAGCTACAAATCCTAACATCAACAGCTTTTGTCCTAAGCTAAGAAGCCAGACAAAGCTGACGGTGAAGAGAAACCGGTAGGAGAAATTATTTCTTCTTTCTACTCTCAACAGAAAGAATAGTAAGACGAATAATACGCTCCTGCTGTCGGAGAGCTTCCAGCCGTTCCTCTTCCAGTCGCTCAAGATGGCGATGGTAGTCCATGTAGAAGAACAAGAGGTCTGTGAGGACCTCTTGGGGAACCGAGTCCCAAATCTCATCAGGAATGGCAGTGACATGCCATTCCTACTATCATTCTGTACACCTCATGGTGAGAGTGAAAGTATCATAGTTCAGAGCTAAGTCGTAATGAACCATGGTTGTTATGAGAGAAAAAGAAATGAGTTTGAGAGTTTGAGAGAAATGAGAGATGTGTTGGCTGAGGTGTTGGTTTATATAGCCAATAGAATACCAAGAGACGCAAGGAAAATTGAATAGTGATAGGTAAAATTAATTCTACCTCGTCTCCCTAGACCGATGAGAAGAAAAACAGCCATTGGAAGTGTAAAACAGAGTTTAATGGGCACAAGAAACAAGTAAAAAATTACTGTGCATAGTCGTGTACCACTAACCCAAATTATATTGACTATTAATATCTCACCCAAACATATTCTGATTTTAAATAAGACTGTTTCAGATTTTAACCACAAATAAGTCAAGTAAAGAATCAGAGTGTAATGTCAGAACTTAGACTTATATCAGAACTTAACAGTCATCAGAACATGATTTCTTAACTCGAAAAATGAATGCCTATTTCTGCAATTCTTCACACAAATTCTGATTTCATTTCTTCAGAACTTAATCATCAGAACTTCCATCATAACTTGTCCTCAGAATTTATGTAACTGACACTTAAACATTCATCTAAAATACCATTTATCACCACAGTAATTTTCATCATTCATATGGAGTGTATGTGTGTGCAGTAAGCTAAATATCAGATAAAGATTAAAGTCCGATTCACTTCAGTACATCTTAGAAATAAGGCAGAACTGAGAACTTTGTTAAAAATCTGTCATAATTCTGAAGTCTACTTTAGAATGAGTTCATGCATGAGTCCACCTCAACTGTTTTATGCTCATTTTATGCATCTTTTAAAATTCCATTTTACAGTGGCTTCTCAGTGTAAGTGAGTCACGACTGCCTATCAGAATTTATGCTATTATCAGAGTATTTCTCCAATAATCATAGAGTATGAAAAGTCACCAAGAAAAATATTTATTTTTGCTTTTCTGATGCATATTACTTAATACCAGCAATGCACTTGGGTCTTCCTTTCCATAGTTTTTACTCTAGATCTCAAAGGAGTACCTGATTTCTGTTTCTTTTTCTTTTCCTTTTCTTTTGATAAGTGAGGCTTATCAGCACTTAGTACATTCACAAGATTCACTAACATCAGAACTTAATAGATGAGAAGCATTATTCTAGTTTTTGACTTAGTAATAAGATAGACAAAGTAAACTTAACTAAGCTCAATATCAGAGTTTGCTTGTGTCAATAGATTTCCACGTAAATAATTACTTCTAACATGGGATTTGTTAGTATATTAAAGACTACTAGGTCAGCATCTAGCATATTTATCCTCATTGGATTGAATAATCACAGAAACATTCATATCACTATCAGACTTTAGAAATTCACATCAGACAACAATCAGTACTTAAGCAATTTTCAATTAGGCACAGAATACACAAAGATAGTAATATCTGTAAATACTGATCATAAAGTTTGATGCATCAGAACAAAAGCTAAGCAGATTTAGAGAAAGAACTTGAAACCATTCCAAGTTCATTTACCAATCTTGTAAAACTAGCTTCACACAGTGGTTTGGTGAAGATATCTGCTAGTTGTTGATCTGTTGGAACAAAGTGCAATTCCACTGTACCTTCATCCACATGTTCCATTATGAAGTGGTACCTAATGCTGATGTGCTTTGTCATTGAGTGTTGAACTGGATTACCTGTCATAGCAATAGCACTTTGATTATCACAGTAAATAGGGATTTTAAAATATGTTAACCCATATTCCAGTAACTGATTATTCATCCAAAGAATCTGTGCAAAACATCTTCCTGCAGCAATGTACTCTGCTTCTGCAGTTGATGTGGAAATTAACTTTTGTTTCTTGCTAAACCAAGAAACCAATCTGCCTCCAAGAAATTGGCAGCTTCCACTTGTACTTTTCCTCTCAATTTTGCAACCTGCAAAATCTGCATCTGAGTAACCTATTAGTTTAAAGTCTGATTCTCTAGGATACCATAATCTCAGATCAGCTGTTCCCTTAAGATACTTGAAAATTCTTTTCACAGCTGTTAAGTGAGGTTCTCTTGGATCTGCTTGAAATCTTGCACAAAGACAGGTAGCATACATGAAATCTTGCACTTGAACAATCTTGCATTCCAAATTTGTTCAGCAAATTTCTGGTGTACTTGGTTTGACAAATAAAAGTGCCTTCTTCATTCTGCTTGACTTGAAGGCCCAGAAAATAGCTAAGTTCCCCTATCATACTCATTTGATATCTTGACTGCATCAGTTTGGCAAACTTCTTGCAAAGTTTGTCATTTGTAGAACCAAAGATGATATCATCAACATATATCTGAACCAAAAGTAAGTCCTTTCCATGGTTGAGGTAGAACAGTGTTTTGTCTATAGTTCCTCTGTTAAATCCACTTTCCAGAAGAAACTGAGCTAAAGTCTCATACCATGCTCTTGGAGCTTGCTTAAGGCCATAAAGTGCTTTATCAAGCCTGTAGACATGATTTGGATATTTGGGATCTACAAAGCCTGGAGGTTGTTCAACATATACTTCCTCTTCCAATTCTTCATTGAGAAAAGCACTTTTCACATCCATTTGAAAGACAGTAAACTTTTTGTGAGCAGCATAAGCCAAAAATATCCTTATGGCTTCCAATCTAGCAACTGGTGCAAATGTTTCATCATAATCAATTCTTCCTGTTGAGAATATCCTTTTGCAAACAACCTTGCTTTATTCCTTATAATTATGCCATCACTATCAGTTTTATTTCTGAACACCCACTTTGTACCAACAACAGATCTATTCTTTGGTCTTGGCACTAGGGTTTAGACTTTGTTTCTTTCAAATTCATTTAACTCTTCCTGCATTGCTTGCACCCAATCAGCATCTTGAAGAGCTTCTTCCACTTTCTTTGGTTCAGTCTGAGAAAGAAAAGAATTATAGAGACATTCACTTAAAGTAGCTGTACTAGTTCTGACACCTACATCAGGATTTCCAATAATTAAGTCAGGTGTATGTGATTTAGTCCACTTCCTTGCAGATGGAAGGTTTTCTCTAGAACTGGATGCTCCCCTATAATCCATGCTATCTTCATCTACATTTTCTGATGTTCCCCCTGAAACCATGCTCTCTGAGTTGGATCCTTCAGAAATTGAGTTTTCAGAATTATCAGAACTTGGCTTATCAGAACTTGATAAATCAGAACTTGAAGAGCCAGTTGTATGTTCTGATGCTTCTTGAGATGTGGTTGTATCTTCAGTATGCCCCCCCTGCACAGGTGCATCTTCCTTTGACGTAGTCACCACAGTTTCAATAACATCAGAGTTTAATATATCAGAGTTTGCAGTATAAGGATTTTGACTGTCAGGATTTTCAGTATCAGAATTTAAGTCTTCATTTTCGAATCTCAGCTGATCATGATCATTGAAATCTTCAAGTCCAGTAATCTTCTTATCATCATAGGAGACATTGATAGATTCCATGACAACCCATGTTCTTAAATTGTAGACTCTGAAGGCTTTTGTAGAAAGTGGATATCTAACAAAAATTCCATCATCAGCTTTTAAATCAAATTTGGATAGCTGTTCAGGGTGAGTCTTAAGAACAAAACACTTGCATCCAAATAGATGAAAATACTTCAGATTTGGCATCTTTTTCTTCACCATCTCATATGGTGTCTTTCCATGCTTGTTAATGAGTGTTGCATTTTTAGTAAAACAAGCAGTCTGCACAGCTTCAACCCAAAAATAGATTGGTAGCTTTGCTTCATCAAGCATAGTTCGTGCAGCTTCAATAAGAGTTCTATTCTTTTTTTCAACAACTCCATTTTTCTGTGGAGTTCCAGGAGCAAAGAATTCCTGTTTGATTCCATGGTCTTTGCAAAACTCTTCTATTGTCAAATTCTTGAACTCAGTGCCATTATCACTTCTTATGATCTTCATAGAATCTTTGACAAATTTATCCAGTTGCTTGACATGATCAATCAAGATAGATAAAGTTTCACTTTTTGTGTGCAAGAAATACACCCATGTGTATCTGGTGAACTCATCCACTATGACCATAACATATTTCTTCTCTGCAATAGACATGACATTCACTGGACCAAATAGATCTACATGAAGTAGGTGATAAGGCTCAAGAATTGATGATTCAGTCTTGCTCTTGAATGAAGGTTTTCTCTGTTTAGCCTTCTGACATGAATCACAAAGGCCATCAGGAGCAAATACTGATTTTGGTAGTCCTCTCACAAGATCTTTCTTGACTAGTTCATTTATATTGTTGAAATTTAAATGAGAGAGTTTCTTGTGCCAATTCCAGCTCTGTTCAATTGATGCTCTACTCATCAGACAGATTGCAGAACCATACTCATCAGACAGATTGCAGAACCATCAGTACTTGATGAAAGCTTGGCTTCATAAATGTTACCATGCCTGTGTCCTTTCAGAACAACTTTGCCTGTAGATTTGCTTACAATTTCACAGTGTTCTTCAAAGAAATCCACATGATAACCTCTGTCACAGATTTGACAAACACTCAGCAGATTGTGTTTAAGTCCTGAGACCAGAGCTACTTCTTTAATGATGACATTCCCAAGATTGGTATTGTCATGTCCCAATATTTTTCCTATATTGCCATCTCCATAAGAAACACTTGGGCCAGCCTTCTCCACAAAGTCTGATAGCAGGGTTTTATTTCCAGTCATATGTCCTGAGCATCCACTGTCCAGAACTAGGATGTTTTTCTTGTTGCCCTGCAATCACAAAGACCACTAATGAATAGTTTTAAGGACCCAGACTTGCTTGGATCCTGTGGCCTTATTAAGTTTGTTAACATTTGCAGCGGATTTAGCATCAGAGTTTATGTTAACATTTTTCTTATCAGCATTTATACTATAAGACTTTGTATCAGAACTTACACTAGAAGGAACAATGCTAACTTTCTTTAAAGAAGGTTTTATTTGATAATAATCATAGTATAAACTCTGATATTCCTTACAAGTATAAATGGAATGCCATAAACTACCGCAATGAAAACAAGTATTTTGTGGCCTATATCTAACATACTAACTCTTAACTCCTTTCTTTGAAGGTAAGGAGTTTATGTTCTTATTCTTCCTGCAAAAAGAAGCCAGATGGTTAGAACTTCCACAGTTATGACATGTTTTTCTAGGAGCATTAGGAACAGGCTTATAATCATTGCTTTTATTTATACCTTATTTTCCATTCCTATTTTTCCTAGGAGATTTTACCTTGTTTATATTCTTTACATCTTTCAGCTTATGCTTAAGCTGCTTATTTGTTATTAAGCCTACGTTTACTTCAGTTGTCTTTTCCTGTTTTAGTTTGTCAGAAGTTAATTCCTCTTTAACTTCTGATTTCTCAGTTTCAGACTTTACAGCTACAAACTTAACAGGTTTTAACTTTGGCTTTTGTTTAACAACTATAGGCTTAATATCTACAGTTCCTTTATCATTCTTTTCATCTCCATAACCTAAGCCCTCTTTCCAGTTTCCACTACTTAACAAATTCTGAGTTGTTCTGCCAGAGTTAGTCCAAGTCCTGATAATCTCTCTTTCCTTTTCTAGCTCAGTTTTTAGAGATTCATTCATTTTAAGTACTTCATCCCTAACATAGAAAGCATCATCTCTATCTTTCTAAGTTTGATGGAACATGACTAACTCTTTTTCTAAATAATCATTCCTCTTTTTACAAGCAAGATTTTCAGAAGTTAATCTTTCACATGTTAAAGTTTGATCTCTATAACTAATGAACACGGTTTTAAGATATCTTCTCAACTCATTAATATCATCAGTATGAAAGGCATATGTAGTTTGAGGTACCTTTAACTCAGTAGCTTCAGGACTGCTATCAGCATTTGCCATATCAGCATTTGCCATCAAGGCATAGTTCTCCTCACTTTCAGAATCTGAAGTGTCTGTCCAGCTTTTCTTCTTTGTGACAAGAGCCTTGCCTTTGTCACTCTTGACTTTCTTGCAATCAGGAGATATGTGGCCTTTCTCACCACAGTTGTAGCATTTGACATTTGTGTAATCTCCTCTGTCAGACTTCCCTCCTTTACCTTCAGATTTTCTGAAATTCTTTTTATCAGAACTTGCACCTTTCCTGGAAAACCTCTTTCCCTTCCTGAACTTTCTGTATGAAATCCTTGTGATTCCTTTCACCATAAGAGCACACAACTTCATCATCTCTTCATCAGCATCCATCTCAGGCAAGCTTTCAGTTTCTGAGTCATCATCCCTATCAGAATTTGATGACTCAGTATCAGACTTTGTGATGAGCGCTTTTCCTTTGCCTTTCCTTGAGGTAGCTGTCTTGAGGGATTCTTCTTCAACCTTAAGAGCAACTGTCCTTGACTTTCCTCCTTTCCTCTTGCTTCTTTGTTCCATCTCAAGTTCATGAGTCTTGAGCATCCCATAAATTTCATCAAGAGTTGTTTCTTCAAGATTATAGTTGTCTCTTATAATTGTTGCATTCAAATCCCAACTTTCAGGAAGAGCTAACAGGAATTTAAGATTTGAATCTTCAAGATCATACTCCTTATTAACCAGTGACAAATCATTCAAGAGTTTGACAAGTCTGTCATATAAATCAGTCAATGACTCATTAGGCTTTGAGTCAAAGTGTTCATATTCTTGAGTGAGTATTGTCTTCCTGTTCTTCTTAATCGAATCAGTTCCCTAGCACCTTGTCTCCAAGGCATCCCATATCTCCTTTGCAGTCTTGCAGTTAATTACCCTGTTTGACATTACATTATCAATGGCACTATGCAGCAAGTGTCGTACCTTAGCATCCTTAGCAATTGATGCGATATCTTCAGCAATGTAATCACTCTTCTCCTTTGGTACAGACTTTGCTGCTTCACCTGCAACTACAACAGCGAGTTTTGTTGGCTTGTGAGGTCCTTCATGGATTTTGTCAAGATATTCTGGATCAGTAGCTTCCAGAAACATAGTCATCCTCACCTTCCATATGGGATATTCAGATGGCTTCAGTATGGGAACTCTAATAGCCTCATATCGACTATGGATTTGAGTCTTTGGTGGTTCTTCAGTTTTGGTGGGCTTGGTTGGAGTTTCTGCTTCAGACATGATTGTTTTTGGATCTTAAACTGTTTGTGTGTTAACAGATAGGCTCTGATGCCACTTGTTAGGTCACACACACTGTAGAAGGGGGTTGAATACAGTGTATAGCACAATCAAATCGAATTCAAATAACACAAGTAACAGAAAACAGACTTTATTCAATGCAATAAACTCTGTTACAATATGGAACTGTCCTCTCTCAGTGATGAACAAATATCATGAGGGCTGCTAGGGTTACAATAAATAATATTCTCGATAATGATAACACTTATAGTGTAAACCCTATATCTGTGTTTATATATCACACAGTTACAAGATAATCACTAATTGATATGGAATATAATTCTGCTTCCTAAAATATATCAATCAGTTATCTTTTCTTCCAAGTATTTTATTCTTTATAGAATTCCTTCTTCATGCATATCTCTTCTTACGTTTGTCTTGATCTTCTTTCTTTCAATCAGCCGCCTTCCTTATCTGAAAGTTACCTTTAAGTCCTGATATTATCTCCTGATAAATATCTCCTGAACCTTAAGTACTGATCACTTAAGTTCTGACTTCAGTATAAGTGTTGATTTCAGTTAAGTGCTGATTTGTCCTGTTTAAGTAAGATCTGAAAAACTAAACATAAATCATATTAGACATGACATTATCAAATATATCTAACACCCCTCGACTCCCTAGATTGACGAGTAATAAGGACAGCCATTGAAAGCTTAAAACAGGAGTTAATGAGCACACGAAACAAGTAAAAATTACTGTGCATATACGAGTACCACTAACCCAAATTATGTTGACTATTTATATCTCACCCAAACATACTCTGATTTTAAATATGACTATTTCAGATTTTAACCACAAATAAGGCAAGTAAAGGATTAGGATTTAATATCAGAACTTTGACTTATATCAGAACTTAACAGTCATCAGAACATGATTCCTTAACTCGAAAGGTGAATGCCTATTTCTGTAATTCTTCACACAAATTCTGATTTCGTTTCTTCAGAATTTAATCATCAGAATTTCTATCATAACTTGTCCTCAGAATTTATACAAGTGACACTTAACCTGTTCATCTAAAACCATATTTATCACCACAGTAATTTTCATCATTCATATGGAGTATATGTGTGTGCAGTAAGCTAAATATCAGATAAAGATTAAAGTCTGATTCACTTCAGTACATCTTAGAAATAAGGCATAACTAAGAACTTTGCTCAAAATCTGTTAGTATTTTGAGGTCTACTTTAGAATGAGTTCATGCATGAGTCCACCTCAACTATTTTATGCTCATTTTATGCATCTTTTGAAATTCCATTTTACAATGGCTTCTCATTCTAAGTGAGTTACGATTGCTTATCAGAATTTATGCTATTATCAGAGTATTTCTCCATTAATCATAGAGTGTAAAAAGTCACCAAGAAAAATATTTATTTTGCTTTTCTGATGCATATTACTTAATACCAGCAATGCACTTGGGTCTTCCCTTCCACATTTTTACTCTAGATCTCAAAGGAGTACCTGATTTTTATTCCCTTTTTCTTTTTCTTTTTCTTTTGATAAGTGAGCTCTATCAGCACTTCGTACATCCATCAGATTTACTAACATCAGAACTTAATAGATAAGAAGCACTATTCTAGTTTTTGACTTAGTAATAAGATACACAAAGTAAACTTAACTAAGCTCAATATCAGAATTTGCTTGTGTTAAAAGATTTCCACATAAACGATTACTTCAAACATGGGACTTTAGTATGTTATAGACTACTAGGTCAGCATCTAGCACAATTATCCTCATTGGATTGAATAGTCACAGAAAAATTCATATCACTATCAGAGTTTAGAATTTCACATCAGACAACAATCGGCACTTAAACAATTTCCAATTTAAGCACATAATACACAAAGATAGTAATATCTGTAAATACTGATCATAAAATCTGATGTATCAGAACATAAACTAAGCAGATTTAGAGAAAGAACCTGAAATCATTCCAAGTTCATTTACCAATCTTGTAAAAGTAGCTTCACACAGTGGTTTTGTGAAGATATCTGCTAGTTGTTGATCTGTTGGAACAAAGTGCAATTCCACTGTACCTTCATCCACATGTTCCCTTATGAAGTGTTACCTAATGCTGATGTGCTTTGTCATTGAGTGTTGAACTGGATTATCTGTCATAGCAATAGCACTTTGATTATCACAGTAAATAGGGATTTTAAAGTATGTCAACCCATAATCCAGTAACTGATTCTTCATCCAAAGAATCTGTGCACAATAGCTTCCTGCAGCAACGTACTCTGCTTCTGCAGTTGATGTGGAAATTAACTTTTGTTTCTTGTTAAACCAAGGAACTAATCTGCCTCCAAGAAATTGGCAGCTTCCACTTGTGCTTTTCCTGTCAATTTTGCATCCTGCAAAATCTGCATCTGAGTAACCTATTAGCTTAAAGTCTGATTCTCTGGGATACCACAATCCCAGATCAGCTGTACCCTTAAGGTACTTGAAAATTCTTTTCACAGCTATTAAGTGAGGTTCTCTTGGATCTGCTTGAAATCTTGCACAAAGACAGGTAGCATACATAATATCAGGTCTACTAGAAGTTAGATAGAGTAGTGAGCCAATCATACCTCTGTAATCAGTAATATTTACTGATTTACCAGTATCCTTATCTAATTTTATTGCAGTGGCCATGTGAGTGGATGCACTTGAACAATCTTGCATTCCAAATTTCTTCAGCAAATTTCTGGTGTACTTGGATTGACAAATAAAAGTGCCTTCTTCATTCTGCTTGACTTGAAGGCCCAGAAAATAGCTAAGTTCCCCTATCATACTCATTTGATATCTTGACTGTATCAGTTTGGCAAACTTCTTGCAAAGTCTGTAATTTATAGAACCAAAAATGATATCATCAACATATATCTGCACCAAAAGTAAGTCCTTTCCATGGTTGAGGTAGAACAGTGTTTTGTCAATAGTTCCTCTGTTAATTCCACTTTCCAGAAGAAACTGAGCTAAAGTCTCATACCATGCTCTTGGAGCTTGCTTAAGGCCATAAAGTGTTTTATCAAGCCTGTAGACATGATTTGGAAGTTTTGAATCTACAAAGCCGGGAGGTTGTTCAACATATATTTCCTCTTCTAATTCTCTATTTAGAAAAGCACTTTTCACATCCATTTGAAAGACAATAAACTTTTTGTGAGCATCATAAGCCAAAAATATCCTTATGGCTTCCAATCTAGCAACTGGTGCAAATGTTTCATCATAATCAATTCCCTCCTGTTGAGAATATCCTTTTGCAACCAGCCTTGCTTTATTCCTTGTTATTATGCCATCACTATCAGTTTTATTTCTGAACACCCACTTTGTACCAATAATAGATCTGTTCTTTGGTCTTGGCACTAGGGTCCATACTTTATTTCTTTCAAATTCATTTAACTCTTCCTGCATTGCTTGCACCCAATCAACATCTTGAAGAGCTTCTTCCACTTTCTTTGGTTCAGTCTGAGAACGAAATGAATTATAAAGACATTCATTTGATGTAGCGGTTCTAGTTCTGACACCTGCATCAGGATTTCCAATAATTAAGTCAGGTGTATGTGATTTAGTCCACTTTCTTGCAGATGGAAGGTTTTCTCTAGAACTGGATGCTCCCCCATGATCCATGATGTCTTCATCAACATTTTCTGATGCTCCCCCTGAAATTATGCTCTCTGAGTTGGATCCTTCAGAATTTTAAGTTTCCAGACTTATCAAAACTTAGCTCATCAGAACTTGAGGAATCAGAACTTGAAGAGCCAGTTGTAGGTTCTGATGTTTCTTGAGATGTGGTTGTATCTTCAGTATGCTCCCCTTGCACAGGTGCATCTTCCTTTGGCGTAGTCATCACAGTTTCAATAACATCCGAGTTTAATCCATCAGAGTTTGCAGTATCAGGATTTAGGCTGTCAGGATTTAGACTGTCAGGATTGACAGTATCAAAATTAAATCTTCATTTTCAAATCTCTGCTGATCATGATCATTGAAATCTTCAAGTCCAGTAATCTTCTTATCATCAAAGGAGACATTGATAGATTCCATGACAACCCTTGTTCTTAAATTGTAGACTCTGAAGGCTTTTGTGGAAAGTGGATATCCAAAAAATATTCCTTCATCAGCTTTTAAATCAAATTTGGATAGCTGTTCAGGATGAGTCTTAAGAACAAAACACTTGCATCCAAATACATGAAAATACTTCAGATTTGGCTTCTTTTTCTTCACCATCTCATATGGTGTCTTTCCATGCTTGTTAATGAGTGTTGCATTCTGAGTGAAACAAGCGGTCTGCACAACTTCAGCCCAAAAATAGGTTGGTAGCTTTGCTTCATCAAGCATAGTACGTGCAGCTTCAATAAGAGTTCTATTCTTTCTTTCAACAACTCCATTTTGTTGTGGAGTTCCAGGAGCAGAAAATTCCTGCTTGATTCCATGGTCTTTGCAGAACTCTTCCATGATCAAATTCTTGAACTCAGTGCCATTATCACTTCTTATGATCTTCACAGAAACTTTGACCAATTTGTCCAGTTACTTGACATGATCAATCAAGATAGATGCAGTTTCACTTTTTGTGTGCAAGAAATACACCCATGTGTATCTGGTGAACTCATCCACTATGACCATATCAAATTTCTTTTTTGCAATAGACATGACATTCACTGGACCAAATAGATCAACATGTAGTAGATGATAAGGCTCAAGAATTGATGATTCAGTCTTGCTCTTGAATAAATATTTTCATTGTTTAGCCTTCTGACATGAATCATAAAGGCCATCAGGAGCAAATACTGATTTTGACAGTCCTCTCACAAGATCTTTCTTGACTAGTTCATTTATATTATTGAAATTTAAGTGAGAGAGTTTCTTGTGCCAATTCCAGCTTTCTTCAATTGATGCTCTACTTATCAGATAGATTGCAGAACCATCAGTACTTGTTGAAAGCTTGGCTTCATAAATGTTACCATGCCTGTATCCTTTCAGAACAACTTTGCCTGTAGATTTGCTTACAACTTCACAATGTTCTTCAAAGAAATCCACATGATAACCTCTGTCACAGATTTGACTAACACTCAGCAGATTGTGTTTAAGTCATGAGACCAGAGCTACTTTTTCAATAATGACATTCCCCAGATTGATATTGCCATATCCCAAGGTTTTTCCAATGTTGCCATCTCCATAAGAAATACTTGGGCCAGCTTACTCCACAAAGTCTGATAGCAGGGCTTTATTTCCAGTCATATGTCCTGAACATCCACTGTCCAGAACTAGGATGTTTTTCCTGTTGCCCTGCAATCACAAAGACCATTAATGATTAGTTTTAAGGACCCAGACTTGCTTGGATCCTTTGGCCTTATTAAGTTTGTTAATATTTACAGCGGATTTAGCATCAGAGTTTATGTTAACATTTTTCTTATCAGCATTTACACTATCAGACTTTGTATCAGAACTTACACTAGAAGGAATAATGCTAACTTTCTTTAAAGAAGGTTTTATTTGATAATAATCATAGTACAAACTATGATATTCCTTACAAGTATAAATGGAATGCCATAAACTACCACAATGAAAACAAGGATTTTGTGGCTTATATCTAACAGACTGACTCTTAACTCCTGACTTTGAAGGTAAGGAGTTTATGTTCTTATTTTTCCTGTAAAATGAAGCCAGATGGTTAGAATTTCCACAGTTATAACATGTTTTTCTAGGAGCATTAGGAACAGGGTTGTAATCATTAATTTTATTCACACCTTCCTTTCCATTCCTAGGCGACTTTACCTTGTTTGCATTCTTAACATCTTTCAGCTTATATTTAAGGTGCTTCTTTGTCATTAAGCCTACGTTAACTTCAGTTGGCTTTTCCTGTTTTAGTTTTCCAGAAGTTAATTCCTCTTTAACTTCTGATTTATCAGTATCAGACTTTACAGCTACAAACTTAACAGTTTTCAACTTTGGCTTTTGTTTGACAACTATAGGCTCAATTTCTACAGTTCCTTTATCATTCTTATCATCTCCATAACCTAAGCCCTCTTTCCAGTTTCCGCTACTTAACAAATTCTGAGTTGTTCTGCCAGAGTTAACCCAAGTTCTGATAATCTCTCTTTCCTTTTCTAACTCAGTTTTTAGAGATTCATTCATTTAAGTACTTCATCCCTAACATAAAAAGCATCATCTCTATCTTTCTGAGTTTGATGGAACATGACTAACTCTTTTTCTAAATAATCATTCCTCTTTTTACAAGCAAGATTTTTAGAAGTTAATCTTTCACATGTTAAAGTTTGATCTCTATAACTAATGAACATGGTTTTAAGATATCTTCTCAACTCATTAATATCATCAGTATGAAAAGCATAAGTAGTTTGAGGTACCTTTAACTCAACAGCATCAGAACTACTATCAGTATTTGCCATTAAGGCATAGTTTTCCTCACTTTCAGAATTTGAAGTGTCTGTCCAACTTTTCTTCTTTGTGATAAGAGCCTTGCCTTTGTCACTCTTCACTTTCTTGCAATCAGGAGATATGTGGCCTTTCTCACCATAGTTGTAGCATTTGACATTTGTGTAATCTCCTATGTCAGACTTCCCTCCTTTGCCTTCAGATTTTCTGAAACTCTTCTTATCAGAACTTGCACCTTTCCTGGAAAATTTCTTTCCCTTCCTGAATTTTCTGTATGCAATCCTTGTGATTCTTTTCACCATAAGAGCACACAACTTCATCATCTCTTCATCAACATCCATCTCAGGGAATCTTTCAGTTTCTGAGTCATCATCACTATCAGAACTTGATGACTCAGTATCAGACTTTGTGATGAGAGCTTTTCCCTTGCTTTTCCTTGAGGTAGCTGCTTTGGGAGATTCCTCCTCAGCCTTAAGAGCAACTATCCTTGACTTTCCTCATTTCCTCTTGCTTCTTTGTTCCATCTCAAGTTCATGAGTCTTGAGTATCCCATAAATTTCATCAAGAGTTGTTTCTTCAAGATTATAGTTGTCTCTTATAGTGGTGGTCTTCAAATCCCATCTTTCAGGAAGTGCTAACAGAAATTTAAGATTCGAATCCTCAAGATCATACTCCTTGTCAACTAGTGACAAATCATTCAAGAGTTTGACAAATCTGTCATATAAACCAGTTAATGAATCATCAGGCTTTGAGTCAAAGTGTTCATACTCTTGAGTGAATATTGTCTTCCTGTTCTTCTTAACTTATTCGGTTCCCCGACATCTTGTCTCCAAAGCATCCCATATCTCCTTTGCAGTCTTGCAGTTGATTACCCTGTTTGACATTACATTATCAATAGCACTATGCAGCAAATGTCATACCTTAGCATCCTTAGCAATTGAAGAGATATCTTCAGCAGTGTAATCACTCTTCTCCTTTGGCACAGACTTTACCGGTTGACCTGCAACTACAACAGCGAGTTTCGTTGCCTTGTGTGGTCCTTCATTGATTCTGTCAAGATATTCTGGATCAGTAGCTTCCAGAAACATAAACATCCTCACCTTCCATATGGAATATTTAGATGGTTTCAGAATGGGAACTCTAATAGTCTCATATCGACTATGGATTTGAGTTTTTGGAGGTTCTTCAGTTTTGGTGGGCTTGGTTGGAGTTTCTTCTTCAGACATGATTGTTTTTGGATCTTAAACTGTTTGTGCGTTAACAGATCAGCTCTGATACCACTTGTTAGGTCATACATACTGTAGAAGGGGGTTGAATACAGTGTTTATCACAATCAAATCGAATTAAAGAACTCAAGTAACAGAAAACAGACTTTATTCAATATAATAAACTCTGTTATAATATGGAACTGTCCTCTCTCAGTGATGATAAAATATCACGTGAGCTGCTAGGGTTACAATGAATATTATTCTCGATAATGATAACACTTATAGTGTAAACCCTATGTCTGTGTTTATATACTACACAATTACAAGATAATAGATAATTGATATGGAATATAATTCTGCTTCCTAAAATATATCAATCAGATATCTTTTCTTCCAAGTATTCTATTCTTCATAGAATTCTTTCTTAATGCATATCTCTTCTTGCGTTTGTCTTGATCTTCTTTCCTTTTAATCAGTTGCCTTCCTTATCTGAAAGTCTCCTTTAAGTCCTGATATTATCTCCTGATAAATATCTCCTGATAACTTAAGTTCTGACCACTTAAGTTCTGACTTCAGTATAAGTACTGATTTCCAGTTAAGTACTGATTTGTCCTGTTTAAGTAAGATCTGAAAACTAAACACAAATCATATTAGACATGACATTATCAAATATATCTAACACAGGACACAAGCTTATTTCCTAGAAATTGACAGGTCCCTGTTTTACTTTTTCTATCAAATCTACAACCTGCATAATCTGCAGCTGAATAACCAGTTAGATCAAAACCAGAATATCTAGGGTACCAAATGCCAAGTTTTGGTGTTCCCTTGAGATATCTGAAAATTCTCTTAATAGCTACTAAGTGAGATTCTCTAGGATCAGCCTGAAATCTAGCACACAAACATGTAGCAAACATTATATCTGGCCTACTAGCTGTTAAGTACAGAAGTGAGCCAACCATGCCCCTATAACTTGAAATATCCACAGACTTTTCAGTAGTGTTTAATTCAAGCTTAGTTGCAGTGGCCATGGGAGTTTTTGTAGATGTGCAATCTATTAGATCAAACTTCTTTAAAAGATCATAAATATATTTAGTTTGACTAATGAATATTCCATCACTAACTTGCTTAACTTGCAAACCAAGAAAGTAAGTTAGTTTTCCCATCATACTCATTTCATACTTACTTTGCATCAATTTGGCAAACTTTTTGCAAAGTTTTTCATCTGTAGAGCCAAAAATAATGTCATCTACATAAATTTGAACAAGTATACTAGAGCCATTAACATTTCTAAAGAAAAGAGTTTTGTCTACAGTACCTCTAGTGAAGTGATTCTCTAAAAGAAACTTTGACAAAGTGTCATACCAGGCTCTAGGTGCTTGCTTCAGTCCATAAAGTGCTTTCAAAAGATAGTAAACATATTTTGGAAAGTTTGGATCTTCAAAACCAGGAGGCTGACTGACATTGACTTCCTCCTCTAAATCTCCATTCAGAAAGGCACTTTTGACATCCATTTGATAGACTTTGAAATTGGCATGGGCTGCATAGGCTAATAAGATTCTGATTGCTTCAAGTCTTGCAATAGGAGCAAATGTTTCATCAAAATCTATTCCTTCTTGTTGATAATAGCCTTTAGCAACCAATCTAGCTTTGTTCCTGACTACTATGTCATTTTCATCCATCTTGTTTCTGAATACCCATTTGGTGTCTATTGGATTCTTTCCTTTAGGCTTGGGCACCAGCTTCCATACATTATTCTTTTCAAATTGGTTTAGCTCATCCTGCATAGCTAAAATCCAATCAGGATCCAATAAAGCTTCTTTTACCTTCTTTGGTTCTTCCTTGGAAAGAAAGCTGATGTATAGACATTCTTCTTGAGTTGCTCTCCTGGTTTGAACTCTAGAAGAAACATCACCAATTATGAGCTCAAAGGGGTGATCTTTTGTCCATTTTCTTTGGTGATTTAAGTACGAACATCCCTAGATGTTTTCCATGCCTTAATCACCTCCTGTTCTTGTTCAAACTGCTTCTTCAAGATCTCTTCTTTCTTCAAGGACTTAGTTAATTCATCCTTAGCAATTTTACACTCAATTCTCAATTTTTCAAATTCAATGAACTGAGACTCTAGCACATTATTCCTCTTACTTAAAAATAAATTATTTTCTTTGATTTTAGCATTTTCCTTAGTAAGAGACTTAAGTGTAACACGCAAATGATATAATTCTGTAGACATGTCATTTATTGCATCATTACACTCAGCTTTAGATAAATGTGCAAGGTTAGTGGTGATTACCTGATTACTTGAAGAACTTGTCTCTGTTTCATCAGACTTGGCCATTAGGGCTAGATTGACATAGCTACCATCCTCATCCTCATCCAGACCATCTGCTGCCCAGTCATTTTCTTATGTAATGAAAGCCCTTTTCCTTTTGTTTGAGCAACTCAAAGTATTTCTGTTTTATAATCCACAGGCTCAAACTTCTTTTTGCTGGAATCTGACTTTCTACACTTACTGGAAAAGTGCACTGCTAAGGCACATTTGAATTTTGATTTATCCACCATGTTTCTATTTGGCTTAGCTGCTCCAAAGTTCTTCTTGAACTTGAGCTTGGAAAATCTTCTGGAAAGAAATGCAAGATGTTCATCAATATGATCCATATCATCTTGGCTCAAAGATCTTCATTTTTTGCTACCAGCCCCTTGCCCTTGTTTTCACAGACCTTTGAAGTTGATTCAACAGCTTCCATCTTTATCTCCTTCCCTTTCTCTAACTCAGCAACTAGTGCAATGGATCCTCCTTTCTTCTTTCCTCTCTTCATCCTCTCATCTTGCTCTATTTCAAGCTCATAAGTTTTCAGGATGCCATACAGTCTCTCCAAAGTGAACTCCTTATAATCTTGAGAGTTTCTCAATGAGACTGTCATAGGTTTCCATTCCTTTGGAAGAGATCTAAGGAACTTAATATTGGAGTCTTTTGTCTGATAGACCCTTCCATGCAACTTCAGAGCATTTAGTAGTTTTTGAAATCTACTAAAAATGTCAGTGAGAGACTCACTATCTTCACTATGAAAATGCTCATATTGCTGAATTAGCAGCTGCATCTTATTTTCCCTGACTTGTTCAGTGCCATCACAGATAATCTGTATTGTATCCCAAACTTCCTTGGCAGTTTTACAATTGATGATGTTGTCAAATATGTCACCATCAACTCCATTGAACAGAATATTCATGGCCTTCTTATCCTTCCTGACTTGTTCAATATCAGGATCTGACCATTCATGCCTTGGCTTGGGAACTGATGGCTCATTTCCAGTTGCAGCTCTCATTGGTACATGAGGGCCTCTCTCTATGCAATATACATAGGTCTCATCTTGAGAAAGTAAATGAAGATGCATCTTTACCTTCCAGTGATGGTAATTGTCTTTGTCCAGAAAAGGAATCTTGACTCCAACATCCTTCTTGTTCATCTTGCTATTTGTTGTGATCTTTAAACTCTTTGTTCTTTAAGAGCTTGCTCTGATACCAATTGTTAGTCCCTAACAATGCAACAAGAATTAAAGAAGGGGGGTTGAATGGAATTCTTGAACATTTTTCAAAAATATAAAATGTTCTATCTTAATAATATATAAGTGTTTGATTTGCAAGTGCGGAATAAGAAGTTAGTAAAATCAAAACACAAGTAATTAAAAACATAAGTCTTTAAAAACTTTCTGGTGAATTTGAATGTATCCACCAGAGATATATGTTATATCAAGAGAACTCTGTGTAGCAAGATTAGCTCACAGCTGCTTATAAATATGAACAACTAAGTTTACAGAGAAATGCTAAGGATGCAGCTTACAATTGTTTCTCTGAGATAATGTTCTTAGTCTTGTTCTTGTTGTTCTATTTACTACTTCTTGGTTTATATATCACCAAAATTTCAAAGTAATAAGACAAGATAATAAAATAAAACCTATCAAGTCTAATACTATGCTGCTTCATTACTCTATTCCAGCATCTTTGAATATCTTCATAATAGCATGGAAATGGCAATGTTTTTTTGTTCTCTAAAACCTAGTTGAATAGGCTTCCACATTCCTTTTGCATACACTTGACGCATGTGACTGTGTTGTCACTGTCAACAGATGTTTGAATTGATTATCCGTCGGGTACATGATCATCCGTCGGGTTGCCTTGTTGATCATCCGTCGAGTGGCATTATTGTTTATCCGTCGGGTAGCTATCTGGCACTTGACTTCATTTCATTTATGCAGAATTACAAGACATCATCTATGTACAATTAATCAACCTATTCTGCATATCTAATTAAAGTCAACATGATTTGAGTGCTACTACAGAATCTATACAAGGTGTATGCAGAAATGTGCTACAGACTAATTATTACACAAGCTACTCACTCGATGGATAATAAATCATCATCCGTCGGGACTATATTGAGTCATCCATTGGGACTATATTCCTTATCCGTCGAGTGCTACAATTTTCACTAACTAAAATCTACTAAGGTATTTTGTTAATGAAATCATCAAGTTCACAACATATCCACAACAACTTGAAAGCCCCAAAAATAACTAAGTTCTCCCATCATACTCATTTGATATCTGGACTGCATTAGATTTGCAAACTTCTCACAGAGTTTGGCATTTGTAGAACCAAATATGATATTATCAACATATATTTGTACCAAAAGTAAGTCCTTTCCATGGTTGAGGTAGAACCGTGTTTTGTCAATTGTGCCTCTGTGAAATCCACTTTCCATAAGGAATTGGGCTAAAGTCTCATACCATGCTCTAGGAGCTTGCTTAAGGCCATAAAGTGCTTTGTCAAGCCTGTAGACATGATTTGGAAATTTTTGAATCTACAAAGCCTAGAGGTTGTTCACCATAGACCTCTTCTTCCAATTCTCCATTAAGAAAAGCACTTTTCACATCCATTTGAAAGACTTTCAACTTTTTGCGAGCAGCATAAGCCAAAAAGATCCTTATGGCTTATAATCTAGCAACTTGTGCAAATGTTTCATCATAATCAATACCCTCATGTTGAGAGTAGCCTATAGCAACCAGCCTTGTTTTATTCCTTGTAATTATGCCATCACTATCAATTTTGTTTCTGAACACCCATTTTATGCCAACAACTGATCTGTTCTTTGGTCTTGGCACTAGGGTCCAGACTTTATTTCTTTCAAATTTATTTAACTCTTCCTGCATTGCTTGCACCCAATCAGCATCTTAAAGAGCTTCTTCCACTTTCTTTGGTTCAGTCTAAGATAGAAAAGAATGATAAAGACATTCATTTGATGTTGCAGTTCTAGTTATGACACCTGCTTCAGGATCTCCAATAATTAAGTCAGGTGTATGTGATTTGGTCCACTTCCTTGCAGATTGAAGTTGACTTCTAGAACTGGATCCTCCCCCATGATCCATGCTGTCTTCATCAGCATTTTCTGATGTTCCCCTGTAGTTATACTCTCTGAGACTTCAGAGTTTGACTTGGATCCTTCAGGATTCGAAGTATCAGAGCTTCCAGAATTATCTGAATTTGGCTCATCAGAACTAGATGAATCTGAGTTTGAAGAGCCAGTGTCAGGTTCTGATGCTTCTTTAGAGTCTTGAGATGTGGTAGGATCTTCAGCTTGCTCCCCCTAGACTGGTGCATTTTCCTTTGGAGTTGTTACCACAGATTCAATGACATCAGTACTTACAGGTTCAGAGTTTAAGTCATCAGAATTTACAGAATCAGAATTTAAGTCTTCATTTTCAAATCTCAGCTAATCATGATCATTGAAATCTTCAAGTCCAGTAATCTTCTTGTCATCAAAAGATACATTGATAGATTCCATGACAACTCTTGTTCTTAAATTGTAGACTCTGAAGGCTTTTGTGGAAAGTGGATATCCAACAAAAATTCTTCATCAGCTTTTAGATCAAATTTTGACAGCTGCTCAGGATGAGTCTTAAGAACAAAACACTTGCAACCAAATACATAAAAGTATTTCAGATTTGGCTTCTTTTTCTTCACCATCTCACATGGTGTTTTTCCATGCTTGTTTATGAGTGTTGCATTTTGTGTAAAACAAGCAGTCTGCACAGCTTCTGCCTAAAAGTAGGTTGGCAGCTTTGCTTCATCAAGCATAGTTCGTGCAACTTTAATGAGAGTCCTGTTCTTTCTTTCTACAACTCCATTTTGCTGTGGAGTTCCAGGTGCAAAAAATTCCTGTTTGATTCCATGCTCTTTGCAGAACTCTTCCATGATTGAATTCTTGAACTAAGTGCCATTATCACTTCTTATAATTTTAACAGAATCTTTGACCAACTTATCCAGCTGTCTGATATGATCAGTTAGAGTAAATGCAGTTTCATTCTTATTGTGCAAGAATTACACCTAGGTGTACATTGTGAACTCATCCACTATAACCATGACATATTTCTTCTTTGCAATAGACATGACATTGACTGAACCAAATTGATCAATATGCAGTAGGTGATAAGGCTCAAGAATTGATGACTCAGTTTTGCTCTTGAAAGAAGATTTTCTTTGTTTTTCCTTTTGACATGAATCACAAAGGACATTAGGAGAAAATACCGATTTTGGAAATCCTCTCACAAGATCTTTCTTTACAAGCTCATTTATGTTGTTGAAGTTTAAATGAGAGAGTCTTTTGTGCCAATTCCAGCTTTCTTCAATTGATGCTCTACTCAACAGTCAGATTGCAGAACTATCAGTACTTGTTGAAAGTCTGGCTTCATTAATGTTACCATGCCTATAACCTTTCAGAACCACTTTGCCTGTAGAATTTCTTACAACTTCACAGTGTTCTTCAAAGAAATCCACATGATAACCTCTGTCACAGATTTGACTCATACTCAGCAGATTGTGTTTAAGTCCTAAGACAAAAGCTACTGTTTCAATGATGATATTTCCAAGATTAATATTACCATATCCCAGAGTTTTTCCATGTTGCCATCTCCATAAGAAACTTCTGGGCCAGCTTTCTCCACAAAGTCTGAGAGCAGGGCTTTATTTCCAGTCATATGTCCTGAACATCCACTATCCAGTACTAGGATGTTTCTTCTGTTGCCCTGCAATCACAAAGATCACTAATGGTTAGTTTTAAGGACCCAAACTTGCTTGGATCCTTTGGCCTTTTTAAGTTTGTTAGCATTTGCAGCGGATTTAATATCAGAGTTTATGCTAACATATTGTTTATCAGAACTTATATCAGACTTTGCATCAGATTTTACACTGGAAGGAATTAAAGCAACTTTCTTCAAAGAAGGTTTTATTTGAAAATAATCATAGTATAAACTATGATATTCCTTACAAGTATAAATGGAATGCCATAAACTACCACAATAAAAACAAGGATTTTGTGGCTTAAACCTAACAGACTGACTCTTAACTCCTGACTTAGGAGGTAAATAGTTTATATTCTTATTCTTCCTGCAAAAAGAAGTAAGATGGTTAGAGTTTCCACAATTATAACATTTCTTTCTAGGAGCATTAGAAACAAGCATATAGTTATTGCTTTTATTCACACCTTCCTTTCCATTCCTATTTTTCCTAGTTGCCTTAACCTTGTTGACATTCCTTATTTCTTTCAGCTTATGCTTAAGCTGCTTCTTTGTCATTAAGCCTATGTTGACTTCAGCTGGTTTATCCTGTTCTAATTTGTCAGAAGTTGACTTCTCCTTAACTTCTATCTCAGACTCTTTCATCTTTTCAGAATCAGACTTTACAATTTTAGCTACAAACTTAACAGGATTTACCTTTGGCTTAACAGTTTGTTTAACAACAATTGGCTCAATTTGTTCAGTTCCTTTTTCACTTTTATCATCTTCATAACCTAAGCCCTCTTTCCAGTTTCCACTACTTAATAAGTTCTGAGTTGTCCTGCCAGAGTTAGTCCAAGTCCTGATAATCTCTTTTTCTTTTTCTAACTCAGTTTTGAGAGATTTATTCAATTTTAGCAATTCATCTCTAACATAAAAAGCATCATCTCTCTCTTTCTGAGTTTGATGGAACATAACTAACTCCTTTTCTAAATAATCATTCCTTTCCTTAAAAGCAAGATTTTCAGAAGTTAATCTTTCATATGTTAAAGTTTGATCTCTGTAGCTAATAAACACGGTTTTAAGATATAATCTCAACTCAGTAATATCATCAGTATGAAAGGCATAAGTTGTTTGAGGTACCTATAATTCAGCAGTTTCAGGGTTGTCATCAGCATTTGCCATCAGCATTTTCCATCAAGGCATAGTTCACCTCATCTTCAAAATCTGAAGAGTCTGTCCAACTTTTCTTCTTTGTGACAAGTCCTTGCCTTTGTCACTTTTTCCTTTCTTGTAGTCAGGAGATATGTGGCCTCTTTCACCATAATTGTAGCATTTGACATTTGAGCAATCTCCTCTGTCAGACTTTCCTCTTATGCCTTCAGATTTTCTGAAACCATTCTTATCAGAACTTCCACCTTTCTTGAAAAACTTCTTTCCCCTTCTGAATTTTCTGTAGGCAATCTTTGTGATATCCTTCACCATAAGAGCACACAATTTCATCATCTCTTCATCAACATCTTCTTCAGGTAAACTTGCAGTTTCTAAATCATCATCATCAGAACTTGATGATTCTGAATCAGACTTTGTGATGAGAGCTTTTCCTTTGCCTTTCTTTGACACAACCACTTTGGGGAATTCCTCCTTAGCCTTAAGAGCAACTATCCTTGACTTTCTCCCTTGTCTCTTGCTTCTTTGATCCATCTCAAGTTCATAAGTCTTCAAGATCATATTCCTTGTCCACCAGTGACAGATCATTCAAGAGTTTGACAAACCTGTCATATAAGTCAGTTAATGACTCATCACTTTTTGAGTCAAAGTGCTCATACTCTTGAGTAAGTATAGTCCTCTTGTTCTTCTTGATTGCATCAGTTCCCTGGCATCTTGTCTCCAAAGCATCCCATATCTCCTTTGCAGTCTTGCAGTGAATTACCCTGTTTGACATGACATAATCAATGGCACTATGCAGCAAATGCCTTACCTTTGCATCCTTGGAAATGGATGAGATATCTTCAGCTGTATACTCACTTTTCTCCTTTGGTGTGGTCTTTGCTGGCTGATCTGCAACTACAACAGAGAGCTTGGTTGGCTTATGCGGTCCTTCATTAATTCTGTCAAGGTATTCTGGATCTGTAGCTTCCAGAAACATAGCCATCTTCACTTTCCATATGGGGTACTCAGAAGGTCTTAGTATGGGAACCCTTATAGTCTCATATTGACTGTGGATTTGAGTATTTTGAGTTTCTTCAGTTTTAGCGGGCTTGGTTGGATTTTCTGCTTCTTCAGATATGATTGTTTTGGATCTTTATTGTATGTTGGTTAACAGATAGGCTTTGATACCACTTGTTAGGTCACACAACACTGTAGAAGGGGGTTGAATACAGTGTAGAATATAATCAAATCAATTTCGAACACAAGTAACAGTAAACAGATATATTCGATATAATAAACTCTGTTATAATGGAACTGTTCTCTCTCAGTGATGAACAAATATCACGAGAGCTGCTAGGTTATAATGTATGATATTTTCGATAATGATAACACATATAGTGTAAACCTATGTCTGTGTTTATATAGTACACAGTTACAAGATAACTTCTTATTGATATGGAATATAATTCTGTCTCCTAAAATATATCAATCAGATATCTTATACAATTCTTTAAGTCCTCGAACTCTTTCCATGCATATCTTCTTTTTGTATTAGTCTCGACCTTCTTTCTTGTAAATCAGCTTCCTTCCTTAACTATTAGTCCTCCAATACTTAAGTTCTGATAACCATCTTCTGATATTATCTTCTGATAATCTAAGTCCTGATATCCTTAAGTTTTGACTTCCAGTGAATACTGATTCCAGCAAGTACTGATATTTCCTGTTTGTTAAGATCTGAAAACTAAACATGAAACATATTAGACATGACATCTCAAATATATCTAACATTCTTGCTTTATAATCAACTCTTCTTCACTAAAGTTTACTTCACATGCTTTGAACATTGGTGAACCAACCTTTTTGAGAATAACTGGAACATCATCATTTTCATTTGCTTTCCCTTTTTCACATACAACTTTCTTTTTGTTGTTCAAGGCATCATAGTCAAAACCCATAACAATATTAGCACATGGCTTGTTCTTCCTATGGTATTGTCCAACCAACTCAGATGTATTCCTGAAAGATTTTAACTTAGACTTCATTCTTTTCCAGCTTCTCCCTTAACACTGCTTCAATTTCACTTGCACACTTGAGCTTGTTCTTCAGATATGCATTTTCTTGTTTCACAGCTTCAAGCTCCACCAGCAACAACTCAGTTTCTTGTTTCTCATTTTCAAGTTTCTCATTTATCTTTGTCAGTATGCTAACCTCTTCATTAGCAGCAACCATACTTGTGTGAATGTGAAACATTTTTGTGCTCATTCTTTCAACAGTTTCCTTATATTGACTCACATTTAAATCAATGGTGGTAAGAGTTGATACCTGTGTTTTTGATGAGGATGAATCTCCTTGTTCCAAGGCCATAAATGCATAATTTCCAACTTCCTCATATTCATCATTATCAGAATTATCCCAACTATTTCCCTCTGTAATATAATCTTTGCTTTGCTGTTTCTTCAGAAGAGCTTCATACTTTGCTTCCAGTTCAAGATAAGCTTTGTCTTTCTTTGCTTTCTTGGGTTTCCTGCATTTTATAGCAAAATGGCCTAGCTCATCACAGTTATTGCACCTTATCTTTAACCTGTCAACAGATCCAATTTTGTAACCATTTTTGCTACAAGATGTGTACTTCCCTTTTCCTTTCCCGCTGCTGTCTTTGTTGAATGATTATTTGTAACACCCCCAAATCCGGGGTCGGGGATTCGGGTTGTTACGAGTTCCATATCCCTTAACAACACTTAATCCTAACAATCAACCAATTACTGCGTACTGTGACCCCACAATATACACACACACACACCGCAAGTTATAGTCTCAGAGATGAATACCCAAAAAAATAACACAAGTCATTTTATTCCACATAATAAGCCATTACACCTCAAGAAGGTTCTAAATAAATTTACATTTCTTTGCCATTATTACAATTCATATTATACATAAGTCTGGTTTATCAATAGTTGAAAACCTAGCCTATTGGTAGCTCCTACCTCAGCTACGGCGGCATCAACGCTTCCAGAAAACTGCGGAACATTTTCTAACCACTTGCGAATTGGAAGCTTGGTCCTGTTCATCTTGTCTATCTGATGTTGTGTGATGAAAGAAGAAAGCAAGGGTGAGCAACAAGCCCACCAAAATAATATGTATAATGATTTAAAATATATGAGCATTCTCATAGTACTCATGAAAGTCTTGGTCAAGAAGAAATGAACCATGTTTAATATCTTACCGCGACCAAGTCGCAAAATATTCAGTATATATGTATATATACTTTTCAAAATCTTGGAAGTCCTCTTCCATGCATAATATACACAGAGTTCCAGTTTATAACTGTATAAAATATCGTTGCAAGGTGATCTCATATATCTAACCTTGTCTCAACATTTTTCTGAAAATCTTTGTTATGCATAAAATAATCATTTACTAGATATAAGTTTAAAAGATGAAGTTACAAGATACTCCAATATACTTATATCTTTTCCGAATACTACTTGAACTACCACCGTTCAAGTTATAATTAGTTCATCCCATAGATTAAGCTACAAGACAAAACTTGTATAGAATCAATCTTTAAAATATCATCAAAATAAAATGAATTTACGAGATACTTCATTTGATGAAAACATCATTTTGAAAGCTTGCCCTTGCCAACACTCAACAATCGCCCAACTGTAGCCTTTCTATCGAGGTGCTCTGGGTAGTGTTGCGGAAATATCCAACTGGATGATGAACTCATTACGGGAGTTTGTCGCGCCAGGAAGACCACTTACGATGATCAGTCACAGTAGTACAACCCCACCATTTTCTACATGTAGAGGAGGAACCTGTCAGATTTACTTGTCAACCGAACACTGGACTCCTAAGGAATGGACCGTCTTAGCGGAACTTCCAGGCCATTTGGGCCAATATAATTAGGCTGGGCCGACGCCACTCGACCACTTACGCCACTCCTAGTTCAGATGAAATCCATGACTCTGAAACGTAAAGCTCGTCCCCATTTTCCCTAAGTAGAAACTTGTTGATAAGACTCCACCAAGAAGTTGTATCTAGTTGGAAAGGAAAACTCACCGATATTTTCCAGGCGATGCCTGTTAATGGATTAACTTGTTCCAAGAATTTTACTTCCCGAGTATTGGGTAAGTAATCAAAAACTCTTTTATCAAGACAGCAACCTTGTTGCGAATATAAAACATACTACAGAGCCGGATCCCTCAGGTTTTGAACGAGTATTTAGATCCCCTTCGAAAGGAGGATCTTAAATATAAAAAAAAAATTAGTTTTGGGATCCGCTCTAACTTTTAAAATCATTTTGAAGACTCGCACAACATTTTTAAGAATGTTTGGAGTGATGCTGATTTAATAAAATAAATTAGTCCCAATATATTAGAAAATATCTGAATATTATTATTTAAATAATATTCCCATAAAGAATAATCTTTATAAAAATAATTGAAGTAGAAGTTGTAAAACTTATACTTGAAATGAATATTAAATAACCAAAGATATACTTATACGAAAGTACTATCTTTATTTGAATAATCAAAAGTAAGTTTGATTATCGACACATTATTCTTTAATAAAATAAAGAATAATAATGAGTAAATAATCAGAGTCATAAGTCCTCGAATGAATATTCAAATAATAATATTCACTAATAAAATAAACGGAGTCATAAGCCCTCAAATGAATATTCAAAATAATATTCATTAATAAAATAAAGTTATCGAATAAACCTTATTCGAATAATAGTTTTAAAAACTATTCATATATATATATATAAATATATATATATATATTATACTCGGGAGTATCGACTCCCGGTTTTAGAAAAATGTTTACCTTTGGGTCCCCTATACTAAGGGTATATGCAAATTGCCGCTTATCTCTAGCATAGGTATTATCAACTGAAACAACAGATATATGTATCAAGAATACGAAACAGGCATGCATATATACCATATCACATGCTACAATATATCTCAAGAATTTGCTAATAACAATCATGCCTCTATCACAAGATAATGCATATACAAAAGTATACATCACCACAACTGTATAACGGGTAGAAAACTTGCCTGAGCGACCGTGGGTTACAAATGGCTTGGGACGAGTCTGGTAACCTATAAATAACATATAAGTTGGAATTAAACCAAAGTCACTTATAAACCTATACTTTAACCAATTTAGACTCTAACGCTCGCTTTGCGCTTACTGATTCTCTTAAGTTGCTCGAGTACCCTCGGCTCCAACATTTTTAATAAATTAACCATTATGAGTTTTAAGGCGATTCTTTCGCGAGTGCCTTACCAACTGCCTAACACACTTTACATAAATGTTTCATACTCCAATTAGTCCTTTTAGGTCTTTAACCTATGTTTCAAAGTAAGGCGAGGGGTAATGATTCGTTCGCGAAATGCCGTTACTTAAAACGGTCGTTTCTCCTAAACCGTTCATCGAATTCAAACGAACTACATATCAAAACGAAGCTCGTAACATGAACTATCTAATAATGGCAATGGTCAAAACCTAGAAGTGAGTTCACGGGTTCTAATGTGAAGAACAAAAACAGCCTAAAGTAAATCGGACATTACGACGGCTATGTTTACGCGATTACCCAAATTTAAACCACTCCAAATCATCTCACAATCATCTCACAATCAACATCCCAACCAAAACTCCATTCATACTACATCATAACAGCCCCAACAACTTCACATTATCAATTTATACTATTCTTAAACATGAATTTCCAAGAACTAGCACTCCAAAAACTTTACAAAACCAACTAATCTCTACATTCACAATAAGCAAGCCTCTCATGAATTATAACAACCAAACTAAACCTAATTACTCAAATAAAGTTAGGGTTTGGAGGGGTTATACCTTCCTTGGAGAGTGGGGAATCAATAAGGAAGCTTTAATTAACCACTAGTTATCTTTACTATGCTTGAATCTTGAAGAAAACATAAGAAAACACAAAGTTAGTTCTTGAAAACACTATTCACCAAGAACTTTGATGAATTGATTAGCTATGTAAATCATGGAATCTTGAGCTTTAACTTATGGCTCATCTAAGTTATGAATTATGGAAGCTAAAGAAACAAACCTCTTGATTTTTGAAGGTGTGTAGCTAGGGTTTTGAAATTTCTTCCTTGGTTTAAGAAGAAAAAGCCGAGAGCTTTTGTTCTTGAAGAAGAGAAGTCAACTTCTAATTTTGATGAAATGAATTGTTTTGGCTTGGTTGATTGCTTTTGATTTGTTTTGTTACCTTTTTACCATGGTAATTTTTGTGTGGTTCTAATTCAACCAACAACATACTTTGCTTGGTCATGCTTATGTCACCATGTGATGTCACCCTCCCTCCTTTGTCCTCTTCTCATTAGTTTGATGACATCACCCCCACTAATCTCTTTGATTAGCTTCTAATTACTTGGCTAATGACCGCTGATCTGTTATACGGTTCGCTTAACTTTCGTTTTCGTTTATCGTTTGAGGGATCATACCCGGGATCTTATTACGTGGGTTCCCTTAACCTTTCTCAATACATTATATTCCTTTTATGATCCTCTCTTACAATTCTTGAATTTAAATCCTTTTTATCCTGTTACCTTATACTCAATTCTTTCGATATCTGGTGGATTTTCGGGAAAAATCAAAGTGTTCGGATTTTGATTCTGACGATCTTTACATACACTTATATACCACATAGAGTACTAATAATATCCCAGAAGATCAATAAAAGAACCCCTTCATAGTGTGGCATGAAAAGTTTTCTAAATCAGCATAATCAGCAAAACACTATTCATAAGGGTTTCAAAAATTCCAAAAATTGGGGTTACTACATTGTTCTTTACCCTTAAAGAATCTTGGCTTCTTTACTCTAATGTTAGAGAACTTTCTTTTCAGATAGGCCACTGACTGATCAAGCTCATCAAGTTCATCCAGGGTGTAGAACTTCTTCCAATTCCAGTATGACTTGTTCCTGTGAATTATTGTTTCTTTGCTCACTTCGCTATCTAGGGAAATTTTTTCTTTCTCAGGCTCAGTGTACTAAGAAGGGTCTTTAAGAGCATAATGAGCTGGGATGACCATGTCTCCATCTGTAGATTCCTCAACTCTAACGATGGGAGTGAAATGCCCATTTTTGAGAATCTAAATGTATAGTGGATTAGCCATCCTGATAAAGAACAACATCAATAAAGTGTAGTTTGTCTTATCAAAAGTAGGAATTTTGATACTACTGATTTTCTGTGCATTCATTCTTCCAAGATCTTAAATCTGTTTACTTTCAGATTTTGCTCTGATACCACTTGTTAGATAATGAATTACACACAGGGTGGGGGTGAATGTGTTTTTGTGTTTTTATGCTTTTCTTGAAGTGTTTATGGTTATGAACAATTTAAATTAAATCTTGCAGTGAGATGTGTTAATACTGAAATTAAACAAGTAATAACAGTGAACACAAATCTTTTAAAACTCATTTTTTTATATTAAAATTAAGAATGTTTTGCTACAAAATTTCTAATCTCTTTGTTACTAAAGAGCTTAGCTTCTTACTTGAGAGAATACAAGTTTTTTCTTATCTAAATTGTTACTTCTAACAAAGCATCCATTGTTTACTAAGCATCCATTGTTTACTTTATAGATCTGTAAACACTGGTTATTACACAGCATGCAATAATATGTACTAAACCCTATTTTTGGATAATCAAATCTTTCTATTTCCGGCTTAGTGTATCTTTGCTAATCTTGCACGCCTGTGACTTTACTTTGCCAGTTGATCTTGTCCTTTGATCTTGTACTCTTCAAGCTGCTTTTTGTATACTTGTCAATCCAACTGATTAGATTTTTTGTTGATTGATAATCTTGAATATTTAACTGGTCTGCATTTTGTACTTTGAATTTACCTCGAGATCTCCAGTTTGGTATGTAGAAAACTTGACATCTCGATAAGTATATTGGCTTATCGAGATCTCTAATCACTCTACAGATGTTTTGACTATCGAGGTCTCTGAGTTCTCTATAAGAGAATTTAGCTTGTCGAGATCTCTTATCTTCATGTCTTCACTTTGACTTGTCGATATCTCTGAGTTCTCTAGTGGAAAATAGACTTATCGATATCTCAGAGATCTCCAGTGATATTTTGACTTGTCGATATCTCTAGAGTTCCCTAGTGAAGAATTAACTTATCGATATCTCCATTCTTCATGTCTTCACATTGACTTGTTGATATCTCTGAGTTCTCTAGTAGCTTTCCTGACTTCTCGATAAGTCATTCTGGAGTTCTCGAATGACTTCTCTATAATACTTAATCTGTGACTAGTAGAGAACTTGACTTAAAATATTTTTCCCAAAACAAATTTATTCAACTCCAAGCTTCATCACAATTCTTTTGAGGCATGATCTTCTTGATCTTCTTCCAGATAGAATTCTTAGGCTTCATACTGTTTACAAAAAAAGACTCCAGTCTGCTCTTGAATATTTTTACAGACTTAAGAAATACAATACATAATGAAAATATAGTTTATCATATAACTTACTTAGGGTTGTCAGTTTGACTTAGTCTTGTTATTGTACATGCATGTCTTGCACAACAATACAATTCTTATTCTACATGTATTTTCATTCTTGTTATACAAGTCTTCCTTTCTTGATGTCCAATCTTCCAACTTTATGACTGAAAAAGATGTATCCTAAGTCCAATCATGTATGATGATTTAGGAACAACTATTATGTAATCTGTTTTGATTTCATTGATATTAATAAAAGACTTGTTTTGGTTTTATTGCGGGCTTTATCTATTTAAGTGTTTAAATAAGATATACCATAGTTTAGAGTAAAGCTTTTAATGGATTATGATGAGATAATAATAATGAGACCTAAAAGATGATAACTCTGAACTTAAATATTTCCTGGTCATAGGATTACTAACTGGTAATTAGTAATCCGCAAAGATCAGTACATACTATGTTTGTTTCATTATGAAGGATGTCTGTTCTCATAGACATTTTGTGTGGTGACACTATAGCAAGTATGTAGGTGCTTATTATAGATTAAGTTCACTGAACATGACTCACACAGCTGAACAACTGATGGAGTTCACTCACGTGTCAGCAGATGTTCACATAGTGATAGTTGTACAAGTATCCTTAGACTTGAGGTCATCATAGTCATCTTGTGTACACTGAACTATACTTTGGTTTAGTTCTTAGTCTCCAGGGACAATTATAAGGGCTCAACTGGGTATAGGAATTTGTACACGAAGATAGTGTATGATCAATAAAGGATCTACCCCTTCCAGTGAAGGAAGAGAATGTTCAATGCTGATCCACTTATGCTAGTTCGAGAATCTCTGGCCAGAGTGAATGAAATTAGAAAGGAGTTTCTAATTTACATTAAATAGAACTAAGCATTGTGAATGTGAAAGCTAATGATTAAATAAGATAGGCTTGACACAAGTTCCATGCCTTGATTTAATCGTGACATTTCAGGGTAGAAGGAATTGATTGTACGGTAACTATTCACTGAATGGGTTCTTGGTATTCTAAGCAGTGAATTCGTATTATCCGGATAGTCGTGATTTGCTGAGAAGTATCCCTCACGATGTAGAATAAATATGATTAATTAATTAATCATATTTAATGAATTAGAGAATTTATATAAATAATGATAAAATAGTTTTATTATTATTTATTTCTACTACCGGCTTAATATTGAACCTACAGGGTCACACCATAAAAGAGAATGATTTAATGGTGGAGGAATTAATTAATAATGGCTGGTAATTATTTATTTGTGAAATAAATAATTAATTAGCAAATTTAATAATTGATTAAATGAGACTTAATTAATTAAGAAAAGTTCTTAATATTATTAATTAAGAATTTAATTTTGGAAATTAAATCAAGTGAGAGAATTATTTCTAAACTGTTTAGAAAAAGGATTAATAATTAAAAGGTGTTTTAATTATTAGTTAATAGGTTAATAAGAATAAAGGGTTAATAATAATAATATTTTATGGGAAAATTTTCAGCTAAAATTTTTGCCTATAAATATACTATTATAAACCCTTATTTTGCCTTAACCTAAAAAGTTAAACAAACCCTAATTCTCCCACCCATTCCTCCTCCATTACATTGATCTCTTGGTGGATACCGGTGGAGTGCTTCACACTTGAGGAGCAGCTGCTAGGGATCTCCGCTCTTCGTTCTTGGATCGCTTTTAAAGGTTAGAAATCGATCTCATATGATTTAATCACGATTTTTATGCCTTAAAAGGGTTGTAACGCATTACCGGATGCGTTACAGGGCTTGTAACGCGTTTCTTTAATGTGTTGCAACCCATCTGTTATTTTTTAAATTTGATTTCTGGGAGTTTCGTAACTCCGTTTTGGGCGTGCAATATATCGTTGGATTCGTTTTTCTGAGACGGATCTAATGGAGTGGTCAAATATTTTTTATATAAAAGTTTTGAACTGTTTATATTCCCGAAAATGTTTTAAAGCATGTTTTAGTTATTTTAATTGCTTTTAAATGCTATAATAATGATAATTGCTTGCATTCTTACTTATTTATTTATTTTTATATATGAGATATATGCCTATGTTTACCATGCGTTGATAGATTTAGTTGAACTTATATCAATATAAGGCGTGCTCTAGAAAATCTAGAATAAGAATCGTTTCTTGCCTTAACAATAATATTATGAATACAATCACGAGATTCTTGTGTTTATGAAACACGTAATTAAATATGAATTTTCAATATTGAGAGAAAGGATGATTCTGTCAAAAGCAGATTTTTATCTGTAAGAAAGGGGTATTAAGTGACGCCTCTTGACAATGCTCCCCCCGATCTGGGAATCATCTGATTATCGATTATTGATTTGAAATATTTAATTTAAAAGGAAGAATCTCTTTATAATATGATTATGATTGTAACATAATATAATCCCTCTAAAATTAAATAATATCAAGTAGTAAGTGGCCAATGACACAACGGGCTTGTGTCGGTCAAAGCCTTCCAACATGGTAGAAAGTAGTTCTTATTTTTGAATCATTGTCGTTTCGTGCTACAGCCGAGGGCTTTGATTTCGAAATAAGAAATACTTGTCTATTACAAAGAGATGTGTATATTGAATTAGAATCTAAAGGTCGTTACGTGCTGCAGCCGTGCGCCGTTGGAGACTGATTCAATTGTACAAAATGTTGGGTTAGACTTGACTTAGAATATTGAGTCTGTCGTGCTACTGCCGTGACTCAATTATTCAAGAGGCTAAAGTTTTATTAGGGAATAACATAAGATGTAATTGACAAGAGTTGTCTGCCTATTGAACATCACATGACGTTTCGTGCCACAGCCGAGGTTGTGTGATGGAATGTAGGATCCCTTGTGGCGTCCTCCAAACCCGGGTCAGAAGTTTGGGGTCCACAACATGAACACATTATATTAACCTGTATAAGAAATATTATTTGCAATGACCCTGCTTTATGTATCCACGGATCGTAACAGGTTAAAGTATGAAAACAAGCCACAACCTTAACTTTTATTACAATGTACCAAATTTCCCTTTAATTTAACTTACAACTGATAATAAAAGTATTCTTACAATTTGACTATCCTTCTACCCCATGAGGCTTCTGCTAGCTCGATCCAACTCAACTGGAACCTTAGCCCGCACTTTGGACTGAAGAACTTCACTATCATCCATATCCTTTTCAACTGTAACATATATAAAAGGATTCGCAAGAGTGAGCTAACTAGCTCAGCAAGTCATGATAACAATAACAGAGGTTAAACAATGATCAAGTGAGATGATTCAGATGAATCAAGTTTCTTTTTAACTAATCATTAGAATTGGATATTCATTTTAAGTTTTAAAAACCAAGGTTAGGCTGCTGATCAGTCACGCACTAACCCCGAGCAAGCACACAGCACTGCTCTAATTACTGGATCCAAGGCACTCATTGGCCTGACTTGACCATTGGTATGGTCTGACCACGAATCTGGTCCACATATATAAAAACTATCCAATCCTAAAGCAGTTCAATATGATAAACAGTATAATTCGATAAAACAGGATCATAATCAACGATAGTTAAACACTTGAATATAAACATAAGGAAACTCATGGATATCTCAAGGGTATATCAGGGTATGTGTAGGAAACGCTTATCAGTTTGTAAATTGATCAGGTGTTAGACGAATGCTGATTTTTCAAGGTATAATTCTTTGATGTTATAAAGAATGGTTGGAGTATAAAAGTTTTTGTGTTTTCAAACAATTTTCTTCCAGTGTCTGGTGTTTGGTAGTTAAACATTTGGGGAGTAGTATCAAATCTGTGTGATTTGGTATCTGGGGATCAACAAAGGATGGTTTTCAAAGAATAAGGCTTACGGCTCAAGATCAAGAAAATTCAGGGTTCAAGGGTAAATAATTGAAAGCACATGCAATATAAAACAAGAGTTATTTTGAATACTAACGACATGTTATAAAAATAGTTCGAAAATATTTGCGATGTATTTTGGAAAAAAGTTCAGAAATACTTGCCTTACAGGCTTTACAACTATTACTGATCAATTCTGAGCTGACTCTGCCGCTCAGTTTCTAACATCCCACCATTATATCCCATTGGATTCGACTTCGACACTCAGGTCTTTCTGTTGAAACTCTACTGAGCTCGTCGACTGACCACTATGTTATCTTTAGTCCATCGTCCACTTTCAGGTTCCCGACTATAACCTACAGGGTCGAAATACCCTACGTTAGACGTCTAGGTATGCTTGACATATCCTCTAATACTAATTCTTACCCAACGATATTGAAATCCGACTCGTAACACATACAGTATTGCAATACAGGCATCAGTTAGGGTTCACGTTCTAGAAAATAGATTCGGTGTTTGTTTTCAGAAAGTACGTATACTTGTTATCGTATGAAATTAGGGTTATTGGTTTTGGCAAAACGTTCCACTACAATGTACAATTCAGGTTTTGTATAAAACTTACTTTTATGTATATACTTATACTCACTCTACGTCCCGATAATCCCCGGGTATGTTCCCATATTTTCATAGTTCGATTTCCCGAAAATCGGGCAGCGTCTCCTTTGTTTATCGGACTACCCGTCGAATATAATCGACGTCAAACCAACGACAATCAAGTTCACAACAACCACCAATTAAACCCAACAATCATTCCAATCACAATTCATTCACTAACTTACGTACCTAACTTAAAAAAATCACATTCTCGTTTCAAAAATAATTTTACGAACTAATTTATTTATCTTAAAATATTAGGACTCAGAATAAACATCACAGTCCACCGTCGACTCGCCGAAGCTCATCGTCGATGGCGGCAGAAATTCGCGGGTACCCGAATAATTAGAATTTCCAACGCGTATTCTACCGATTAAATTTAAAAAATTTTTTTTCGAAATAATTCAAAAATTAGGAATGGAAATTCGAGAAATCATAAAGGTAATCATTGAATTAAACTAAAATCACTACACCAGCCTTCAAATTACTGACAACTAACAAACCCAACCCATACGCACGCGCGTGTGGGCCGGAAAAGAAATTAACACTGTCAGAAACATAAACATCCGATGGCAATTCAAGGAACTCGGTAGCAACATACACAGGGAACAAACGCAGCAATCCCCTCCCTTCAACTGTATATACACACATCACGTATATATATATATATATATATACGTTAATTAAACATAAAACCGAAGCAGCAAACAACAATGGCCGAAAAAGAGGGGAAGAAAAAGAGAATCGGCACCGAAACTTACCAGAACTTGGGCAAAACCCGAACAGGGGAAGAAAATATAAAAACGGGAGGGGAGAATTAGAGAGATATGAGAGGAAGAGAATTAGGAAACAAGAAGATTAGATGAGAATGTTTATCTAGTGCGCATATCTGTGTTTATTATTTTTTTATTTTTATTTTTATTTTTTTTCTTTTATTAACAAATCGAACACTGCCATATATCTAATGGAGAATACAGAGAAGACACGTGTCCAGAAATTGTTATGCACATTCTTTTTAGCTAAATGTTATCCCGCATTCTGCGTTTTAACGAACCATTGTGCGGGTGAAAATAACCCGAAAAATTACCAAATTTTTTTTCTAAAATTCTCAGAATATTTAAATACTAATAAAATATAATTTCTGTAATTTTAAAGAGTTTTTGAAACGCACGGCATACCCGAAATTCAAAATTAAGGGACCGAGATGCACATAATATAATTTCAGAAAATTACGAGAATAGTATTAAAATGTTACAAATATCCCGAAGTTTACAAAAACATAAATTTCGTAATTTTAAAATAATTTCTGAAACGCAACTTATACCCGCTTTTCGCAATTAAACGAATCGACACGCGGGTGAAATAAATCCTGAAAATTTCCAAAATAATTTTAAAATTCTCGGAATATTCCCAACTTAAATAAATACGAGTTTCATAATTTTTGAAGAATTAGGGAATTAAATATGGATTTTACCATTAAACATACTCAGAAAATTCATTTAAAAATAAATAATTAATGAAATATTGATTTCTCAATTTTATAAAATCCTAAAAATAATTATTGTAATTATAAAATCATAAAAACAATTTTAGAAATATTCCCAATATTTATGCAAATAAATTTGCACTAAATCCACTTTTGAAAGTGAAAACAATTCAATATGATCCCATAATTAATCGCGCGGACAACCCGGTACACTATAAATCATATATGGATAATAATCAAACAACACATAGCGGTCAAAACCAACACACATATTTTATTTATTTAATAATTTCCATAATTTCACAATTAAATAATTCAAAAAGATTACACGAGTCGTTATATCCCTATTCCCACTAGCATTATGAATGCTTAATTTTCACTTAGGGGTTGTATAAATTAGATAAACTAGTGGGAGCCACTTTTGAATAAAGACCCGATTCATATAGTATTTTGAAATGAAATTGAATATTTACTAAGTGTTGTTATGTGTTCATCATTTACAGATTTACTATATACGTTATGTATTCTGCACTATCACTCCGGAGTATACTAGATGCTCACAAGTTGACTGGTCCTAATTTTGGTGATTGGCTTCGAAACTTGAGAATTGTTCTCAGGGTTGAGAAGCTAGAATATGTGCTTGACCCACCTAAGCCTACTGAACCAGCTAGCGATGTACATAATGATGAACATGTTGTGTATCATAAGTGGATAGATGATACAAATGTTGCTCAATGCATCATGCTAGCTTCCATGAATATCGAGCTACAGAAGCAACATGAGCACATGGATGCTCACACTATCCTTATGCATCTACAAGAGTTGTATGATGTGGCAGGGAGGACAGCTCGATATGAGATATCGAAGGAGCTGTTCGGTTGTAGGATGTCTGAGGGATCATATGTGAATGACTATGTACTTAAGATGATCAATTTGATTGAACGTCTTGAACAACTTATTTTTCCATGGATGGGGAGCTAAGCCAAGACTTGGTCTTGCAATCACTTCCGAGTTCGTTCTCACAGTTTGTTGTGAACTTTCACATGAATAAGCTGGATGTCAGCCTGCCTGAACTCCACAACATGTTGAAAACTGCAGAATCGAATTTTTCCCCAAAGAAGAGTTCTGTTCTTCTGTAACACCCCCAGATCCGGGGTCGAGGATCCGGGTCGTCACGAGTTCCATCTCCATTAATAATACTTAATCTTAACAATCAACCAACTGCTGCGTACTATGACCCCACAATATACACATACACACCACAAGTTATAGTCCCAGAGATGACTATAAAAAAAATAACACAAGTCATTTTATTCCACAATTATAAGCCATTACACCTCAAAATGGTTTCTGAATAAATTTACATTTCTTTTCCATTATTACAATTCATATTATACATAAGTCTGGTTCATCAATAGTTGAAAACCTAGCCTATTGGTAGCTCCTACCTCAGCTACGGTGGCATCAATGCTTCCGAAAAACTGCGGAACATTTTCTAACCACTTTTGAATTGGAAGCTTGGTCTTGTTCATCCTTTCTATCTGTTGTTGTATGATGAAAGAAGAAAGCAAGGGTGAGCAACACGCCCACCAAAATAATGTGTATAATGTTTAACAATATATGAGCATTCTCATAGTACTCAAGAAAGTCTTGGTCAAGAAGAAATGAACCAAGTTTGATATCTTAACGCGACCAAGTCGCAAAATATTCAGTATATATATATATATATATATATATACTTTTCACAATATTTGAAATCCTCTGACATGTATAACATCCACAGAGTTCCAGTTTATAACTTTATAAAAATATCGTTGCAAGGTGATCTCATATATCTAACCTTGTCTCGACGTTTTTCTGAAACCTTTGTCAATAATAAGACAATCATTAACTAGATATAAGTTTAAAAGATGAAGTTACAAGATACTCCAATATACTTATATCTTTTCCGAATACTACTTGAACTACCACCGTTCAATGTATAAATAGTTCATCCCATAGATTAAGCTACAAGACAAAACTTGTATAGAATCAAATTTCAAAATATCATTAAAATAAAATGAAGTTATGAGGTACTTCATATGATGCAAACATCATTTTGAAAACTTGACCCTGCCAACACTCAACAATCGCCCAACCGTAGCCTTTCTGTCGAAGTGTTCTGGGTAGTGTTGCAGAAATATCCAATTGGATGATGAACTCATTACGGGAGTTTTGCCGCGCCAGGAAGACCACTTACGATGATCCGTCGTAGTAGTGCAACCCCACCATTTTCTACATGTAGAGGAGAACCTGTCGGATTTACTTGTCAACCGAACACTGGACTTCTAAGGAATGGACCGTCTTAGCGGAACTTCCGGGCCATTTGGGCCAATATAATAAGGCTGGGCCGGCGCTACTCGACCACTTACGCCACTCCTAGTTCAGATGAAATCCATGACTCTGAAACGTAAAGCTCGTCCCCCCTTTCCCCAAGTAGAAACTTGTTGATTCGGCTCCACCAAGAAGTCGTATCTAGTTGGAAAGGAAAACTCACCGATATTTCCCAGGCGATGCCTGTTAATGGATAAACTTGTTCCAAGAATTTTACTTCCCGAGTGTTGGGTAAGTAATCAAAAACTCTTTTATCAAAATAGCAACCTTGTTGCGAATATGAAACACACCACAGAGCCGGATCCCTCAGGTTTTGAGCGAGTATTTAAATCCCCTTCGAAAGGAGGATCTTAAATATAAAAAAAAATGAGTTTTGGGATCCGCCCTAACCTTTAAAATCATTTTGAAGACTCGAAAACATTTTTAAGAATGTTTGGAGTAATGCTGATTTAATAAAATAAATCAGTCCCAATATATTAGAAAATATCTGAACATTATTATTTAAATAATATTCTCATAAAGAATAATCTTTATAAAAATAATTGAAGTAGAAGTTTTAAACTTATACTTGCAATGATTATTAAATAACCAAAGATATACTTATACGAAAGTACTATCTTTATTTGAATAATCAAAAGTGAGTTTGATCATCGACACATTATTCCTTAATAAAATAAAGAATAATAATTAGCAATTAATCGGAGTCATAAGTCCTCGAATGAATATTCAAAATAATATTCATTAATAAAATAAACGGGGTCATAAGCCCTCGAATGAATATTCAAAATAATATTCATTAATAAAATAAACGGGGTCATAAGCCCTCAAATGAATATTCAAAATAATATTCATTAATAAAATAAACGGGGTCATAAGCCCTCGAATGAATATTCAAAATAATATTCATTAATAAAATAAACGGGGTCATAAGTCCTCGAATGAATATTCAAAATAATATTCATTAATAAAATAAACGGGGTCATAAGCCCTCGAATGAATATTCAAAATAATATTCATTAATAAAATAAAGTTATCGAATAAACCTTATTTGATTCATAGTTTTAAAAACTATTCATATATATATAAATATATATATTATACTCGGGAGCATCGACTCCCGGTTTTAGAAAAATATTCTCCTTTGGGTCCCCTATACTAAGGGTATATGCAAATTACCGCTTATCTCTAGCATAAGTATTATCAACTGAATCAACAAATATATGTATCAAGAATACGAAACGGGCATGCATATATACCATATCACATGCTACAATATCGCAAGAATTTGCTAAATAACCATTAGGCATCTATCACAAGATAATGCATGTACAAATGTATACATCACAACAACAGTATAACGGATAGAAAACTTGCCTGAGCGACTGGGGGTTACAAATGGCTTGGGACGAGTCTGGTAACCTATAAACAACATATAAGTTGGAATTAAACCAAAGTCACTTATAAATCTATACTTTAACCAATTTAGACTCTAACGCTCGCTTTGCGCTTACTGATTCTCCTAAGTCGCTCGAGTACCCTCGGCTCCACCATTTTTAATAAATTAACCATCAAGGGTTTTAAGGCGATTCTTTTGCGAGTGCCTTACCAACTGCCTAATACTCTTTACATAATTGTTTCATATCCCAATTAGTCATTTAAAGGGCCTTAACCAAGGTTTCAAAGTAAGGCGAGGGGTAATGGTTCGGTCGCGAAACGCCGTTACTTAAAAAGGTCGTTTCTCCTAAACCGTACATCGGATTCGAGCGTACCACATCTCAAAACGAAGCTCGTAACATGAACTATCTAAAAATGGCAATGGTCGAAACCTAACAGTGAGTTCAAGGGTTCTGATTATAGGAACAAAAATAGTCTAAAGTAAATCGGACATTACGACGGCTATGTTTACGCGATTTCCCAAATTTTTACCATTCCAAGTCATATCAATCCAATCTACCAATCAATAACAACTCAAGATACACATCAATGCTACTGATTTCAGTCATAATAAGCTCAAGGATCTCAATCCAATCATATATTATAACACCTCTAAATTCAACTAAACTACTTAACAATTAAGCTCGAATCATGCTTATCATTCAAATTACTACTCATCCATCCAAACCATCTCCAAACTTCAACATTCAAACTTATTATTAAAGGGTGTGAAGATTTATACCTTTCTTGGAGGGTGGAAAGTTACTAGGGAGCCTCAAAGAACCTTGATCTATCCTTATATAACCTTGATCTTGCAAATGAAATCAAGAAACACAAAGTTAAAATTTGAAAACACTATTCACCCTAATCTTTGGTGAATTAATTAGCTATGAATCCATTTGAATCAAGAGCTTAAAATCATACCCAAGCTAAGTTATGAAATGTAGAATCCATAAAACAAACCATGGAATTTATGCTTGAGTGGAGCTTGGACTTTGGATTTTTCTTCCTTGCTTTTTCCTTGAAAGCCGAGAGCAAAGATGAAGGATTGTGAGATAGATTTTTATTTTTTTTTGTGAAAATGAAATGTTTTGGCTTGGTTGGTTGTTTTGGATTTGTTTTGTTTTGTTTTATTACCTTTTTACCATGGTAAATTTTGTGTGGTTCTAATTCAACCAACAACACACTTTGCTTGGTCATGCTTATGTCACCATGTGATGTCACCCTCCCACCTTTATCCTCTTCTTATTATTTTGGTGACATCATCCCCACTAACCTCTTTGATTAGCTTCTAATTACTTGCCTAATGACCGCTGATCTGTTATACGATTCGCTTAACTTTCGTTTTTGTTTATCGTTTGAGGGGTCATATCCGGGATCTTATTACTTAGGTTTCCTTAACATTTCTCAATACATTATATTCCTTTTATGATCCTCTCTTATAATCCTTGAATTTAAATCCTTTTTACCCTGTTACCTTATACTCAATTCTTTCGGTATCTGGTGGATTTCCGGGAAAAATCAAAATGTTCAAATTTGGATTCTGAAGATCTTTACATACACTTATATATCATATAGAGTACCAATAAAATCTCAGAATATCCATAAAAGAACCCCTACATAGTGTGGCATGAAAAGTTTTCTTATTCAGCATAATCAACAAAAGCACTATTCATAAGGGTTTCAAAAATTCCAAAATTTGGGGTTATTACATCTTCTAATTGGTGAAGGTTCCAATCCTAAGAAAAGGAAGAAGAACCCTTCCAAGAAGAAGAAAGTAGGTGAGAAAAAGCCGGTTCTACCAAAAGCTGAAGACCCCAAGAGCAAAGCTGTTTGCTTTCACTGTAACAAGGTGGGGCACTGGAAGAGGAACTGCAAGGTTTACCTTGCAGAATTGAAGAAGAAGAAGGGTAGTGAGACTACCGCTTCTAATTCAATTATGTTCATGATCGAAGTTAATATGTCACTAAGTCAAATTTCTACTTGGGTATTAGATACCGCTAGTGGTTCTCATATTTGCAATTCGTTGAAGGGACTAAAGGGAAGTAGGACTCTTGAAGAAGATGAGGTGATTCTACGTATGGGCAATGGAGCAAGGGTTGCGGCCATATCTGTAGGATCATTTAGTTTACATATGCCTACGGGCAAGACTATTATTTTGAATAATTGTTATTACGTTCTCTCTATTATTAGGAATATTGTTTCTATTCCTATGTTGGATGTGGATGGTTTTTCATTTATTATTAAGAATAATGAATGTTCTATCCTTAGAGATAATGTTCTTTTTGGATGTGGCATTTTAAATAATGATCTGTATGTATGTGACGTAGAGCATGATTTACTTCAGATTGAACAAACTAATAAAAGAAAATGAGATGATGACAATCTGACCTATTTATGGCACTGTAGGCTAGGTCATATTAGCGAAAATAGACTGTGGACATTGCATAAGGAAGGGTTACTTGACCCCTTTGATTTTAAATCATATCCTACATGCGAGTCTTGTCTATTGGATAAAATGACCAAATCTCCATTTAGTGGACATGGAGAGAGGGTTGCAGATTTGCTAGGATTGGTACACACAGATGTATGTGGACCAATGTCTACGCAAGCCATGGGTGGATTTTCGTACTTCATTACTTTCATAGATGATCGATCTAGATTCGGATATGTGTATTTGATGAAACACAAGTCTGAAGCCTTTGAAAAGTTCAAAGAATATAAGCATGAAGTGGAGAAACAAACCAAACATAGTATTATAACTCTTCGATCAGATCGAGGTGGTGAATACTTGAATGGAGAGTTTCTAGATTATCTCAAAGAAAATGGTATAGTCTCCCATTGGACTCCTCTATATACTCCATAGTTGAATGGGGTATCTGAAAGGAGAAATCGAACTTTTTTAGACATGGTTCGGTCCATGATGAGCTAATATTTACTGAATAAGGTGCCTTCCAAATCTGTTCCTCAAACTCCATATGAGATATGGAAAGAAAGGAAACCGAGTCTTAAACACGTTAAGATTTGGGGATGTCCAGTTTATGCCAAAAAGTTGACCCAGATAAGCTGGAATCTCGATCCGTAAAATGTAATTTTGTGGGATATCCTAAAGAGACTTTAGGGTATTACTTTTATACCGATCATCGGGTGTTTGTCTCCAGACATGCTACCTTCTTGGAAAAGCAGTTTATCCTTGAAGGAAACAGTGGGAGAAAAATTGAACTTGATGAAGTTCAAGAAGCACAAACTACCACGGATCAAGTGGAAACACCTGTTCAGACTGAACAACCTTCTGTGGAACAGCCCATTCGTAGGTCAGGGAGAGTGTCTGTCCAACCTGAGAGGTATTATGGCCTTGTCATTGAGAATGACAATGAGTTGTCAATCATTGATGATGACGACCCTATGACCTATAATGAGGCTATGAGTAGTGTTGACTCAGAGAAATGACATAGTGCCATGAAATCCGAAATGGAATCTATGTATACCAACCAATTATGGACTCTGGTTGAGGCGCGTGAAGGTGTTAAGCCTATTGGGTGCAAGTGGGTATACAAAAGAAAGATTAGAGCAGATGGCCAGGTGGAGACCTATAAGGCCAGGCTCGTGGCAAAAGGATTCAAACAAAGGCAAGGGATTGACTTTAATGAAACTTTTTTACCTGCAGCCCTGTTAAAATCAATTCAGATTTTACTTGCGATTGCTGCTTACTACGACTATGAGATATGGAAAATGGACGTGAAAACGGCCTTCCTCAATGGGAAACTTGAAGAGGAAGTGTATATGACATAGCAGAGGGTTTTCTTTCCAAGGGAAATGAACACCTAGTGTGTAAGCTGCTGCGAACCATATTTGGTTTAAGGCAAGCTTCTCATAGATGGAACATCCATTTTGATGAGACAATCAAAGAGTTTGGTTTTATCAAAAATATAGATGAACCATGTGTCTACAAGAAGGTTAGTGGGAGCGCGGTAACATTTTTTATATTGTATGTGGATGACATACTTCTTATAGGAAATGATATACCGATATTGCAATCAGTCAAAGTATGGTTATCGAAGAACTTCACCATGAAGGACTTGGGAGAAGCATCCTACATTCTCGATATGAAGATCTATAGAGATAGATCTAGAAGAATGATAGGTCTTACCGAGGGTACATACATCCAGAAAGTGCTTAAAAGGTT